>NC_052346.1:9585599-9926599 GCF_016432855.1 Salvelinus namaycush
CAAAATATCTGTTGCCACCTTTCTGGGTGGTTGCTGCTTAGGCTACATCATGGAAAGGGCTTGTGCCAGTTACATCACTGGGTGTTTGGCTTGCAAATTCCCTCATGTATCTCACTGCTGGATTTTGAATATGTAAGCCGGGTCTGAAAGGATCCATTGAAGCGTGAGGTTTATGACACCATTGAGGCGAATGAGCCCCCTTTTCTTTTGACGAGGAAACACAAGCCCAAATTATTAGCATGATCACGAACACCCAAAATGACTTTTCATAACTGTAATACTTTTTGCATATATTTGAATTAGCTGTCGTACCTCTGTCTGTTTGTTCCCCTTGGAAACAAGAACAAAAACACATTGATTAGAAAAAGTTCCGCAAAACACATTTTGCGGCCAGGTCCCACAACTTTAGTTCCTGGGACAAGATATGCTGATCGAGAGCTAATACAATGATATTACTGCACCTTTCTGAATTCCAATTTCTTTCATATTTTGACCCCATGCAAATGTTACTGTGCACAAAAGTCTGCATCTAGACCATTAGCAAATGTCACATTTATACAGTGCATTTGGAAAGTATTCAGACCCCTTGACTTTTTCCGCATTTTGTTACGTTACAGCCTTAGTCTAAAATGTATTAAATAAATGTTTTCCCTCTTCAATCTACACGCAATACCCCATAATGACAAAGCAAAAACAGGTTTGTAGAAATTTTGGCACATTATTACAAATAATAGAACAGAAATAACTTATTTACATAAGTATTCAGACCTTTTGCTATGATTCTCAAAATTGAGCTCAGGTGCATCCTGTTTCCATTGACCATCCTTGAGATGTTTCTACAACTTGACTGGAGTACGCCTGTGATACATGCAATTGATTGGAGATGATTTGGAAAGGCACACACCTGTCTATATAAGGTCCCACAGTTAACAGTGCATGTCAGAGCAAAAACCAAGCCATTAGGTCGAAGGAACTGTCCGTAGAGCCCCGAGAAAGTATTGTGTCGAGGCACAAATCTGGGGAAGGGTATCAAACAATGTCAGCAGTTTTGAAGGTCCTCAAGAACACAGTGGCCTCCATCATTCTTGAATGGAAGAACCTTCCAGAAGGACAACCATCGCTGCAGCACCAATCAGGCCTTTATGGTAGAGTGGCCAGACGGAAGCCACTCCTCAGTAAAAGGCTCATGACAGCCCTCTTGGAGTTTGCCAAAAGGCACTTAAAGGCACTCTCACACCATGAAAAACAAGATTCTCTGGTCTGATGAAACCAAGATTGAACTCTTTGGCGTGAATGCCAAGCGTCATGTCTGGAGGAAACCTGGGACCTCAGACTTAGGCGACGGTTCACCTTCCAACAGGACAACGACCCTAAGCACACAGCCAAGAAAACGCAGGAGTGGCTTCAGGATAAGTCTCTGAATGTCCTTGAGTGGCCCAGCCAGAGCCCGGACTTGAACCCAATCGAACATCTCTAGAGAGACCTGAAAATAGCTGTGCAGCGACACTCCCTGTACAACCTGACAGAGCTTGAGAGGATCTGCAGAGAAGATTGGGAGAAACTCCCCAAATACAGGTCTGCCAAGCTTGTAGCGTCATACCCAAGAAGACTCAAGGCTGTAATCACTGCCAAAGGAGCTCAACAAAGTAAAGGGTCTGAATACTTATGTAAATGTGATATTTACGTTTTTCATTTTTAATAAATCAGCAAAAATGTCTGAAAACCTGTTTTGCTTTGTCATTATGGGGTATTGTGTGTAGATTGATGAGCGGGAAAAAACGATTTAATCCATTTTAGAATAAGGCTGTAATGTAACAAAATGTGGAAAATGTCAAGGGGTCTGAAAACTTTCTGAATGCACTGTACTTCTTGGATGGAACTTCCAAGTCCAACCATTGTTTGTGAGCACAAGTATTGTAGTAGGGAAGATCTATGCTTTGTAATTAGAGTGGGCTTTTATGTGTGTTTTAAAGGGAAGTAGCAGCAGGGTTCAATGCAATATCCCTCCCTTGAGATGAAGGGGTTTGGTTAACTTTTGAGGACGAAGTTGGCGCCTAGCCTCATAGGCGGAAGGCAGTAAAAAAGTGTTTGATATGCAGCTGTTAATTTTTTTTTTTAACAGCCTCAAATCAAAATAGTTTGGTTGGCCACGACATTTCACACTTACTAAAATGCCTTATCATTGACATCATTTTAATTCATGTTCGTAGAATGTTCCAGCTAGACACGGACGGTGTGTCTTGTCTGGGTACAGAGATCTAATTTAATGAGTACTTGTAGCAGTAGAGACTTCATTACTTCAAAACAAAGTTCAGCTTATCCTCATTTCACCACAAGCACACAACACACACCAACCCAACCCACACCAATCCCAGTCTGGCATTTCACCCCCTACCGCAGTAGGTCCTATATGTATTTATATAGAATTCATATTCTCCCCTAACAAGGACGGGAGGATCATTGTTGCTTTCACGATAACAATTGCCCCTAAAGCTGTAAAGCACATCCAGCGCCTCGGTGTCGCCATCAAACGTGCACTGGTTAATTATTTGCCAGCACAGCGCCTCGCTTCCTGCCGTGGATTTATGTTAAATGACTGTTATTAGTCTTGCCTCTCCAGCCGCCCATTGTCTGTGAACTGGGACAGAGAGGGGTTGAAAGGCTACAGTCAGCCTTTTATTACACAACGTGTCAATCAGGACGGCGGGCCAGCAAGCCCCACACTGCTTTATGTAATCTCTCCCCCTGAGCCTGTGCTTTTGAACACACACACACACACACACACACACACACACACACACACACACACACACACACACACACACACACACACACACACACACACACACACACACACAAACTTTTGCACGCACATACGCACACACAACTGTAAATGATTGACTCACCCCTCCCCTTTTTCACCTAGTGCTCTCTCAGATTTTGCTGATCATAGACTCAGCCACACGGAACATGAACTAAATGCACCACACGTTAGCTGTGTTCTTTTTGATTGCGACGCTGAAGTGGTTGTGTTGTGGCGGTTGACTGATCGTCCATCTGTTTCATCAGAGTGCGTGCTTCATGTGCTGTGTGTATTTGGAGAGTGGGAAGGATGAAGAATGAAGGATGAAGTATGAAGGATGAAGGATGAAGGGGATGACTTGTGACTTGTGACATGCTGTTTGTCTTAGTGTCAGTGTCCTTGAAGGTATATTTAGAGTTTAATAATGAGTGCACATTTGACAACATTCTGATAATCCATTAAAGGGGATATACTGTATACTGAACAAAAATACAAATGCAACATGAGCTGAAATAAAAGATCCCAGAAATGTTCCATATGCACAAAAAGCTTATTCTCTCAATTTTTTTGCACAAATTTGCTTACATCCCTGTTAGTGAGCATTTCTCCTTTGCCAAGATAATCCATCCACCTGACAGGTGTGGCATATCAAGAAGTTAATGAAACAGTCAGTGGAAGGCCCAAAAAATTGTCAAAGACTCCAGTCACCCAAGTCATAGACTGTTCTCTCTGCTACTGCACGGCAAGCTGGTACCGGAGCGCCAAGTCTAGGTCTAAAAGGTTCCTTAACAGCTTCTACCCCAAGCTATAAGACTGCTGAACAATTAATCAAATCGCCACCTGGACTATTTACATTGCTTTTACAGTGCTGCTACTCGCTGTTTATTATCTATGCATAGTCACCTCACCACTACCTACTTGTATGAATTACCTCGACAAACCTGTGCCCTGCACATTGACTCGGTACCGGTACCCCCTGTATATAACCTCGTTATTGTTATGTAATTTTATTGTGTTACTTTCTATATTATTTTTTACTTTAGTTTATTTCGTAAATATTTTCTTAACTCTATTTCTTGAACTGCATTGTTGGTTAAGGGAATTGGTGGACTCCCGAGTGGTGCATCATTCTAAGGCAGTGCATCTCAGTGCTAGAGGCGTCACTACAGACCCTGGTTTGATCCCGGGCTCTATCACAACCAGCCGTGATTGGGAGTCCCAAAGGGCGGCGTACAATTGGCCCAGCACCGTTAGAGTTTGGCTGGGTTAGGCCGTCATTGTAAAGTAAGAATTTGTTCTTAACTGACTTGCCTAGTTAAATAAAGGTTAAATAAAATAATAAAACAATTAAATAAGGGCCTGTAAGTAAGCATTTCACGGTAAGGTCTACACCTGTTGTATTCGGCGCATGTGACAAATACCATTTGATTTGATCATTACACAGGTGCACTTTTGTCACACAACACAATGCCACAGATGTCTCAAGTTTTGAGGGAACATGTAATTGGTATGCTGACTGCAGGAGTGTCCACCGGAGCTGTTGCTAGATCATTTAATGTTTATCTCTCTACCACAAGCCACTTCCAAAGTTGTTTTAGAGAATTTGGCAGTACGTCCAACCGGCCTCACAACCACAGACCAACGTGTAACCACGCCAGACCAGGACCTCCACATCTGGCTTCTTCACCTGCGGCATCATCTGAGACCAGCCACACAGACAGCTGATGAAACTGTGGGTTTGCACAACCAAAGAACTTCAGGGAAGCTCATCTGCATGCTCGTCGTCCTCCCCAGG
The DNA here is from genome assembly GCF_016432855.1 of Salvelinus namaycush. Lineage (NCBI taxonomy): Eukaryota > Metazoa > Chordata > Actinopteri > Salmoniformes > Salmonidae > Salvelinus > Salvelinus namaycush. The sequence continues at coordinate 9,590,198 of NC_052346.1, forward strand.
GTCTTGACCTGACCCGACAGCGTCGTAACCAACGTAACCAACAACTCAGTGGACAAATGCTCAACTTGAAATGCTCACCGGGCAGATGGCAGACAGCGTGTATGGCGTCGTGTGGGCGAGCGGTTTGCTGATGTCAACAGAGTGCCCCATGGTGGCGGTGGGCTTATGGTATGGGCATGCATAAACTACGGACAGCGAACACAATTGCAATTTATCGATGGCAATTTGAATGCACAGACCTTCCGTGACGAGATCCTGAGGCCCATTGTCGTGCCATTCATCCGCCGCCATCACCTCATGTTTCAGCGTGATAATGCATGGCCCCATGTCGCAAGCTGAAAGTGTCGCAAGCTCCAAGTTCTTCCATGGCCTGCATCACCAGACATGTCACCCATTGAGCATGTTTGGGATGCTCTGGATTGACGTTTAAGAAAGCGCGTTCGGGTTCCCACCAATATCCAGCAACTTCGCACAGCCATTGAAGAGGAGTGAGACAACATTTCACAGGCCACAATCAACAGCCTGATCAACTCGATGCAAAGGAGATATGTCACGCTGCATGAGGCAAAATGTGGTCATACTAAATACTGACTGGTTTTCTAATCCACGGCCAATTTATTTTTGGGGAAGGTATATGCGACCAACAGATGCATATCTGTGTTCCCAGTCATGTGAAATCCATCGATTAGGGACTAATGAATGAATTTCAATTGACTGATTTCCTTATATGAACTGTAACTCAGTAACATTTTTGAAATTGTTGCCTGTTGCGTTTATATTTTTGTTCAGTATAGATCTACTGTGTGTCTAGTTCTTTAAATCACATACAGAGACATTAACATACAGACACATTAGCCCTCTGAAATCCTGCTCCAAACCATTGACTTGATAGGTTTTTTTAAACATCCACCTAACCACTTTCTTAGTTAGTTTCTTGGTTAGTTAGTTTCTTGAGTATTTCACTTACAATTCACTGTATCACAATTCCAGTGGGTCAGAAGTATACATACACTAAGTTGACTGTGCCTTTAAACAGCTTGGAAAATTCCAGAAAATGATGTCATGGCTTTAGAAGCTTCTGATAAGCGAAATCATTTGAGTCAATTGGAAGTGTACCTGTGGATGTATTTCAAGGCCTACCTTCAAACTCAGTGCCTCTTTGCTTGACATCATGGGAAAATCAAAAGAAATCAGCCAACATCTCAGAAAATTTCCAAACGCCTGAAGGTACCACGTTCATCTGTATAAACAATAGCAGGCAAGTATAAACACCTTGGGACCACTCAGCCGTCATACCGCTCAGGAAGGAGACACGTTCTGTCTCCTAGAGATGAATGTACTTTGGTGCAAAAAGTGCAAATCAATCCCAGAGCAACAGCAAAGGACCTTGTGAAGATGCTGGAAGAAACAGGTACACAAGTATCTATATCCACAATAAAACGAGTCCTATATCAACATAACCTGAAAGGCCGCTCAGCAAGGAAGAAGCCACTGCTCCAAAACCGCCATATAAAGCCAGACTACGATTTGAAACTGCACATGGGGACAAAGATCGTAGTTTTTGGAGAAATGTCCTCTGGTCTGATGAAACAAAAATAGAACTGTTTGGCCATAATGACCATTGTTATGTTTGGAGGAAAAAGGGGGAGGCTTACAAGCTGAAAAACACCTTCCCAACCGTGAAATACGGGGGTGGCAGCATCATGTTGTGGGGACGAGAGTGCTCACAAAATAGATGGCATCATGAGGATGGACAATTATGTGGATATATTGAACAACATCTCAAGACATCAGTCAGAAAGTTAAAGCTTGGTCGCAAATGGGTCTTCCAAATGTACAATGACCCCAAGCGTTCTCCCAAAGTTGTGGCAAAATGGCTTAAGGACAACAAAGTCAAGGTATTGGAGTGGCCGTCACAAAGCCCTGACCTCAATCCCATAGAACATTTGTGGGCAGAACTGAAAAAGCGTGTGCGAGCAAGGAGGCCTACAAACCTGACTCAGTTACACCAGCTCTGTCAGGAGGAACAGGCCAAAATACACCGAATTTATTGTGGGAAGCTTGTGGAAGGCTACCCGAAACGTTTGACCCAAGATAAACGATTTAAAGGCAATGCTACCAAATGCTACTTGAGTGAATGTAAACTTCTGACCCACTGAGAATGTGATGAAAGAAATAAAAGCTGAAATAAATCATTCTCTCTACTATTATTCGGACATTTCACAACCTTAAAATAAAGTGGTGATCCTAACTGACCTAAGACAGGGAATTTTTACTCAAATTAAATGTCAGGAATTGTGACAAACTGAGTTTAAATGTATTTGGCTAAGGTGTATGTAAACTTCCAACTTCAACTGTATGTATATATATACACACACACACACTACATGACCAACAGTATAAGAACACCTGCTCGTCCAACATCTCAAAATCATGGGCATTAATATGGAGTTGGTCCCCCGTTTGCTGATATAACAGCCTCCACTCTTCCTGATTAAATGTCAGAAATTTTGATAAACTGAGTTTAAATGTATTTGGGTAAGGTTTATGTAAACTTCCGACTTCAACTGTATATATTGGTCAAAGGTGTAGTTTTGAAGGGCTTCTCATTCCTATACCATTAGAATCCCAGTCAGTCCATATTGATCAAAGGTGTCGTTTTGGAGGGCTTTTTATTCCTATACCATTAGAATCCCAGTCAGTCCCCAGACATACATCCCCCTCACACCCCACACAACAGATTCACACAGTCTCCATCTGTCTGTCTGTGTCACGACTTCCGACTTCCCTCCGCCTGCCCTGTCGGAAGCTGGGTCCGCGGTTTGTGGGGCCTTTTAAAGTCCTGAGGAGAGTGAAAGAAGTATGTTACAGCTTCCCCCTGATTACCGCATTAATCCCTTGTTCCATGTGTCTCTCCTCAGGCCGGTGGTGGCTGGCCCACTCCAGGAGTCTCAGGTGCGGGAGGTTCCTCCACCCCTTCTGGACATCGAGGGGGCCCCGGCATACTCCGTTCGTTCCATACTGGATTCGAGACGTCGGGCAAGGGGCCTTCAGTACCTCGTGGACTGGGAGGGGTATGGTCCGGAGGAGAGATGCTGGGTTCCGATGGAGGACGTGTTGGATCCTTCCATGCTGCGAGATTTCCACCGTCTCCATCCGGATCGCCCTGCGCCTTGCCCTCCGGGTCGTCCCAGAGGTCGGTGCCGACGCGCGGCATACTGTCACGACTTCCGCCGAAGTCGGTCCCTCTCCTTGTTCGGGCGGTGTTCGGCGGTCGACGTCACCGATCTTCTAGCCATCACTGATCCATTTTTAATTTTCCATTGGTTTTGTCTTGTCTTCCTTTACACCTGGTTCCAATCCCATCAAGTACATGTTGTGTATTTAACCCTCTGTTTCCCATCATGTCCCTGTCGGAGATTGTTTGTTTGTATATTCGTGTATTATGTATTGGTGCGCGACCGGTTCTTGTACCCACTTTTATTTATGTTGTATCTTGGTTTTGAAGTTTTGTTACGTTTATTAAACGACTCCATTTATACCAAGTTCGATTCTCCTGCGCCTGACTTCCCTGCCACCTACACACACGTTGTTACAGAATCTCCAAACACCTATGGAGTCAGCAGGAGAAGGTACCCCAGCCTTGGAGGTGGAGGAGCCTTGGAGGTCCAGGATCATGCGGTAAAGCTTTACCATCTGGCCGCCGCCATGGATCGCGTTGTCCAGACTATGGACCGCTGGGAGAGACAGGGAGTTCTTCCAGCGCCTCTACCAGCACAACCGCGGTCTCTCTTGAGCGCCCCTTTCCCACCTGAACCCAGTGGGATCCGTCTCTCCATGCCACAGGAGTATGATGGGAGTGCTGCCTACTGCCAGGATTTCCTCCTCCAACTAAACCTCTATCTGGCCACGGTCCACCCAGCTCCATCGGACCATGAGAAGGTGTCCGCCCTCGTCTTGTGCCTCACCGGGAAAGCCCTGGAGTGGGCCAACGCCGTGTGGAGAGAGGGAGATGCTGCGTTGGACCATTTTGAGGAGTTCACCTTCCGTTTCCGGGCAGTCTTCGACCACCCACCCGAGGGTAGAGCAGCGGGTGAGTGTCTATACCAACATGAGACATGAGACTAGGAGCTCACAGGAGTTTGCCCTGGAGTTTAGGACCCTGGCTGCCGGCGTGGGATGGAACAACAGGGCCCTGATCGACCACTACCGCTGCAGTCTGCGCGAGGACGTCCGTCGGGAGCTGGCCTGCAGAGACACCACCCCCACTTTCGACCAGCTGGTGGACCTGTCCATCCGGCTGGACAACCTGCTGGCTACTCGCAGACGTCCAGATCGGGGTCTGGTGGTTCCATCCTCCCACATCCCCTCTCCGATACCCATGGAGCTGGGAGGGGCGGTGCGCAGGGAGACCGGAGGAGGTTTCCGCTCGTGCACCATCTGTGGCCGCAGAGGTCACACTGCTGGTCGGTGCCGGGTTGGTTCCTCTGGGAATCGAGGCAGCAGGCAGGGCACTCTGGCGTCACCCCAGGTGAGCTGGCACAATTCTCACCCAGAGTCCTCTGTTGCACATATGTTTGTTTCTGTCACTTTTCCTGAGTTTTCCCTGCATTCCCAGCATAAGGCGCTCGTAGATTCAGGTGCAGCTGGGAATTTCAGTGATAGAACGTTAGCTCATAGTTTCGGGACCCCCATTGTTCCCGTGGATGTGCCCTTCCCCGTTCATGCCTTAGATAGTCGACCATTAGGGTCAGAGTTAATTAGGGAGGTCACCGCTCCTTTGGGTATGGTGACACAGGGGGGTCACACGGAGAAAATTTGTATTTTCCTTATTGACTCTCCTGCGTTTCCCGTGGTGCTGGGCCTACCCTGGTTAGCTTGTCATAATCCCACTGTTTCTTGGCCACAGAGGACTCTCACGGGGTGGTCGCAAGAGTGCCCAGGTAGGTGTTTAGGGGTTTCCGTTGGTGCTACTATGGTGGAGAGTCCAGACAAGGTCTCCACTGTGCGCATTCCCCCTGAATATGCCGATTTGGCTCTCGCCTTCTCTTAAAAGAAGGCGACTCAATTACCACCTCATCGACAGGGCGATTGTGCGATAAATCTCCTGGTAGACGCTGCACTTCCCAGGAGTCACGTGTATCCCCTCTCACAGGCGGAGACGGAGGCTATGGAAACATATGTCTCTGAATCCCTGCGTCAGGGGTACATTCGGTCCTCCACTTCACCCGCCTCCTAGAGTTTATTTTCGTGTGAAGAAGGAGGGAGGTCTGCGCCCGTGTATTGACTACCGAGGTCTAAATCACATCACGGTGAGGTATAGTTACCCGCTACCACTCATAGCCACAGCGATAGAGTCAATGCACGGGGCACGCTTCTTCACCAAACTAGATCTTAGGAGCGCTTACAATCTGGTGCGTATCCGAGAGGGAGACGAGTGGAAGATGGCTTTCAGTACCACCTCTGGGCACTATGAGTACCTCGTCATGCCGTACGGGTTGATGAATGCGCCATCAGTCTTCCAAGCTTTTGTAGACGAGATTTTCAGGGACCTGCACGGGCAGGGTGTAGTGGTGTATATTGATGACATTTTGATATACTCCGCTACATGCGCCGAGCATGTGTCCCTGGTACGCAAAATGCTTGGTTACCTGTTGGAGCATGACCTGTACGTCAAGGCTGAGAAATGCCTGTTTTTCCAACAGTCCGTCTCCTTCCTAGGGTATCGCATTTCCACGTCAGGGGTGGAGATGGAGAGTGACTGCATTGCAGCCGTGCGTAATTGGCAGACTCCCATCGCGGTAAAGTAGGTGCAGCGATTCTTAGGGTTTGCCAACTACTACCGGAGGTTTTTCCGGGGTTTTGGTCAGGTAGCAGCTCCCATTACTTCACTGCAGAGGGGGGGTCCGGTGTGCTTGCAGTGGACAGCTGAGGCGGACAGGGCTTTCAGTCACCTGAGGGCTTTGTTTAACTCGGCTCCCGTGCTGGCCCATCCGGATCCCTCTTTGGCGTTTATAGTGGAGATGGACGCGTCTAAGGCTGGGATAGGAGCTGTGCTCTCTCAGCGCTCGGGTATGCCACCGAAGCTCCGCCCTTGTGCCTTCTTCCCGAAGAAGCTCAGCCCGGCGGAGCGAAACTATGATGTGGGGGACCGGGAGTTGTTGGCTGTCGTCAAGGCCCTGAAGGCGTGGAGACATTGGCTTGAGGGGGCTAGACACCCTTTTCTCATCTGGAGTGACCACCGCAATCTGGAGTACATCCGGGCGGCGAGGAGACTGAACCCTCGCCAGGCAAGGTGGGCCATGTTTTTCACCTGTTTTGTGTTTACCCTTTCTTACAGACCAGGCTCCCAGAACGTTAGGGCAGACGCATTGTCCCGGCTGTATGACACAGATGAGCGGCCCATGGATCCCACTCCCATACTACCCCCCTCTTGTTTGGTGGCGCCGGTAGTGTGGGAGCTGGACGCGGACATTGAGCGGGCGTCACGTGCAGAGCCCGCTCCCCCTCAGTGTCCAGATGGGCGTCTGTATGTTCCGTCTGCTGTCCGCGATCGGCTGATCTATTGGGCCCACACATCACCCTCCTCTGGTCATCCTGGGATCGGTCGGACGGTGCGCTGTCTTAGTGGGAAGTACTGGTGGCCCACTTTAGCTAAGGACGTGAGGGTTTATGTTTCCTCCTGCTCGGTGTGTGCCCAGTGCAAGGCTCCTAGACACCTGCCCAGAGGTAAGTTACAACCCTTACCCGTTTCACAACAGCCGTGGTCGCACCTGTCTGTGGATTTCCTAACCGATCTTCCACCTTCACAGGGTAACACCACGATCCTGGTCATTGTGGATCGTTTTTCTAAGTCCTGTCGTCTCCTCCCTTTGCCCGGTCTCCCTACGGCCCTACAAACTGCAGAGGCCCTGTTTACACACGTCTTCCGGCACTACGGGGTGCCTGAGGATATAGTGTCTGATCGGGGTCCCCAGTTTACGTCAAGGGTCTGGAAGGCGTTCATGGAATGTCTGGGGGTCTCGGTCAGCCTTACCTCAGGTTTTCACCCCGAGAGTAACGGGCAGGTGGAGAGAGTTAACCAGGATGTGGGTAGGTTTCTGAGGTCTTATTGTCAGGACCGGCCGGGGGAGTGGGCGGCGTTCGTGCCCTGGGCAGAGATGGCCCAGAACTCGCTGCGCCACTCCTCCACTAACCTTTCTCCCTTTCAGTGTGTATTGGGGTATCAGCCAGTTCTGGCTCCTTGGCATCAGAGTCAGACCGAGGCTCCTGCGGTGGACGACTGGTTCCGGCGCGCGGAAGAAACATGGGACGCCACCCATGTCCACCTTCAGCGCACCGTACTGCGCCAGAAAGTTGGCGTAGTGAGGCCCCGGTGTTCGCACCAGGGGACAGGGTCTGGCTCTCGACCCGAAACCTGCCCCTCCGCCTGCCCTGTCGGTTACAGCTTCCCCCCGATTACCGCATTAACCCCTTGTTCCATGTGTCTCTCCTCAGGCCGGTGGTGGCTGGCCCACTCCAGGAGTCTGAGGTGCGGGAGGTTCCTCCACCCCCTCTGGACATCGAGGGGGCCCCGGCGTACTCCATTCGTTCCATACTGGATTCGAGAGTCTGCTCCTGTTCCATACTCATTAGTACGCGCTCCGGCTAACGAGCACTTCCCTTCAGCTCTCTGCTAATCTATTAACGCAGGCAGGCAGGGCTCTGCCCCCCCTCCCTCTATCTCTCCCTTTTTCTCCCTCTGCCCACCTCTCTCCCAGAATCATTCGGCTCAAGGCAGATTGTTCATTTGGAGGTGTAACCAAGACATAATGCGTGGTGACGCTGGTTACGTAAGTTTAAAGAGCCCCATTCTTTGATTTCACAGCGCGGCTGCCCCTAAATTCCCCATGAGCTGGTCGCAGTTAATTCTAATGGGGCAAACTGATACCCTATAGCTATATAACTGTGCTATAATTGTATGGGTTACACGCCATGATAACAATTATCAACAGTAGTGTGTAAAATTATGTTTTTGAAGGGAAATCCTTTACATTTCAGACTGATAGTGAATTATATAAATGTGAAAACTTATACAGTGTATATTTTTATTATACGGCCTTGCAGCCTGCAGTGATTAGACATTTAAATACAAACATTGAAAGTTCATTTTAGATGTCCCACAAGCAGACACACATAATAGAAATGGAAACAGAAGTCAGCTAGGGACTAGAACCCGACACACTGAGCCTCTGTCACCCACAAACATCTGCCTGCACTTCTGGAAACAAGAACTCTGCTTCTGTGAAATCCACGAGTCGTGGTGTTGGCGTTCTGATGCTCAGGTTTATACACCAGGTTGAGGTCTGAGGGCTGTATCCTGTCTAGGTCTCTGAGAGATTGTGAGCGCTCATTGTCACATATTGACATGCTTTCATATATTCCAGGAAGGGCATGCGAACAACCGCAAGTCAGAGACACAAAGTAAAAGCACTTTTGATTTGGATGTTTGGATGATTTGAATAGTAGTTGGCCTGTACTGCTGAACATACTATACATCCATTTCCTGCATTGCATCTTCTAAAGTGAATCATTTCAAAATGAGGTTATTATCTTGCACTGTAGTTCTTGGAGAAGGATGTATTCATTATAGTATTACATATTTGCGTAATACTATAATCTGTGCCAATTAGCCAATATTATAGAGAGCTTTTGACATGTTCTACTTGCTTGAGTGAGAGGAAGAGCGAGAGTCTCTGCAATTCTGGGATGTTATCCCATTCTCACTCTGAAACCCTGTCTGTAGGGCCTTTGGGTAGAGCTGTAAGATCATTCAGACAGGAACGGTGCATGGTAATAGCTTGAGATACGATTGAAAAGAGCTTGCTGATGCCACGGTAAAGACTTACAGATGGGGCTAGTGAAGTGTTTCGCTAAATTTGCCGCATTCAACCACAGCTCCCCCGTGACCACTCTGAAAATGTCTCATTCCCTCTCTCCCACTTAACATGGTTCATATTTAAGTTCTGGAATATAATCCTTTTCTCCCAGCTCCGAAATACAGGATGTTTATGTGAAGTGGACATTTGAAGTGAGGACTGGTAGAAAGTATATATGAATACAGACAGGGCTTAGATACCTACCCCTTCCTTAACTCCCACAGTACCCTGCCTATTTGGTGAGCTCTCTCTCTCTCCTTTGTGTGTGTGCGTGAGTGTGTCTCCCTACTCTCTCTGTCTCTCTCCTTACCCTCTCGCTCTCTGTGCTCTTTCCCCACATAGCTGTTTGATTGCTTAAGCCCAGTGGTCAGACAATGGGGGTATAAAGAATGTCTGCTTCCTTCCTTCCTTCCTGTTGAGTGTTCTGCCTTGGTGAGCAGATTCGATAGCACTCCGCTTCACAGCAACGCTGGAGCGCGGGGGCCTGGCTACAACCAACAAAGAGCCATTCTGGGGCCCGCTCCAATCGCTGCCTCTGCCAAGTCACTGGCTGCAATGAGGGACACACACACGAACCCTCTCTCTCTATATCTCTCTCTCTCTTTCTTTTTTTGGATGAGTGAGCAACCGATCTGTGTTTTTCGGTGCATGTTAAGGAAGAAGTGGTGGGAGTGGAGGGGTAGTGTGGTAAATGTAGGTTTCCTAGGAAAAAATGTAGTTTGTCAGGTTTTTATCATCAGAACGTGACATCATGGCTATTCGGTTCAGAGCAGTGATGACACACCAGAAACAGTATATGAAATATTCCTGAGAGTCTAGGACCATGAAAAATTGGGGGATATCATTTCCCATCTTCTAATCATTGTCCATCGCTGAAAAAAAGTAGTCTGCTATATTTAATAGAGTCGTGTAACAGTGAAAGGGACACATCCAGGATGTAGGCTCCTGTATTCAGGTTAACCCAACTCTTATTCATCTGACCCACTCATCATCTCCAATATGCAAGTTCCATATTCCACGCCATCGTGAACTCCTCATGCACCCATAATGGCATCTTTTCAAAAGGGTGTCAGTTTTCAGCTCCCCTCCCGGTCCTGCTTTTGTTGCTGGTGAACCCATAACATGTTGACGACTGGTGTCCCTTGCTTGCAACCAGAAATGCTTGTGCGCGTTCAGACACACACACACACGCACACACACACACACACACATACTGAATGAAACTCAAAAAAATGTTGCTCCGAGAATACCAAGTAGGGGCAGGTAGTTGAGAGGGGCTTAGAGAGCCAAAATAGTAGAGGCCATAGAAAATAGGATGAATACATGAGGTTGAATGCGGGGTAAACTGTTAGCCCTTTGTCATTTAAAGTGATGTCTTTAACCCTTTGCGGGCCTTCCTCCCAACTACCTCCAACCGCCTTTTCCCTCTATTCACCATTAAGACAAAAGCGGCAAGGGGAAGCCTTGCCAAACTGTGACATTAAAAACCCCATGCACTCCGATGGGAGTTTTTTCCCCCCCGCCGCTGATTAAATGGGGGAAAGGGGATAATTATATGAAAGGGGGAGGTGAGACGAACTGTCATTCAAGCTCCGAGACGAATAACAAACAAGTGCGTGCAGGTCAGACTGGGCTTGTCAATCAACGTTCGTCATGCATACCGTGTTCCAAACATGTCCGCGTGTTCTTCAACCGGTAACAGGGCTTATGTTTTAAACAGCTAGCCTAGAGGAACACTCCGTACCAGAGGAATTCCTGGCAAAACCATTGATAATACAACAGAGCAAATGTTATCTTGGTTCCTTTTCTTCTCTATGGGTAAGGCCATCTGCTGCTTGTTCACATGGGACACGTCAATCCCATATTAGTGGTACATTTAAGATATTCACGTTGTAAGACTTATCGTAAGCATGAATGAACCCCTTGTTTTCTTATGACGTCATAATTATCCTGACTAAATAACAGCCACTGATAGACACAACATAATATAAGCCTTATAATAAGGTAAAGGCTTGTACCTGGTTATAACAAGTAATGAAGTGTTATACCTGTCAGCTTTAGACTGAGGGAGCACTTCTGATACGATGTTACCATTGAGCGTGTGAATGAGAGGACAACCAAATAATGTGTTCCCACAGCTACAAACGATGGTCTTCCCAATGCAGAGCAACAGTTCACAGTCCCAGTTAAATGATTCAACGAAAGCCAGGTGTTTCCCTTTAGAGGTGAACTCGTTCAGTGTGGCTCTTTCCTAATGTCATAGCTCTAATCAGTTTGGGGAAATGATCCAGTCTAGTCTGGCTGTCCAAAATAGGAAGTTGGAATCAAGAACAGTGTAGGGGTTTGGAGTTTGACTAAGAAGTGAAAATGTCTGCGTTTTGTTAGTTATGGTAAACTAGATTATTTCCATCAATCTCTCTTGGTTAAAGCTAATGCAGTTACTAAAGTTACAGTTAATTCGGAAAGTATTCAGACATCTACACTTTTCCCACATTTTGTTTTTGTCCCACATTAATCTACACACAATACCATATAATGACAAAGCAAAAACTGTTTTTTTTTTTAAATTTTTTTTAGAAATGTTTGCAAATAAAAAAATAACTGAAATATCACAATTTACATACGTATTCTTTATTGCGACAAATGATGGAAACTGTTTTTAGAATACATTATGATCATTTCGAAGGTACGTAATGTCATCACGTAACTATAAAGCTCCACTCCACATTTAATTCTAAATGCTTACTGCTGGCGAAATACATTTTTCAACGATAAAAAAATCTTGTTTCTTTGCAGGACCAGATTTGTTCTGACTTTCAAGAACGCATTCATTGCTTTGCCTTGCTTTTCTGGTTGGCTGGATGCAAGTTTCACCATCCAATTATATGGCAAATATTAGTCAATTATTGCATTCTATCAAGGCTTTCGCAGGTTACCTGAGATATGAAACCGATAGGTGGGAGGGCATAGGCTAGACTGTCGCCAATTTTTTTGGCCTAATGCGCAATTTACCTAAATGGAAACAGTTCAACCACCTTATTAATTCGACACTGTAGGTTTTGGCAAAAAAAAAAAGTGTTTTTTAGGTGATATGTCATTAAGCCCAGCTAGTTCAAGATAGTTCAATGGAAACACACCGTAGCATGCGCTTTGCAAACGGTAAATGTCGACAATTTTTTTTTAATCACTGGACAAGTTAATGGAAACATAGCTAGTGATGCAACTTAGTAAAGAGTAAGACTAAGTGAGAAATCCTCATTCTTGGTCTCTGAAGTTTTGAGTTTGAAGCTGTGGAACATGTGGGGCTAGGGGGATAAGACCATGTGGTTGTATGTTCCTCCCTACCATCTGGCACACAGGAAACACAGATGGGTTAGTGAGTTACTGCTCTGCTCTAACCCCCCAGCTACATACCTCAGAAGAGGAGGCTATCAGACTTCTCTCAAACATTCTACTGAACTAAAGTGAGTAGAGTGGTGGGAGATCTCGAGTTTAGTCAACATTCTCCTCTCCTACCTGAAGATACATAAATGAGTTCTAATTCAAATCCATATAGCCTTATTGTTCTGCTTTTTAATCCATCTAGATTGGAAAAGTCGAAATGTAAAGTGTCAGTTTCTCTGACAGTGTAGCATTTTGGGTTATTACGTAGATTCCAAAGGATTGGCTCTGGGCAGTGAAGCCATAATGTCAAGCTGGCAAAGTGTCCATTGGAATATCAGTCCCTGCAGAGACAATTCCAAGACAATAAAAGATAGTGTCCCAATCTGATATCATAAAACATTACCCTGAGAAGAGCTTGAAGATACTGGGCATGCACACACAAAAACTGACAAAAACAGCAAGGTTTAATTTCAAACGTTAATATATTTTTCTATTTCATAGTGAACATATGCATCCAATTTGACACCCTAGTCACCCTAACTTGCAACAGAGTACTTGAACAGGTTGATGTTTTTTAAGATGCTTCTCAAAATAAATATTTTCTTTATAAAATAATAAAACTTCAAATAAATATTCTTACCACTAAACAATGTTGATAATAGAAAATAAAGATTTTCTTATAGGGTCACTGTACAATTTACAAGTAGAGTTGATGGGATAAGATGTGTAAATGTCCTTCTCTTGTAAGGCAAACATAAAAAATGATTGATATACATTCCCATGAATGTACAACATTAAACATTGTATTACATAATATATATGGATCTATCATCAAGGTGCCTCTGGTTTGGCAGAATGCTTTTCACAGTTGAAATATTATATATACAAAAATAAAACATCTCTGAGGAGGTCATTTGCTAATTTACATACTTTTGCAATTACTATTCACAAACAAGTTAGTCAGGAGAGTCTGTCCATAGCATATCAGTTGTATTAAATGTCAAAAAAGGGCTAACATTCTGGACTTCAATTAAAACAGTACAAAAATCAGGGCACTTGGTGATCAAGCAGCCAGTATTAACAACCATAGCTGAAAACAAATGACACAAACCACATCAAACAGCTCAGCTTAGCCAATCCCCCAATCAACTTCTGACTACTGGGCCAAAACGTGATGAGGTGATCATTTCAGTCGCCCAAAGTTGTCAACCCCCATCGATTCTCCACAACACCCAAGGTACTTTCCCTTTACGTTGGCTTACAGTCAACGCTCTTACAGTGGACAACGTTAGTGTTCTTACACCGGCACCCCGGTCGCTTGACGCGGTCATAGCAGCTCTGGCATGCGGTGAGACACCCTTTAGCTGGGAGGTAGCACAAGAGACAGGGTAGGAACAGGGAAAGGAGACCCATAGCCGACCAGCGCACGCAGCAGTGCGACTGGCTGCAGGAGAAGGGCTTGTCGGCGCATGTATCCTCGTCGTCACTGGAGCAGTGATAGAACAGGCCCTTGATGCAGCACGCGCAAGTCCCGTAGTCCACCGCGTTCTGCGCCGAGCACATGCACCGTCGGCCGCACATCCAGCAGGCGGGCAGGGCGCGCGGGCACATGCACTCCTGGCACTTGCACCGACCACAGTCCTCACAGCGGTAGGCGTGTTTACCCAGCAGCCCCTCCCTAGCGGCGGGGGCACCGCCACCGGGCACCGTGACCACCACCGCCCCTCCGGCCGTACTCGTCAGGGGCTTCAATTCCTCCTGTTTAAGCTCCACACTTTTGGGCTGGGTCCTGATTATCTGTTCGCTAACCTCCGGGCTACCCAGGAGCCTCTGCACGGAGGACGTGCTGCCTGTACTGGTCCTCGGGCTGTTTCTGGAGCCCTCTGTGCTAGAAGAAAGAGATAGGGCATCCCTAGGGGGAACTGTGGAGTGTGTGGGCTGAGGAAGTTGTTGAAGTTGGGGGAGTAAGTTCCTCTGGTTGGGCCTGGGGTCCTGGGGCTCCAGTTGCTCGTTGGTCTCCAGGCCCAGTGGCACCACCAGGTCGTTCTTCTGCTGGGTGGGCAACGAGCCAGGGGGCCTAGGGACCACAATGGGTCCCACCGTTGGTCCTTCTGTGTACTCATTACTGCTCCCGGTGATTCTGATCTGGTCCAGCGAGAGCACAGGGGCCTGCTGGCCGGGGTTTACCCCAGGATCGGGCTGCCCTTCCTGGGCATGGTGAGGCCGGTGTAGCCTCCCGCTGTCACGCAGAGCACGCAGCAAGCCGGCCGACCCTCCGCCACCACTGCCATTTTGAGTACTGGTCTCCATCTTGGCTCTGAAGAAGGACCCCTCCGGCTGGCATTGAACACATCTGAAGTCCTGGAGAGAAAGACAGGCAAATATATATGAGACGACAAGGTGACATTTGAGTAGAAACGACCCTATGTAAATCATAACTGATGATACAACTGTGTGGGCAAATACATACAATATGCAAATCTCAACTCTACACACACACCACTGAAATTTGCATTGAAGAGATAAGGGTTTGGCAACATGGGTTGTCTAGCTAACAACTGGAGATGTTTTGCTTGACAAATATATCAACACCTCACATTAGGAATTACTGTTCCAATATAAAAGTGTAAGCATATCCCCTAACCCTAGGCACGTTCTGTTTGGTGTTAAAAGGATGTGATAGGTATCAACAACCTATTATATACCTAACAGTACCTCTAAGGCAACATTTCACCATTTCATATGATAGGAGAACAAAAATAAAGATTTGACATAATGAAACAGTCAGTGGATTGATCATGTTTCTGTATGTTGGGAAATTGACAGTAGGCATGTTAGGCCCTTCTGATTGGAGGATTTAGGTACATACCAACTATTTCCATTACATGAGATATAAACAGGGAATATAAAGAGCATGCAAGGAAGAGAACACGAGGCAATGCTGAGACAGGCCTAGTCTACAACTTCAACAAAAGTTGAGGCACTCAAACATCTCTTCATGCACATACTGTGTATCAAAACTTGCATCCTCACGTGTCCCATAACTACAAGTTAGAGACTTTAGACGCGTTGCCACCATTTCCAAATGAGTGAAAAACAAATGATTGCTAGTTTCGTGGGACTCATAATTGAACATTTCTAAAGATTTTTTTATTTCACTCTGGAGGCAATTATTAGCTTAATAAATCATGGTGTGCATGACGCGCGTGTTTGTTTGAGTGCGCGCGCGCGTGTGTGTGTAGGGCAGCGGATGAGCCCAACGACCATGACATTTGAGATGGGCATTTAATAGGCAAATGGTCAGGCGAGTCAGAAGAGTAAAAACCCTAATTTCCTATTATGAAATAGCCTAACATAAACACCAATAGCCCCACCAAACATCAATAGAAAAATATTGACATTTATCATTCCACCGTTCTTCTATAATGTAAGATATTTTTTTTGTTCTGAATATAAAACAAAAAAACAATTTTAAAACTGCGCTAAATCTGTGTTTATGTGTAGGCTACTGTTCACAGATTTGTATTTAATTTATCTAGTCAAAATGCATTATCTACTGACAGGCTATCCATTTTTGAATAAGAGTGTGATGTCTAGAACATTATTCAGAAGGGGGAAAACTAAAACCCTACTTTTTAGAGCAAGAAGCTGTAGGCCTATTCAGATGAGAAAATGCTGGGATTGCAGGGGGAAGGATGGGGAAAGTCAATGCGGGTCGGCAGTTGGAACTCCCGAGTCCGAGAGCATGCACAATGCTGAATTGTTAAAGCTACTCTTATGTTACAACTTTTAAACATTGTAACGGCCATAGTTAGGCTACTTTGTTGTTGAAATAGTACAAACTTGTTTTCACGAACTCACCGTGTTCGCACCACTTCAGCCCCGTTTGTTGTATTAAATTCCAAATTCTGAAAGTGTATTCCTACTTAAATTAATCGGTAAACCCATCCACACGATACAGTGCAACGATAAAGTAGCTACAAACAATATTTCCAGATTCCAATTTTAAGAGATCAAAAACATAGCCACTGCGAGAGTACCCGAGGCGAAATACTGCCAAAAACGAATCAATCACTGGCTCTCCACTTTTTTGTGAATTAGAAAA
Source organism: Salvelinus namaycush (assembly GCF_016432855.1). Classification (NCBI taxonomy): domain Eukaryota; kingdom Metazoa; phylum Chordata; class Actinopteri; order Salmoniformes; family Salmonidae; genus Salvelinus; species Salvelinus namaycush. Next base: position 9,606,605 of record NC_052346.1, read on the forward strand.
GTGAAAATGCGCACGCGATACGTTTGAATCCGTTGAGTTTGTTGCACTCCGACGTAGCCTGGATTTCGAAAAAATACTCGCTGTAATTGTTGAATGTTTGGCTGCCTTACACGCCGAGGTGCTTTCAAGTTTTTCTCGTCTTGTTTTTTCCTCTTTCCGGAGAAGAGGTCGGGTTTATGCTGTAAATGGCGTCATATGGAAGTGAGGGAGGACAAAGCAGTTGCTGTTTCAGAGGATATCTCGTATCCGGTCCCAGCTCATTGGCTGTAGCTACAGGGCTCGCATTCACACCCTGTGCTATCAAACTGTTCCCAATTGCAAAGGGACGGGCCACATTCCCAGTGACAAAACTTCAGGCATTGCAAAACGTTCTAACATAGCCTAGGCTACGTTAATTGAAGGAATATCAGGTCTGCCGCTTGATAGGCAGCATTTGTTCAGATCGTGTGTAGTAGCACTGAATCCAGTTCTAAAAGTATACTTTCTTGCAAAACAATATACTATATTTTTCTGTTTCCAATGGTTATTGCCATTGAAACTATTGATAATAGAGAAGGTGTAGGGTAGGCTATTGTCAATCTATTTTAATATGCTTATTACTGTGCTATTGTCAGAGGAGAGGACCATATAGGTTGTAAGAAATGCCCCGGTTTTCACTTGGGCCATTTGCAGAAGTTGTAATTGGACAGCAATTGTGATTATGCATGCAGGGTGGAATTCGATGGTGTGAGTAGGCCATTTCTGAATGAGGCAACATAGAGGGGCATCGTGCATTTCCAAAGGCACTCTCTTGAACTCTCAAATGCCTTGTAAATGTTTCAGCTCTATCAAAGCATGGGAGATACAGGAAGCAAATCCACGTCAGAGAGGGAAAAGCATGGGAAGTGGCAGTCAGAGTATCTCTGGGAATGGGATGATCATTCCTACTCATGATGCGGTACTTGTTTCCCTACATTCTAGTTTGTTATGTTAATGCTTTACTGGAATTAAGAAAATGGTACTGTACACAACGTTTGTGTTGATTGCATCTCTTTGACTGTGTTTAGACCTTATTTACCTCCATTTTTGGGTGTTTTAAATTTACAACGGACATTAACTTTAGGCTGCATTTTATATTATCCACCTCAATTTGTGATTATGTGAAAAGTAGTGCCCTCTTGTGGAATTACAGATGAACAGGACTCTACTTGTTTCCGCAGGAACAACCTTCAGATTATAATTTTCTTGTTCAACTACATCGAACCTACACAGAGATTGATTCATTGATATGGATCGTCTGCAAATACGACCCTTCCCTCCTTCAATACAGCCCACACACTATCATTCTGTCCTGACTCGTTTCCTTCCCTGCATACTTCATCCAATATTCAAAGGCAGTCCTCCCATCCCCCTCTCCCTAGCAGGGCTCATGTAAAGCTGGGATGTTCATACATAGTAGTTCAGGCCTCCGTATAGAAATATCCTTATAACCATTTGATTGACATAAAGTGTACCCTTAGCCACTTACAGAGAGTACAAGTTCGGTCCACCACAACTTGGTTTGCTTCACTGTTTGTGGTAGGAGTTGAACTTTAAAGGAATGGAAGCCTAAACATGGCAACAACATAATTTTTTAAATTATCATCAAAGAAAGAGAGGGAGATAGAGAGAAAGGGGGAACATGCATATACCTCTCTAGAATGCAGTGAAAGAGAAAGGCGAGTGGTGAGGGGTCAAGGTAGGGTTTCTATAGTGATGAATGCCTCTTGTTGGCTGGGAGTGTTCCCAAAAAGCCGGAGACACTGCGACCTCCAGCTGAGGGGGAGCCATTGTTCGGGGCCTCCCTTTCAGCTGCAGAGGGGAAAAGGTAAGTGACAGCCCTATTGTCTGTCTGGAACTCCCGCTGCTCGATAGGTCCTAGATTCCCCTTGTCACATGTTGTCAATGCCAAGCCCCCCGGGCGAGAAGGAAGGAGGGGGAGTGGAGTGACGAGGAGAGAGGGACATTCAGGAAGTTAACTTTAAAAAAATCTGTCAATAACAACAATATCCTGTCTCTTACACCGACCCCCTCCCCTTAGACCCCCCTTCCAGGGGAATAACAAGGACTGTGCCCCCCCAGCTCCATTGGCTTCAGCTGTGTTTCCTGTCTTCACTGCTGTTTCCCATCCATCCCAAAATAACCCTAAAGCCATACTTTAAATCCTGCTTCCTCAACCATACAAGGAACAGCTGTCTCTCTCTCTCTCTGTCTCTCTCTAATTCTCTCTCTCTCTAATTCTCTCTCACTCTCAACCCCCCCTCTCTCTCAACCCCTTTCCCATCTCTACACAAAAGATGAAATGGGGATGCAACGGAAATGGTGCATGCAGAGTTTGGGGATTTCAGGCAAAAGATAAACATGACATGACTGGAGTTTGGCTTTACAAAGCCACCCCCCACCAACATCTGAGACAATCTCCTCTATACTTACACTGTATGGGGTTGAAATGAATGGAAGTTCGCTAATGGAACAAAATAGCATGTTTATCAATTAATTCCACAGCTATCTTGTCTGTCTTTATTTTCACTGTTATTTTACCTGTTAATTTACCTGGTTTAAGACACAGTTTGTTTAGTTTTTCTCATGATGTAAAAATAAGAGATAGCGAAACAAAGAGACATTACTATTATTAATGAGAAAAGCCTATCGAGCCCTGAGTAGAAGCAGGAAGTGGTATGTGGTGTGTGATCTGTAATTAAAGCGCATCACATATTGATAACACAAGTGGGTTAGCCTTCTCGCTCTAACCACAACTGTTGACGCCGAAGACTTTTGGTCCAATTAAGATCGAGTTATGAACAGCCATTACACCAGGTTAGACTGAGAGTGCAGGAAGTATAGCCTCTTATATTAAATCCTGACTGATTTTGAACCAGCTAGGGCATTCTCCCTCCCCACTGTCATAGTAACGGAGCCAGAAATTGAGTCACTGAAGAATGCCAGGTCTGGATTAATGAGAAAGTCCTGGCACTTGATTGGACTGGCGAGGTCAGTTACATAAGATTAGGACACAGTGTAATAAACCCCATATCTCAGGTCATATTGGTTGTGTGATTACTTCTGACAGCTACGTTTAGCTTTTAAGCTGTTCATTCCTTTTTTATAACTGGTTGTGTTGTAAAATATATATGCCATGTTGCGTATTGTGCAGGAAAGTGTACTAGGCTAGGCTACATCAGATTAAACTCAATGTCTATTTGTTAGGGCTACTTATAAATGTGTTTTTCATATATGCCCGTCAGTTAGTTTATTTGACTTCCATCTAGGTTAGCTCAAATTAAGGTTCAACCTTTTCCCATTTGTCCCTCAAAATTCCATAACAAATTCTCAAAATCCCTTTATCTCAGTGTCAGATGAGGTAGAGTAAGTCATGCACAGGTTAGAGTACTTACAATGAATGTCTTCACAGATGTCAGACCCCTATTATACACTTTCTTGACCCATAAAACGGAGCGTTGGTGTACATGAGAGGAATACGTTTGCTGCTGCTTTTGCACACTAGACTGAATCTGGTGCATTGGCTGATGCTTAGGTAGGAGGGGGAGACTGGACAAACCACTAACCACTCATTGGGAATCAATGAGGTGACGTAAGGAGTGGGTCCAACTAGAAGACACTCAGAGTGACACAAATTAGGAGCTTAGTTGCTTTTAAAGGAGTGAAACATTTGTTGTTGCTATATGGGTTGCACCATTGCTTACAATGGTAGAATAAACTATCTATCCTCAAGCCTAAAGTATGATAAGTATTGGACTTTTGGAGCATTTCAGTTTCAGATCAGAGAAATTGATACTTGGCAACCTTGTCCACACTCCAGAATCTAGGAATCCAGACCAACATAAATAACTATTATAATATCCTCAGCCTATTTATCTTAATAGAAGTTTTGCACATAAGAACACAACCAGAGCAACATGACAAAGTTTTAATGACAGTATAATGTACACTAAAGCAGGATAGGTATCACAAATTAACAGCCCAAACTATTACCCTGGAACATTGTGTAACAAATGGAGGTAAAATCCAGAAGGAAATATGTTTACAAGATACAAACTGATTATTCTCCACCCTTGCACACACCTGGGCTATATGAACTTGACTGTGTGCTTTTATTCATTAAAATGTACCTCCCAAGTTGACAGAAATCACTCATTTCTTTTTTTCACTCAGAGTATACCATGCAATCATATCCATCACGTTAATAGATTTGGATCCTTAATAGCACAATGATTCCTGAGTGAGGCCATATCCATAAAACAAATAATAAATCAGTGTGTTTATTCATTAAATAAACATGCCTAATCTCCCTTTAAGTACCTAATTTAATGGTGTAAGCATTACTTTGGAGAAAAAGTGGCAGGCCAGTCTTCTAGAGACACAGTTTGGACTGTTTGGGTCTCTGGAATGCAAAAAGTCTCTCATGAAAATGGATTCAAGGAAAGAACTTGGTCTGCTGCAGCAACCCTACACTATTAAGGGCCTCTGTGCCCATTCACTCTCTGTGCTCACTGTTAGACCGCTGTGTGTGTCTATGTTTTGGCTGATTTATGGATACCTCCCTAAAGACCGGAGCCAAAAACTGTCTCCCTGGGCACTCTCTGTTTATCCACTCTTTGTATCTGAAAGGAGAAAAGTGCAGCAGTACACAATTTCTTGGCAGTTGGGCATGGTTACAATGTGACTATGATCATATTGAAATAGTCAGAGAAAAAAAATGTGCTGAGGTAGAAGTGAAAAGTTGGCTCCACTGTTAGAAATAATACCTCCTTTTCGACTGTGAGGGTGTTTTTTTGTCATTGCTGTTTCTTTTATATGAGTTGCTATTAGCTAAACTTGGACAACATGTTTATGGTAAGAATAGGACACCAGAATAGCAGTCAAAATCTCAATTTGTACATTGTGTTATAAAGTGTCCCCAATGACTAAATCTAACAATACATACCACACAGATCCTCTTTTCTGTTATAAAGTGTATCCAATGACTAAATCTTACAATATATCCACCCACATATCCTCTTTTTAGGGCTAAAGTTGCATGTATTAATGAATTAGTTTAGTATTTACTGGAAATGATCTCTTTAGTCCTCAGAGCCTCTTAGGACACCATACAATAATCAAAACATAATCACATAATTGGCCAATGTTTGGCTATTTGTAACATACTACCATATGCGTTTTCTGTTTTTACCTCACACGAAGCCAATTAGTTTGCTATATTCATTTAGAACCACTCTTCTATTTGTTCCAATGGATGGCATTTGAATGAAATATTTTGTCTCATAATTCAATAAGGTGCCCCAATCCTGCACCAGGACTACAGAGATCATACTCTATGGATTTTAATTAACCACATATCTCTTTTTTGTCAAGTTTCTGGCACACAAGGCTGTCCAGGAAAGTCTCAACAGCACGAGACGTTGTTCATAAGCATGCCATCGATGACATGATTGGGGAAAATGGGGAAAACACTCCCCACAGTGCTTCTACAGGACCATCACTAATTAGATATGTACACACGTCTATAGAAAACAACATTGCTAGAAGACTGACAGGTTCTTACTTTGGATGAAATCCCCAAGCAGTAGCCTAGAGTCACTCAACACCATTTTAGTAGAAGTGTATAAATGCGTAATGTATTCTCTCTGCTTTAGTGGCTAGGCCTAAGTCTTTGCTCTTGCTTTGCTCTCCCACACACAGTGTATGTGACCTTTAAAGCACATTTTTACTCCTGAACTTATCTAGGCTTGCCATAACAAAGGGGTTGAATACTTACTGACTCAAGACATTACAGCTTTTCCTTTTTAATTAACTTGTAAACATTTCTAAAAACACAATTTCACTTTGACATTATTGGGTATTGTGTGTAGGCCAGTGAATAAACATCTCAATTTTAAATTCAGGTTGTAACGCAACAAAATGTGGAAAAAGTTAAGGGGTGTGAATACTTTCTGAAGGCAAATCTGTCTCTAATAGTGCCAGGATTTGATGCAGGGGAAATTGCTACTCTTCTGCTGGTGACACCATGTACGTGTCGAGAAGGTATAATCACATGATGTGTAGACTTGTAATTAGTGTGGCTCTTTTGTTGTCTGTTGTTTCCTGTTTGCACCAAGGATGGGTAATTTGCGAAAGAACTGCTCATTTTGAACAGATTTCTTGGTGGACATGGGGATCACAATCGCATCCGTGAGAGAGCCGTTCATTTGGCTCCCTGACTTGCACACTGCTACTACTGCTTGTTGAGTTTCAAACAACGATTATCTGTCGATCAGTTACACCATCATTCTCTGAAGATGGTGAATCCTCACTGCAGGAACAATAGGTAGGGAGGAGAGAGCCTCATTCTCGTCCACGCACATTTTTTACATTGTCAATTTCTTTTAAATAAATCTTCCTTTTTTTGTAAGCGATTTAATTTTGTCAGGTAAAATGTATTTGAACTCAGATTTCAAGATCTGACATAATGGCTTTACATTAGAAATGTGATGTTTGACATGGTTTTTCATCCATTTTAAAGCAGTACTGAACGAAAAGCCGTTTGGGAGCCAAATGTACGTCTGATTTAGGTGAGGGGAGCCAAAAGATCCATCTCACTGAACAGACAGAATGCCAATGGGGTTTTTCTAATTTGGGCAAATGGCCGTCCTCTGTCCTCTCCTCTGTCCTTTCTCCTCTGTGACCCGGAAATCGATAAGTGGGTGGTTTCGTGGTCGAGGAGTGTGTCAATTTAGTTAGTTGGCAATCCTCTCCTCCTCGATAGACTCCTTTTGGTGAGGAAGCACAAGTGTATCCTACCTTAGAAGAGTTTTGATATCTGCCACAACCCCTTTGAATCAGCTGTTTTATTGTCGGAGGAGAAAATAATGCACACATTTAAAAACCATATGCTATAAAATGTACATAAAATGTCTATAAAATGTAATTTCATTTGATTTTATTACTTTACGCATTTATTTTGCGATCCACCCCTGTAAATGTAATTTGCCTGAGGATGACGCTTGAGTGGAGAAGGAGCTTCTCATTTCATACAAGTGCATTTTTGTCCACATTCATTCTCATCGCCACCTCTCCTCAATTACCATTGACCTTTTTCAAATTGAGGCGAGAGAAGACGGAGGAGAGGGGACGCAGGAGTTGATCAAATCTAACTGTGAAAAGGCTGATAACTAGTATGCACAGGAAGTGGGATGACACACTGTTTTCTGTTCGCCATATTTTTATTCTTTACATTGTGATTTGTCCAAATTTGCTGCTGGTTGACCTTATGAAATCTGTAGTGATTGAATTGAACTCTTTGGGATCCTTCTGAAAGTAACGGTAAGACGTGTGGGAGTTGAGGTTCAGTGCTGTTTTCCTTGATTTAAATGTCACCGTATGTGTTTGTGTTGTAAAGACAGGGTTACAGACAGGGTATTTTGCTGAACCCTTCTCCTCTTCTCAGAGGTACCTGCACATGTATTTGTGAGGCAAAAAAGTGGCCCAAAAGTAAGATGTACAGATGTTGGATCTCTTAACTTTATAATTTTTTTGTTGCGGATCATTTTCCTGATGCATCAGGAAATTCAAATGAGCCCCGTGTGGCTGTAAATGAGCAGTTCTCGTTCAGTCCATGCGGGGGCAGTAGAGTCATTGGGATCAGGGCTTGCTATCAAAATAATCTTCTCTCTCACTCGCTCAAAAGCTAGGCCTAGGTCCTATTACTTGAATTGTGCAAAAATGTATCTGAAATGCAGCTATACACATCCACAACCATTGTTTTATATGGGGAGGCAGGTGGCCTAGTGGTTAGAGCATTGGACTAGTAACCGAAAGGTTGCATTGGCTTGGCAGGAGAAAACAGTCCTGCCTGACACGTTTGGAGGTAAGACATTTTAACATTATCTGATGAAAAATGTTGGAAAGGCAGCTAGCTGTGTTCTGTTAAATCTAGGCTTGCTAGCCAGCCACATTATTTGTGCATTCTGTTGAAGATTCTGTTTTGCTAGCTAGCTGCATGCTAGCTAACGTTAGAAAAATGTATCTTGCCACATTCCCTTTTGCGCGCCTATTGTGTTGCTAAGTTATTCTACTCTTACTGAAAACAACGTGACCAAGCCTAAGAATATGCAAAACTTTTAACAAAACGATTGCACATTATTAAAGGTAGTTGTGGCTTCAGCACCTTGAACCGTCACTGAAATTGAATCAACTGTAAGTGCTGTTATTGTGAAGTGGAAACATCTAGGAGCAACAATGGCTCAGCCTCGAAATGGTAGGCCACACATGCTCACAGAATGGGACCGCCGAGTAGCGGGTACAAATCGTCTGTCCTTAGTTGCAACACTCACTACCGAGTTCCAAACTGCCTCTGGAAGCAACGCCAGCACAAGAACTGTTATGTCAATTAGCCTATCAAAAGCTTCTAAAGCATGACATAATTTCCTGGAATTTTCCAAGCTGTTTAAGGGCATAGTCAACTTAGTGTGTGTGCACTGATGTTGGCACTATGCCAACATCAGTGCATTTCATGACACACCCGAGCAGCCGCACACAAGCCTAAGATCACCATGAGCAATGCCAAGCGTCGGCTGGAGTGGTGTGAAGCTTGCCGCCATTGGACTGTGGAGCAGTGGAAATGCGTTCTCTGGAGTGATGAATCACGCTTCACAATCTGGCAGTCCGACGGACGAATCTGGGTTTGGCGGATGCTAGGAGAACGCTGCCTGCCCCAATGCATAGTGCCAACTGTAAAGTTTGGTGGAGGGGGAATAATGGTCGGGGGCTGTTTTTCATGGTTCGGGCTAGGCCCCTTAGTTCCAGCGAAGGGAAATATTAATGCTACAGCATACTGTACAATGACATTCTAGATGATTCTGTGCTTCCAACTTTATGGCAACAGTTTGGGGAAAGTCCTTTCCTGTTTCAGCATGACAATGCCCCCGTGCGCAAAGTGAGGTCCATGGCTTGTCGAGATTGATGTGGAAGAACTTGACTGGCCTGCACAGAGCCCTCACCTCAACCCTTTTTGAACATCTTTGGGATGAATTGCAATGCCAACTGGGAGCCAGGTCTAATCGCCCAACATCAGTGCCCGACCTCACTAAAGCTCTTGTGGCTGAATGGAAGCAAATCCCTGCAGCAATGTTCCAACATCTAGCGGAAAGCCTTCCCAGAAGAGTGGAGGCTGTTATATCAGCAAACGGGGGACCAACTCCATATTAATGCCCATGATTTTGCAATGAGATGTTCGACGAGCAAGTGTTCTTATACTTTTGGTCATGTAGTGTGTGTGTATATATATATATATATATATATACACACACACACACACACACACACACACACACACACACACACACACACACACACACACACACACACACACACACACACACACACACACACACACACACACACACACACACACACACACACACAGTTGAAGTCAGAAGTTTACATACACTTAGGTTGGAGTCATTGAAGCTCATTTTCAACCACTCCACAAATTTCGTGTTAATTAACAAACTATAGTTTTGACAAGTCGGTTAGTACATCTACTTTGTGCATGACACAAGTAATTTCTCCAACAATTGTTTACAGACAGATTATTTACCTTACAATTCATTGTATCACAATTCCAGTGGGTCAGAAGTTTACATACACTAAGTTGACTGTGCCTTTAAACAGCTTGGAAAATTCCAGGAAATTATGTCATGCTTTAGAAGCTTCTGATAGGCTAATTGACATAATTTGAGTCAATTGGAGGTGTACCTGTTGATGTATTTCAAGGCCTACCTTCAAACTCAGTGCCTCTTTGCTTGACATCATGGGAAAATCAAAAGAAATCAGCCAAGACCTCAGAAATAACATTTTAGACCTCCACAAGTCTGGTTCATCCTTGGGAGCAATTTCCAAACGCCTGAAGGTACCAAGTTCATCTGTACAAACAATAGTACGCAAGTATAAACACCATGGGACCACTCAGCCGTCATACCACTCAGGAAGGAGACGCGTTCTGTCTCCTAGAGATGAACGTACTTTGGTGCGAAAAGTGCAAATCAATCCCAGAACAACAGCAAAGGACCTTGTGAAGATGCTGGAGGAAACAGGTACTAAAGTATCTATATCCACAATAAAACGAGTCCTATATCGACATAACCTGAAAGGCCGCTCAGCAAGGAAGAAGCCACTGCTCCAAAACTGCCATTAAAAAAGCCAGATTATGGTTTGTAACTGCACATGGGGACAAAGATCGTAGTTTTTGGAGAAATGTCCTCTGGTCTGATGAAACAAAAATAGAACTGTTTGGCCATAATGAACATCGTTATGTTTGGAAGAAAAAGGGGGAGGCTTGCAAGCCGAAGAACACCATCCCAACCGTGAAGCACGGGGTGGCACCATCATGTTGTGGGGGTGCATTGCTGCAGGAGGGACTGGTGCACTTCACAAAATAGATGGCATCATGAGGAAAGGAATGTTATGTGGATATAATGAAGCAACATCTCAAGACATCAGTCAGGAAGTTAAAGCTTGGTTGCAAATGGGTCTTCCAAATGGACAATGACCCCAAGCATACTTCCAAAGTTGTGGCAAAATGGCTTAAGGACAACAAAGTAAATGTATTGGAGTGGCCATCACAATGACCTCAATCATATAGAAAATGTATGGGCAGAACTGAAAAAGCGTGTGTGAGCAAGGAGGCCTACAAACCTGACTCAGTTACACCAACTCTGTCAGGAGGAAGGGGCCAAAATCCACCCAACTTATTGTGAGAAGCTTGTGGAAGGCTACCCGAAACAATTTAAAGGCAATGCTACCAAATACTAATTGAGTGTATGAAAACTTCTGACCCACTGGGAATGTGATGAAATAAATAAAAGCTGAAATTAATCATTCTCTCTCCTATTATTCTGACATTTCACATTCTTAAAATAAAGTGGTTATCCTAACTGACCAAGACAGGGAATTTTTACTAGGACTAAATGTCAGGAATTGTAAAAAACTGAGTTTAAATGTATTTAAACTTCCGACTTCAACTGTATATATATATTATTATATATATATACACATATATATACACACATGTATATATATATATATTATTATGCAGGGAACATTTGGATTAGATACCTAGGTCTCAATGTGTCTTCCCTGTTAAAATGTATCCCCAGGATATTATTCAGGAGTGTGCAACAGCAATGTTAGAGAGAAATAGATTCAGCTGTTTTATTGTCATGGATATTTGTCAGGGCATTGTAATTTATGAAGCTCATTCTATAATACAGATGTGACTTCTGACCCTGGAGATTGTACTCTGTGCCCGTCTTCAATTTAGACCACAATTAGTTACATTAGGTGTTAGTGAAGAGCTGGAACAAAACCCTGTAAACTCTTGTCCTGTTCAACTGTGGATATCATGACAAAATGTGCCCTCGTAGTTATCAAATTTATGAATGCTGGGGTTAATCTCCTTGATGTACCTCACTTGGGAATGACTTATTTTGTATAATGGACTGTGTTATAAGGACTGATACAGGAAAACCAACACATGTTTTACATTTTTTCAAAATTACAAGTGTTGATGTCTTGTAATGTTTCTGGTTTTGAGGCTTGGCCATCTGGTGACTTCAGTTCATATGTCTAATCCCCTGCAAGGATAGTTAAAGGCATCAATAATATTACAATACTGTATGAATTTAATTGAATATATATATATTCATGTTTGATATGCATTTATATATAATTATATTGGTATATACACAGTACCAGTAAAAAGTTCACCTGTGCTTGTCTCCACCCCCCTCCAGGTGTCGCCCATCTTCCCCATTATCCCCTGTGTATTTATACCTGTGTTTTCTTGTTTGTTCAAGCCTACCAGTGTTTTGTCTCAGTTCCTAGTTTTCCCTAGTCTCCCTTTTTCTCATCCTCTTAGTTTTTGTCCTTTGCCTGTCCTGACCCTGTACCCGCCCGCCTGACCACTGCCTGTCTCTGACCCTGAGCCTACCTGCTGTCCTGTACCTTTGCTCCACCTCTGGATTACCGACCTCTGCCTGACCTGACCCTGAGCCTGCCTGCCGTCCTTCACCTGGGCCTCTGCTCTGGATATTTGACCCCTGCCTGCCTTGACCTGTCGTTTGCTTGCCCCTGTGGTTACAATAAACATTGTTACTTCACACAGTCTGCACTTGAGTCTTACTTTGATTCCTGATAATTTGAGATTATTCAAAGTAGCCACCCTTTGCCTTGATGACAGCCTTGCACACTCTTGGCATTCTCTCAACCAGATTCATGAGGTAGTCACCTGGAATGCATTTTAATTAACAGGTGAGCCTTGTTAAAAGTTAATTTGTGGAATTTATTTCCTTCTTAATACGTTTTAGCCAATCAGTTGTGTTGTGACCAGGTAGGAGTGGTATACAGAAGATAGCCCTATTTTGTAAAAGACCAAGTCCATATTATGGCAAGAACAGCTCACATAAGCAAAGAGAAACAACAGTCCCCCATTACTTTAAGACATGAAGGTCAGTCAATCCGGAAAATGTCAAGACCTTTGAGAGTGCAGTCGCAAAAACCATCAAGCGCTATGATGAAACTGGCTCTCATGAGGACCGCCACAGGAAAGGAAGACCCAGAGTTACCTCTGCTGCAGAGGATAAGTTAACTGCTTCTCAGATTGCAGCCCAAATAAATGCTTCACAGAGTTCAGGTAACAGACACATTTCAACATCACCTTTTCAGAGGAGACTGCGTAAATCAGGCCTTCATGGTCGAATTGCTGCAAAGAAACCACTACTAAATGACACCAATAAGAAGACACTTGCTTGGGCCAAGAAACAAGAGCAATGGACAATTGACTAGTACGAATCTGTCCTTTGGTCTGATGAGTCCAAATTTGAGATTTTTGGTTCCAACCACCGTGTCTTTGTGAGACGCAGAGTACTGTAAGTGAACGGATGATTTCCGCATGTGTGACTCCCACCGTGAAGCATGGATAAGGAGGTGTGATGATGTGGGGGTGCTTTGCTGGTGACATTGTCAGTGATTTATTTAGAATTCAAGGCACACTTAACCAGCATGGCTACCACAGCATTCTGCAGCGATACGCCTTCCCATCTGGTTTTTGCTTAGTGGGACTATCATTTGTTTTTCAACAGGACAATGACCCAAAACACACTTCCAGACTGTGTAAGGGCTATTTGACCAAGAAGTTGAGTGATGGTGCTGCATCAGATGACCTGGCTTCCACAATCACCCGACCTCAACCCAATTGAGATGGTTTGGGATGAGTTGGACCGCAGAGTGAAGGAAAAGCAGCCAACAAGTGCTCAGCATATGTGGGAACTCTTTCAAGAACGTTGGAAAAGCATTCCATGTGAAGCTGGTTGATAGACTGCCAAGAGTGTACAAATCTGTCTTCAAGGAAAAGGTTGGCTACTTTGAAGAATCTAAAATGTAAAATCTATTTTGATTTGTTTAAGGGTTAATGCCACACGGTCAAGGTTAGGCTTGCACAGATCGGGAGGACCTCAGGAACGTTCCAATGGTTGAATTGTCCTTCTAACCCTAATGGTTCCGCCGCTGTCCCCTATAAGCCCCTGAAATTTAGGGGCTTCATTATGGGCCTACATTATGGGCCTCCAGGCTTCATTATGGGCCTACATTTTTGAACGGTCGCTGCGCTCAGACCGAGCGAGCTACGGTCAAGTGGGGCATCTCGTTGACCTCGGCACAGCCTAGAGATTATGGTAATACCATTGCCGGCTCTGTGTGTCTTTAAGCCCCGCACTGTGTCACTCCATCCTTGCTGTGTGTGTGTGTGTGTGAGAGAGATTTTTCTTTGACATCTGTTGGGAGAAATGACTGATTTACAGTTCATGAGGGTTGCCTAATCACACATATGAAGTTTTGGAAATATCTGACCTTTTTAACCCTTCGAAACAGCCCCTATGACCCCAATTTAAGGCACTTCCAGTTGGCACAGGAAGCTAAAAGTAAACACATATCCTGATTGGGGTATGCTCTTACAGAATCCTGAGTTTAAAGTCTTTACTTTAAGAATTGACTGATCTACATAGAGTTGAATGCAGTGATTTTCACAAACTGCAGGTTTGGTATATCAAAACACCTTTAGGGTGAATTTAATCACTTCCGGTTGCTCCAGGAAGCTTAGGATCAACACAAGTAGACCTCATAGTGGCCTGATGAATTGTCATCGAAGACAGGTTCATTAGGCATTCATAACCCACATAGGCTTCAGGTTGAAGTTATGGGAGCAGGCAATGTATTCCTATGGGGAGAGAAGTCATTGCAAACTGTTTGATGTAAACACCTTCTTTTCACTGTTAACACTTTTTTGGTTACTACATGATTCCATAGGTGTTACTTCATAGTTTTGATGTCTTCAATATTATTCTATAAAGAATAACCCTTGAATGAGTAGGTCCAAACTTTTGACTGGTACTGTATATGTTATCCTTTCATCACATGCCAGCGTTTGTGTTGTGTCCAATGCTCTAGTAAGGCATGAGAATACTTGATGATACTTGATGGTATGACATTGGTTGATTTGTAGAGACTTCCCCAAACCCTCTAGGTACGGTACTGCATTGCATAGCTTACAAAACACTGCGTCCAGCTACCCCTGGCGGCAATTCTAAATATAATAATTCATTCAAATACTCCTGCTGCAGGATTATTTCCCTCCTGTGACGAAATGGGTCATATTAAGATCCTACATCTGTAGGTAAGATTGTTGCACTTTAAAGGTTTCTTTTCACAGGCGCATCCATGAGATTTTCAGTTCTGTTATGTGCACCTTCTTGTTACCTAGCTCACAGCCGTTTGAGAAAGTTTAAAGGGATCATTCACCTCGAAATTAAAGTTAGCCAGACAATTTCAGACATCAAAAGTGGCCTTATGTCGAGAATCGAGATGAGCCCAAGTCCCACATCATCTGTTGTGACAGTTCAAGCCGTATGCCTCAATCCCAAATGAATGGGAAAGAAAGACACCGTCTAATTGCATCACTTTATCTTTCCCACACATTTTGCGAGGAAGTATTGTGGGGAATTTTATGTTGGTCAGGTGTGGAAATGCTGGATTCAAAGGATAAGGCAAACCACGGCTGTACTTTGAAGGTTTATTAACCGTACCGGGAGTATATAACCTCCCGAAATAGATTTGCTCATCAACTTTATCCATCAACATGCGTTGCTATTGATGATTACTAGCAATGCATGTGACTACAGAGGAGACAGGTGGAGGTGATGACATTCTCTCTCTTCCTTCTCTTTAATCCAGAGTTAAATAGAGCAAATACACCTACATATTTAATTTGAGCCAGTTTGCTACAGCAGGAAAATAATCCTGCAGCAACAGGAAATGTTAATTATTATGTGGATTATAATTAATTGACATTTTTGTAGAGGTTGATACATTTTTAATCAGGGCAAATCAAGTCTGAAATTTCAAAGTGGAAATGACAAACTTTAGAAGCCTTTTTAAAACTCGAATACACCACGGGTTCCCATTTTCTGCTGTGTAGGAAAATTCTCAGCAACAAAAGAGTGACTAAATAAAGATCCTACATCTGTACACTGATAGCTATTAATGTAACTTCTACTCATGGTGTCTGTGACAGCTAGAATATGTAATATATAGAATATGCTTAATGCGTGAGCAGGTAACCTCTGAGTAAAAATAAATACCCAAATCAATCACGTGATCCTTGCAATGATCACTCTGCATTTTGACTGCAATTCATTTCACAATGTTCATGCTTTATCATATGAGAATGTGAGGTTATGAAAAGTTATGGTATCTTTTCATCTCTATGTAAAGTTGATCACATCGTTATTTCAATTGCAGCGTATTCGACTGAATAAGAATGGACATTTGTCACCATAGTTACCAAGCACAGTAAATCATTATTTGCAGATGTCGCTGCTACATGTGGTGCTGTTTCAGCAGTGTCCATCTTAGATTGTTTTGCTTTATTTGTTATTCTGGGAGATGGCATAATTATACAGATAATAAAGATAATCATTCAAATATTCCTTTTAAGGGGAAAGCACAGCAGCTGTAATAGGTTAGACCTAATGTAATGTGTATAATGGTATGCACATCTATTTGCCACTCCAACATTCCAACATGTCTACAGTATATGAGCGTAAACCTTCAGCCCCTGCTCATGGCAACAAAATGTTTTTGTTGCCATGACAACTCCTCCAAGTGTGTTATGCACCATCATATTCTTGCTCTCAGAGAGAGATGTGATAAGAAAACTGTGAAGAGGATGTGCTACATTTTATAGAAGTGTGATGTGTGAATGTGTGACTGTGGAGTAGTTTCAGTTGGGAAAGGAAACCCAATCAACTGGGTCAACAGTTGCATATTTCCAGTCTCTTATGAAATGCAGATGTCTTTATTTTGAATAATATGCCTATAGTGCCAAAATGAAGAAGCTCGAGATAGCTCTTCATTGTATTTCAATTGTATTTCTTGTACACAGTATAATATTCCTGGGGGATGGTTTATCATTCAAATAGGGTGTATGAAGAAATATAGCTCAACATCACATCAAAATCAACAAGAAACTATTAGCGCAGATCATTACCACGCACGCACGCACGCACGCACGCACGCACGCACGCACGCACGCACGCACGCACGCACGCACGCACGCACGCACGCACGCACGCACGCACGCACACACACACACACACACACACACACACACACACACACACACACACACACACACACACACACACACACACATCACCACCACTGTGCAGTCACACCTCCAGCTCTCCTCCCCCTCCAGAGTTCCCTTACTAGAAGCAAAATTAGATTTCCACCTCATAAGTCTGCCATAATGTGATATGCCCGGCACTAAATTGCTCTGATAACCTTTATCAGCGCAGAGGTGAAAGACCCAAACCATTGGGCACTTAGTCCTGTGCTGGGGAGAAAAAACAAGGCAGTGGATAATATCTACTTCCCCTCAGGCATGGCCACAGACACCTCCATGGCTTCCTGAGCCATTTGGACGAGTGCCAAGCAACCAGGGGATGTTGTGGAAGACAGAATGAGAATCGGAATGATCCTCTATCCGGATGCCTGTCACAGACTTAAAAAAAATAAAAATAAATTACAATCGGAGCCCCCTTCGCTTTCAATAGATCTTTGTAAGTCAGGAGGACATATCACATATCCCGGACTCTTGGCAGTAGTTGCGTTGGTCTGGATGCCTGTGCTTTGAACAGTGTTTCAAATCCTAAAGACTTGTTTTCTCCTAGTCTTGTTTTTCTTCCTCGGGGTGGAGAATAAGAATGATTTTATGTCTGATAGGTGCTTTCAAACGATATTTTTCTGGTCCAAGAAAGGAATCTTACGAAGTCATTATTTTTCATCCATTGGCATACTGTTTAGAGATAGAGGTTTTTCACACAACTAAAAACATTTCACCTCGATATTTATCATGCCTGTTTCTTGGCCTTTTCAACACATTCAATGCAATGATGCATATTACGTACATATTATGGCGCATTTGACCTTGAGTAATGGTCATTTGTATATTTCTCTCTTAAAGGCTGAAGTTCTGATTAAAATCAATAACACAATATAAAAACACAGAACAATAAAAGGTGCTGTTGGTTTACACATTACATTACAATAAGTTATTCCCCAGCATTATGTGAGCTCTGTTGCAGAACAAAACGGCTACTGTCAAGCATATTGATAGTGCCTTCCTTTGGATATTTCAGTGATATTACAAAATGCAAATGTGATAGGAAAAAGTGCTATTTTCACATTAGAGCTGCATATTTGCCACTACAATTTTATGATAATGCCCAAACCCCATTAAAGATATTCTCTGGTACTTTTGTATACTTTTTAGTAGCACCCACGAGCCAAAAGTTGTTCTCGAGTATTGCGTAATACGTCACAAATGTGCAGATACGTGCACCACGTCATTGCTCTCTCTCGCTTTACTGTGTGTGGGTCTTGCAAGCTGTCAACCAAATGGCGAGGGGCCTGAAGCTCATTGGCTGAAACTCAAATTGCTACAGGGCTGGTCCACTTGGGTCTAAATGTAGGGAAAATGTCGCCGCATAGCTTCCAGAAAACTATTTATTTCAAACTAGGGATTTCTTGGCTAATTGAGGTGAG
The DNA here is from genome assembly GCF_016432855.1 of Salvelinus namaycush. Classification (NCBI taxonomy): domain Eukaryota; kingdom Metazoa; phylum Chordata; class Actinopteri; order Salmoniformes; family Salmonidae; genus Salvelinus; species Salvelinus namaycush. Next base: position 9,624,779 of record NC_052346.1, read on the forward strand.
ACAGTAATTCTGCTCATATATTATGCATGTATGAACTACACATTGACACATCCAGTCCAAAACAGGAGGTTTAAAAAATACTTATTAGTCGCCAAAGTGCCGGAGCACACATTGTTAGTGGGCGCAGATCAAGGTTCAAATTAATCTAACAGAGCCCTTCATTAGTTTGTCCCTCACTATACTTACCATTCCTGCCTCATTAACAGCACACACACACACACACACACACACACACACACACACACACACACACACACACACACACACACACACACACACACACACACACACACACACACACACACACACACACACACACACACACACACACACACACACGTCTTGCCACAAGCTTGCCAAAGAAAATTACCAATACTGTGTCTTTATCAGTCACGTTTCATGTTGGACAATTACCCTGACCAGAACTTCATTATTACCTTCCAGTTGCAATTGTGTAAAAAGTAGTTTCACCCTCTAGGACTCCATGGAAATTGCTGTGGCGCCGGAAATATCGATTTATTTTGGAGAGGTAGAAAAAGTTCAGACATGGCCCACGGTGTCTGGGCTATGGTTTAACTGAGATAATTGACCATATTCACTGTTGCTGCGCCTGTAATGAGACTATATTGATGGCTGAGCTCATTGGGGAAAGATAAAGGAAAGCAGGCTTCCATTCCATTAGTTTGAATAGTAGTTTTATCTGTTCTAAGCAAAACAGATGAGAATCTTAACGTCTTCATTGTTGTGTATGGGTTCTACAAAATCATTTCAAAGTCCTTCGTCGATGACAGGGAAGTGTAAATTCAGCAACTCTTGGAGTGGAAGTTTATACAAATGCTTCTTTATAGTTAAAAACAATGTGTCTTGACCTGTTGCCTTCATCAGGCTTTTCTTATAGTTATACATTTTCATAGCAACTAAAACCTTGTCTTACCCTTCTCCCTGGCAGTCCTATAGACAACGGCCATCTTGAAATCTACTCTGCCCTCCTTTGGGAGATTGCACTGTTCCTGAGCATTAACCATCAACTCCGGACCATCTCTCCCTCCCACAACTCTTACCTACAGTGCCTTTTGAAGGTATTCACACCCCTTTACTTTTTCCACATTTTGTTGCGTTACAACCTGAGTTAAAATTTTTGATTTTGTGTCACTGGCCTACACACAATACCCCATCATGTCAAAATGGAATTATGTTTTTAGAAATGTTTACAAATTAATTAAAAATGAAAAGCGGAAATGTCTTCAGTCAATAAGTTTTAAACCCTTTTGTTATGGCAAGCCTAAATACGTTCAGGAGTAGAAATTTGTTTAACAAGTCACATAATAAGTTGCATGTACTCACTCTGTGTGCAATAAAAATGTTTAACATGATTTTGAAATGACTACCAGGGCAGTGATTTGGGACATTGCCCTGTGTAGGGTGCTGTCTTTTGGGTGGGACGTTAAACGGGTGTCCTGACTCTCCGCGGTCACTAAAGATCCCATGGCACTTATCGTAAGAGTAGGGTTGTTAACCTTGGTGTCCTGGCTAAATTCCCAATCTGGCCCACATACCATAATTTCCACCTAATCATCCCCCTTCCTCTCCACTGTAACTATTCCCCAGGATGTTGCTGTAAATGAGAATGTATTCTCAGTCAACTTAAGGGTTAAATAAAATACATAAAAATACCAATCCTTTGTACCCCACACATACAATTATCTGTAAATTTGGTAGATTGGTCTAAAAAAGCAGACATTGAATATCTCGTTGAGCATGGTGAAGTTATTAATTACGCTTTGGATGGTGTATCAATACACCCAGACACTACAAAGATACAGGCGCCCTTCATAACTTAGTTGCCGGAGAGGAAGGAAACCGCTCAGAGATTTCAACATGAGGCCAATGGTGATTTTAAAACAGTTGCAGAGTTTAATGGCTGTGATAGGAGATAACATGATGAACTACAACATTGTAGTTACTCCACAATACTAACATAGATGACAGAGTGAAACGAAAGAAGGAATCCTGTACAGAATAAAAATATTCCAAAACATGCATCCTGTTTGCAATATGGCACTAAAGTAATACTGCATAAAATTTGGCTAAGAAATTCACTTTTTGTCCTGAATCCAAAGTGTTGTATTTGGGGCAAATCACTGAATACCACTCTTCATATTTTCAAGCATGGTGGTGGCTGCATCGTGGTATGGGTATGCTTGTCATCGGCAAGGACTAGGGAGTTTTTAAAAATAAAAATAAACGGAATAGAGCTAAGAACAGGAAAAATCCTAGTGGAAAACCTGGTTCAGTCTGCTTTCCAATAGACACTGGGAGACAAATTCACCTTTTAGCAGGACAATTACCTAAAACACATGGCCAAATCCACACTGGAGTTGCTTACCAAGACGGCATTGAATGTTCCTGGGTGGCCGAGTTACAGTTTTGACCTAAATCGTCTTGAAAATCTATGGCAAGACTTGAAAATGTCTATCTAGAAATGATCAACAACCAACTTGACAGAGCTTCAAGAATCGTTTTAAGAATAATGGGTAAATATTGTACAATCCAGGTGTGCGAAGCTTTTTGAGATTTACCCAGAAAGACTCACAGCTGTAATCGCTGCCAAAGGTGATTCTAAGATGTATTCACTCGGGGGTTGAATACTTTTCTAATCATTATATATTAGTGTTTTATTAATACATAAAAAAATGACCATTAAATCCATTCAAATCCCACTTCGTAACACAACAAAATATGGAAAAAGTCAAGGGGCATGAATACTTTCTGAAGGTACTGTACCTCCCACTTTCTCCTCCTTCTGGCACTCAGACACGGAGACTGTTCATAAGGCAAAGAGGGGCTGCTGGAGGCTGCTTAGGCTTAATTTAGCATGGTCGGAGGAAAGGAAGCTGCTGATGTTGAGGCCATACTGATGAAATCCCAGGAGGTGATAAGGGTCCTATAGATCAAATAAAGGACCATCTCTGGCAGACTTCGCACTGTCAAAACACAATGTTAGAGGACTTTCGAGTACTTGCTATAGTTTTGTATAGCTTGGCTTACTAAAATGGTGTCAGTTCAACTCCGCTCAAAGCTTAAGATATTCCTCAATTCCAATTCCAAAACCTGCAATTCTTTACCCTTGCTACATTTCTACCACCACAAAAGCGTTATTTGTCTGCAGTTCCATTTCCACCTCTTACCACCTATCGGCTTATCGATCCGGATAGCAAAACCAATTGCTAAAAAACACCGCGAGCATTCAGAGACAAGACCTTTTCCCAGGCTCCAGTCCTCTCCCCCCAATATCACTACCTGTCCCTCGGCTGACTGGGTAAGGCCCAGAACAACAGCCGCAGGCCACTGCAAAAATCTGGCGTCTAAGGTCACACAGAAAGGGGCAATTGACGGCAAGAGGGTGGCTGTATAATGCACAGGAACCCTCCCCCTTTCGTTGACGAAATAGGTCCAATACGGAGCGGTAACACTTTCCTTGGGGTGGAACTTATTGAGAAAAGCCTACAACCCCTTCAAGAACAAATGCAGATATGGAATTTCTAGATTAGAAAAGGGAAGAAATTAGGTTGAGCATGATGGTTGATCATCCTCCAATCACATCACAACTTGTGTATCGTACATGGATAATTATTTATTCTGTATCGTTCTGGCTTTGTGAGTGGGAAAGAATCATCTTCTACTTACTCATCTGGCCAATGGATAAAACAACTGGCCCTTTTGGCAACCCCTTTCAGACCATGAAACATTCTTGGCCGCTCTTGTTTGGCCCAGTGTTGTATGCACTCACGATAAGTTCACTGACAGGATGTCCTTGGAAATAAGATTTGTAGAATGGCCTCTGAAGAGAAGCGAACTTCCTCCCTGAGGGATGAGCATTAATACAGACAGCTGGAAAGACAGGAAGTGTGGAGGATTGCGGTCGAGACACTGAATGAATAATTCCAAAAGAAGCCAAAGAGACACATGCTATGTCCTATAACTGCCTAAATACTTTTTAATGTTTAAAATGTCTTTATAAGGACTCCTTATCAATATCAAGTTTGGACAAGGTTTATCACTATCAATTCAGTTTGGCCTGTCAGCATAACATTTGCTCTAGTTGATTAGAGTCATTTTAATTAGTCAACGACCCAGTTTGTGGCAGTAGGCTGTGAAGCTTTTGGTAGAGAAAGGAAGTCAGGTTGCAGAATAGCCAAAAAACAAAACATTTGGCAGCTGACCATGCAAAAGCAAGATAGTGTAATCTTGCAATGTAGGCCCACTCTTTATAAAACGTAAATACAAATGTATGTTAAGTTTCTAACCTCCTTTGTTCAGAGCCCTCTAATGCAGTTAATCTGTTTTATTACTTAATTATTTGTGTCTTATTTCGTAGATAAAAATGCACATTAACACTAATTTGCCAAGTAATCATGGCAGTAATCTCCTAGCTGCAACCGTGCTCCTAGATATCAATTGCAGCCAGTCTCATTACCGGCACACTGGGAAGTTGATTGAACAGTTGCACAACAAAGCTGATGAAAATCATCTCATAGTCATATCAAATGGAATTTCGAACACAATTTATTAGATCATTAGCTTCTGGAATTATTTTCTGGATTGTTATCAAGTTATAGAAGGAAATGGAACGTAATGTAATGAGGCACAAAAAAATATAGCAAAGTATCAAAGAAAAACATGGCTATGTGTACATGCAGTATACAATATTATCAATTGGCATGATCAGCTCTGCTCAGGAAGTGTAATTGCACTCTAGAATACACTTCCACACAATCGAGCACGTGTTTAGGAAAAATGTCCACCCTAACATTGTAACACAACGCCAGCCTTCCCTGAGTTTACAGGTGACTCAACACATGAATGGAAGGGAGCATGAAAGGAAAACATACAGATTGTGGCATTCGGACTTTAGTGAAGGGTCATGGCACTCCTACAGGACTCCAATTGCTTCCATTTACCCTAGGCCACACTCCTTCTCTCCACACCTGTTTCCACTCCCTAATCACCTCTCCTCTACCTTTTCACGCCTCTGTTTTCCCATAGAAGCAGCCTGCGCTGGTAATGGATCATGCTTGTTGATGCCCCAGGGCGGCTCATTTCCTACCTTTGTGTGTGATATGAGAAACTAAATTCCTTTTCACTATGATGTTGGAGATGTTAATCAATTCTGTATATTATTCTGCCTGTTACCCTGTTGATGTCCATGTTCTCATTATGCTAATGACATTGCTCTTTTATGTTTTTCCTGGCGGTCTCCTTAGTTTATAGATGCTATACACTGAGTATACAAAACATTAATAACACCTGCTATTTCCATGACATAGACTGACCAGGTGAATCCAGGTGAAAGCTAGGATCCCTTATTGATGTCACTTGTTAAATCCACTCAGTGTAGATGAAGGGGAGGAGACAGGTTAAAGAAGGATTTTTAAGCCTTGCGACAATTTAGACATGGATTGTGTACGTGTGCCATTCAGAGGATGAATGGGCAAGACATAATATTTAAGTGCCTTTGAATGGGGTATGGTAGTAGGTGTCAGGCACACCAGTTTGTGTCAAGAACTGCAACACTGCTGAGTTCTTCCCAGTCAACATTTTCCTGTGTGTATCAAAAATGTTCCACCGTCCAAAGGACATCCAGCCAACTTGAATTAACTGTGGGAAGCATTGGCGTCAACATGGGCCAGAATCCCTGTGGAACGCTTTCAGCACCTTGTTGAGTCCATGCCCTGATGAATTGAGGCTGTTCTGAGGGCAAAAGGGGGGGGGGGGGGGGGGGGGGGGTTGTGTTCCTATTGTAGCTTCCATCCAGAACACCACATCCTGTGTTATTCACATCCTATCTCCAAGTCCTTACAAGCCATATCCTAAAGCACATCCTTCCTTCTGGCCTTAAAAGCCCTACCAAAACCTCTGTTCCAAACCCTCCCCCATGTGCCTCTGTTCATGTGTGTAATAAATACCCATGAATGTCCGGGGGTATCTTCGGATGGGGCCACAGTGTCTCCTGACCGCTCCTGTCTCAGCCTCCAGTATTTATGCTGCAGTAGTTTGTGTCGGGGGGCTAGGGTCAGTTGGTTATACCTGGAGTACTTCTCCTGTCTTATCCAGTGTCCTGTGTGAATTTAAGTATGCTTTCTCTAATTCTCTCGTTCTCTCTTTCTTTCTCTCTCTGAGAACCTGAGCCCTAGGACCATACGTCAGGACTACCGGGCATGACGACTCCCTGCTGCCCCCAGTCCGCCTGGCCTTGCTGCTATTCCAGTTTCAACTGTTCTGCCTGCGGTTACGGAACCCCTACCTGTCCCAGACCTGCTGTTTTCAACTCTTAATGATCGGCTATGAAAAGCCAACAGATTTATTCCTGATTATTATTTGACCATGCTTGTCATTTATGAACATTTTGAAAATCTTGGCTCTCTCTAATTTTCTCCTTCTCTCTTTCTTTCTCTCGGAGGACCTGAGCCCTGGGACCATACGTCGGGACTGCCGGGCGTGGTGGCTCCTTGCTGTCCCCAGTCCGCCTGGCCTTGCTGCTGTTCCGGTTTCAGCTGTTCTGCCTGCGGTTATGGAACCGCCACCTGTCCCAGACCTGTTGTTTTTCAACTCTTAATGATCGGCTATGAAAAGCCAACTGAAAATGATTCATGATTATTATTTGACCATGCTTGTCACTTATGAACATTTTTGAACATCTTGGCATAGTTCTGTTATAATCTCCACCCGGCACAGCCAGAAGAGGACTGGCCACCCCTCATAGCCTGGTTCCTCTCTAGGTTTCTTCCTAGGTTTTGGCCTTTCTAGGGAGTTTTTCCTAGCCACCGTGCTTCTACACCTGCATTCTAGCTGTTTGGGGTTTTAGGCTGGGTCTCTGTACAGCACTTCGAGATATTAGCTGATGTACGAAGGGCTATATAAAATAAACTTGATTGATTGATGAATCTGGATTCCTGATTCGCATTCTGAGGAACGCACCATGGTGGCAGAAACAGTCCTGAACACACCTTTCAGCTTATCTTGGCCCTAGTCCTTTTTTTCACTGACATCATTCAGCGGATCAATGTATACCTACTTGTGTTAATCAGTTCCGGCCATAGAGAGACTCTCAATGATAACTGCACCCAGCTTTGACAGACAGTGCCTGGGTCAGCTGAGCCCGAAACATGTCACAATACCCACAGTTCAATGGGGAAGCCATCACAGGGTCTCTCTCCATCTGTCTCACAGGTGCAGCAAGATGAGGTCAAAGGTCATGGGAGTGTGGCCTGGCTAAGCCCAGGATGAGGTGTGGGGCCATTGTCCCCCCTTGACCCTGTGGAGTGTTCCCTAATGGTCTCCTGTTGAAAGGGAACCATGCTAAACTCCTCCACTTCCTCCCCTAATCCACCCGCTCCTCCTTTGTGACTGAAGATACTGGAGTGAAGGTGGTTGAATATCTAGTCCACTTTTCACCCTAGCTACCCCATGGTGTGGTGCCTACCAGGAGGCTGCTGGGAAGAACCCCCCCACACCCGTCCTTGGTGAGGAACAACTAGATTCTCACGCCATTCTCACCATGGTTTTTGTGCTTTGTTCTCTTCATGTTAAGTGAGAGGGTTTCAAAGGTGGGACTTATCAATAGAACACTCAGTGGTGGATTACCCATTCAACCCTACATGTTTTTATTTTAATGAGAGTTGAAGGATGGATATTTCTTTAATCTCAGATTGTATTCCGACAAGCTGGGAGTCTTCGTTTTCTTTACTTGCGTCTTGTCTGAACTTTCATCCCTATCTGAACCAATGAAGAGTATATCTTTGTGAATGTTTGACACTGAATGAATTGAATGCACAGAAAACTTGGAGAGAAAGATCAGACGCTTCCGGGTGGAGAAAGATTATCCACCATCTGTAAGAATATGAGTAAGAGCTTAGGTCTACATAAATATGAAGGGGAAAGGAAGCGAAGGAGAGAGAAAAACATTTGAAAGGGAGAGTGAAATGAGAGAGAGAGACGGGGAGGAAAGGGAAGGAAAAAGAGAGGATATTTTTTCCCCTCCTGGCCTGCACGTACACTCCTCACACCAGCTACTTGCTGATAAAGGCATATTGTTGCGCGGGTTGAAGGTAAAGTTCAGACCATTTGAACCCTGGACGACCCCTTCCTTGTCCAAGCAAATGGTTAAATAGGGCCAATAAGTGGAGGCGGGGGTGACAATAGCCCGCTTCAGCACAAAGAGGGCCTGCTTTTACAGGCCCAGAAGACGACACCAGTAGAGCCTGACAGTTCTCATGGTAATGGAATAAACCATCAGTGTGTGAAGGCTGTAAAATAATTACAGGGTAATTGAGGGAAAACAACAGGAAATTGACCCAGGCCACAATGAGAGGTACCCCTTATCAATGATGCTGTTGACACGGTCTGTCCTCTCAATCATTTGTTGCAAGATGTTACGAGTCTCAGTGTATTAAAATTGGGACAGACACTGAAGCGATTATTTTTTCCATTGTAATGTTAGTGAATTATGTACGAAGGTTATCATACAGGAAGCTGTACAATTAATACAATTGTCATGAAAGTTGGAACCGTGCTGGAAATGACAATGTGAAATGAAAACACCTGAACTAGCATGATACAGTTTAGGTCGGCAAGACGGTGAGAAAAGGGCATCAACGCTCCACAGATTAGCTGGTCAGGCTTTGGGTCAATTTCCCATCAAATTTCCCCCTGCAGGGGGAGACATTACTATTTAGTGAACAACTTCCAAACACAGACGTTACTTCATTAAACGACTGCCCCTTTAAATTTTAAATTGCTACATCCTTTTTTGGGGGACTTAAAAATGAATGACATGTACCCACTGATTCTTGAAGAATATAACTTCTAAATGCCTCATGAGCTTAGTTCATCTGTCGAACACCATCAGAACCCAAAATATATGAGCTTGTTTTACTCCAATATTGTAAAACAAGCAAATGTTAATTAACAAACACTACATAGCCTTAAAACATGGTTGGAACTATAATCTTGATATCATGGATGGTCTGTCCTTGCATCCATAGCTCAGTCTATTCATTTGAGTGGTTACGTTTCTCCAGCCTCAACCCTGAGCTTTTTACCAAAACAGGGGCGCTTTGTTATTGCTTTGTTATTGTTTCAACTAAGGATTGCCGCTTTAAACCTGGGGAATGGTGTGTTATGATGTGTAGGGAACATTACTTTATATAGTCTCCATTCTCAAACCTGGAGGACAAACACAAACAAACAAAAAACACAAATGCCCTTTTGCCACTTCCTATGTCATTCTTCTTAAAAATAGCAACGTGTCAGCCTTGTTTTTTTGTTTTTTTCTCTGAGTATTGACCCAGTTTTCTGCCTGCTACTGCAGTGTGAAGTCTTCCACAACTCGTGTGAGTGTGCGTGACTGCATGTGTCTTCCTATCTTCTTCTAGTGTGAGGGACGTTAGAGATCATGCGGGAGCCTTGGCGTTCAGCTCTGTGACTGACGATGAGGGGAAGTTAAGAGCAGCAGCGGAGCCACTTGTTCAATGGAGCTTTTGATTCGATCGCCAGCCAGACGACTCCGAGCCAAAGTCTTCCTCTGTCACTGGCACCTTGTGCTTTGATTGCACAGCCATTTGAAAAGGATAGAGTATCATAGCAACTGTGACACGGACATACTTTCACACAGGAAATAAAATGGGTTTGATGGAAGACTACATAACACAGTAATGTAGGCACAACTTCAAACCAACATACTCCTTTAAAAGGCTCACAATAGCAAAGGATATACTTAAATGCATGCTGGCCTCACCATTATTGAATTTACTTTTTATTTTTAAACTGCAGAGGTATAAATGTTAGTGTTATAGCTAAATCCCAGACCATGCTTCCACCTAAATCACCCACTATAAGACGAGACGGATAATGCCACGTTATCCTGTGACCTAATATATTTGAAGAATTGCGACATAAAACCTACTATTGTACTGGTTCCTTTTGAAAAACAAACCAGGTAAACTGGATTGGTTTCCAAGTAGTGTCATACATTTTCCTCAAAATCCAGATATTCAGTGCTGTTATGTTACTTCATAGAACACAATTCATCAAACTTTGGCAGTATGGATTTTATTTTATTTGTTGCAAAAAACAGCTTTTTGCAATGGTTTGGACTAATGATTACACCCCTGAATGATTTATGGTGTGTTCAAGACAACTGGGAAAACCAGTTCTGACTGGGAAAAATTGTGACATCAGTGATCTTCAGGTCGGATAAGGCGGAGCTCTAGGATGATGCCCGAGTTTCCGAGTTGGATGACTGGTTAAAAAAAAAATCCCAGTCGGAGCAATTTTTTTTCCTAATGCCAAGTTGTCTTGAATGCACCACGAACCAACCTGGAAATGGAAGACCAAGATGGTTGAAAAAACTGGAGAAGGTTAGCTGGCTATAATAGGGTACACAAACAAACACATCTGTGCTTATTCTTACCTACAACTCCTACAAATATATATTGGGTTAATAATCCATTAGGCGGGCCTAGGAGCCTGGACATAGAGGGTGTAGGCTTTTCAGTATTCTTGCTAACTGGATTTGTAACAACACAAAATCCCTCAAAGATGGTTTAGTCTGAAGATGCCTAGAAACTGCTTCTCCAAAATAAATCCCAGATCACGCTTGTAGGCAATGTCATGGCAATGTTAGCTAGCTAAACTCATGCGCGGAAATAGGTCATCGGGTCTAATGGTCGTTCGTGTGTTTTGCGAAGCATTCCCGGAAGTATGGCGATGTTGGGCCTCTGGGTTTAGAAACTCTGTGATTGAAACGGTCTTAGCGTCTAATGCTTTTTGAAGAAATGCCTGTGTGATGGACATTATTAAAGGCCGAGTGCAGTCAAAACTAGATTTCCTGTGTTTTATACATATTTCCACACCATGAGGTTGGAATAATACTGTGAAATTGAGAAAATTATGATAATGCTCTTTTAGTGTAAGAGCTGTTTGAAAAGACTGCCTGTTTGTTTTGGTTGGATGGAGTTTAGCCTACCTGGTGACATCATCAGTCGGTTATTAGTTAGACCAATAAGAAAGAGTTCCAAATATCTCTGCCAATAACAGTTACTTTTCAGATCTCTCCTCCCCACTCAAACCACTCCCAGACAATCCTAGCAAAATTCTTGCTTGGGATATTGCTCTATGCAAATAAAATATTTTGGTTTCTTTTTGACCATTTTAATTTAAATCAATCACAGTAAACTACTTAACTATTAACCAGAAATTATTTGATAGAGTTGAAAAATGGCTTCATTGGATCTTTTTAATGTCACCAATCAGCCTTATATTTAACCAGTATCTTACCTTTATTTAACCGGTATAGCCTAGTTGCTATTACCTCAACAACTGAACAACCAAACCAAGATGGCTGACCAATATGGTCTACGCTTCCGGTCAGAGATGGGGAAGGTAAGCTGCCTGCCTTGGGGTACACAAAGAAATATGTTACAAATCCTTTACACATATGCTTATCAGGTTATCGGCCCATTATTCAGGCCTAGGACCCTAGAAATAAGCAAGTGAGCGTAGGCTTTTCAGTTTAGTATGGCTAACTAGTTTCATAACACAATTGTTGTGCTAAATAGTTACCTGTCTAAAAGAATACAGAGGGTGTTCTTTAATGGAAGCCTCTCCAACATAATCCAGGTAGAATCAGAAATTCCCCAGGGCACCTGTCTAGGCACCTTACTTTTTTCAATATTTAACAACGAAATGCCACTGGCTTTGATAAAAGCCATTGTGTCTATTTTTGCGGGTGACTCCACACTATGCACATCAGCTACTACAGCGACTGAAATTTTACATTTTTACATTTTAAGTCATTTAGCAGACGCTCTTATCCAGAGCGACTTACAAGTACATACATTCATACTTTTTTTTTGTACTGGCCCCCCGTGGGAATCGAACCCACAACCCTGGCGTTGCAAGCGCCATGCTCTACCAACTGAGCCACACGGGAAATGCCTGCAACACTTAACAAAACGTTCCAGACAGTTTCAGAATGGGTGGCAAGTTAGTCCGAAATAATGTTATATCATGTACTGTTTTATCTTTTATTTTATATGCAATGTAAGTGCCTTAATGTGTTTGGACCTCAGGAAGAGTAGCTGCTGCCTTGGCAACAGCTAATGAGGATCCCTAAAAACTACAAATACAAATAACGTAACAGCATGCGTCTATATCAAAAGCAAACAATGTTAATAAAACTATCTTTGCATCTATTGCTTGTACTACCGGTCTGACTGATGGTAGCAGTCAGCCTCCTATCCATTGTAAAGTCATGTGAAGTTCAACTGTGGCTCTTTCTGTGTGTCACATGACAGCTCTGTTCTTTTCAACTACTCCCTTCCTCTCCTCATTAGCTCCATACTGAGCCAACTCCAGGCCATTGATCAGCAGGGAATAGTGTGCAGAAGACCAGAACTTTCTGTCAACTCCTTCTCTCACATAGTTATGCCAGTTCTCAAGGCAATAGTGTTGTAATCATAACTATCTGGATGTGTAATTCTCAGCCCAAGAGGGGTTTTGAGATTGGAAATTAGCTTTATATTCCATATTAGTTCTCAGTTCGTTTATTTGTCCGTTCCTTTTTCACTTTCTAATCAGCCACAATTATTTTGCTAGCAGCATGTCGCTCTAACTTGGTGATAATGGCATCCATGTTTTTTTAACTGGATGTCTACCTGCCACTGCTGAAATACAATTGTCATACATAATGTGTATGTGCAATTTAGCCTATCCCATATAACATGGATGTTAGTCAAAACAATGCAACATAAGCCATTGTCATAGAAACCAGCTCTTCCTATATACATACTACACTGAACAAAAATAGAAACGCAACTTGCAACAATTTCAAAGATTTGACTGAGTTACAGTTCATATATGGAAATCAGTCAATTGAAATAAATAAATTAGGCCCTAATCTATGGATTTCACATGACTGGGAATACAGATATGAATCTGTTGGTCAAAGATACCTTAAAAAATTAAGTAGGGGTGTGGATCAGAAAACCAGTCAGTATCTGATGTGACCACCATTTGCTTCATACAGCGCGAAACATCTTGTTCACATAGAACTGATCAGGCTGTTGATTGTGGCCTGTGGAATGTTGTCCAACTCCTCTTCAATGGCTGTGCGAAGTTGCTGGATATTGGCGGGAACTGGAACATGTCGTACACGTCGATCCAGAGCATCCCAAACATGCTCAATGGGTGACATGTCTTGTGAGTATGCAGTCCATGGAAGAACTGGGACATGTTCAGCTTCCAGGAATTGTGTACAGATCCTTGTGACATGGGGTCGTGCATTATCATGCTGAAACATGAGGTGATGTCGACGGATGAATGGCACGATAATTGCTATTCAAATTGCCATTGATAAAAAGCAATTGTGTTCATTGTCCGTAGCTTATGCTTGCCCATACTATAACCGCCACCATGGGGCTCTCTGTTCACAACATTGACATCAGCAAACCGCTCGCCCACACAACACCATACACGTGGTCTGGGGTTGTGAGGCCAGTTGGACGTACTGCCAAATTCTCTAAAACAACGTTGGAGAAGGCTCTGCTGGACATTCCTGCAATCATGATGTTTAATCAGCTTCTTGATATGCTACACCTGTCAGTGTCACGCCCTGACCATAGATTGCTTTGTATATTTCTATGTTTTGTTTGGTCAGGGTGTGATGTGGGTGGGCATTCTATGTTGCATGTCTAGGTTGTCTATTTCTGTGTTTGGCCTGGTGTGGTTCCCAATCAGAGGCAGCTGTCTATCGTTGTCTCTGATTGGGAGCTATACTTAGGTAGCCTGTTTTCCATTGTGTGTTGTGGGTGATTGTTTCCTGTTTTTGTGTTTGTGTCACCATTCAGGACTGTTTCGGTTTTCGGTTTCATTCACTTTGTTATTTTTGTATTTTGTAGTGTTCAGTTTATTATTAAAATATGACGAACACTTACCACGCTGCATATTGGTCCGATCCTTCATACTCCTCAGACGAAGAGGACGAGAATTGTTACAGTCAGGTGGATGGATTATCTTGGCAAAGGAGAAATGCTCAGTTGTGCACAAAATTTGAGAGAAGTACATTTTTTGTGCGTGTGGAACATTTCTGCGGTCTTTTCTTTCAACTCATGAAACGTGGGCCCTACACTTGACATGTTTTGTTTATATTTTTGTTCAGTGTAATTTGGGGAATTCAATACTGTGGTTGAGTTTTATAGCTACGGCATTTGACAAGGCATCTTGATAAACTTTTCTGAAACAAAGTTCAGATTTGTATTGCACTCATTTCAAAACAGAATAGAGTGAGACAAACTAAACTTAGTAAAATACAGTTGGAATGTTTTCATGGCATGCTGGAAAATGTCTCTAACTGCTGTCCTTTGAGTGGTTGAACGAAACAGTCAACATTCCCCTTGCCTCAAATTCGAGAGAAAATAGAAATATCTTCCTGTAATAAGACAAGTCGCCTTGTGTAGTTGATGGCTTAAAAAGGATAAAAATTTATAAAAAATAAAACCATAAAACGGATTGGTATTATCAGGTGCTAAAACAACAGCTCACCTTTCAGACATTAACTCTCTAGAACACACTGAACACATCTTTTTAATAATCCAGTTTAAGCAATAAACTAATTATCAATCAATCAAATGTATTTATAAAGCCCTTCTTACATCAGCTAATGTCACAAAGTGCTGTACAGAAACCCAGCCTAAAACCACAAATAGCAAGCAATGCAGGTGTAGAAGCATGGTGGCTAGGAAAAACTCCCTAGAAAGGCTGGAACCTAGGAAGAAACCTAGAGAGGAACCAGGCTATGAGGCGTGGCCAGTCCTCTTTTGGCTGTGCCGGGTGGAGAGTATAACAGAACATGGCCAAGATGTTCAAATGTTCATAAATGACCAGCAGGGTCAAATAATAATAATCACAGTAGTTGTACAGTAGAGGGTGCAACAGGTCAGCACCTCAGGAGTAAATGTCAGTTGGCTTTTCATAGCCGATCATTCAGAGTATCTCTACCGCTCTTGCTGTCTCTAGAGAGTTGAAAACAGCAGGTCTGGGACAAGGTAGCACGTCCGGTACACAGGTCAGGGTTCCATAGCCGCAGGCAGAACAGTTGAAACTGGAGCAGCAGCACGACCAGGTGGACTGAGGACAGCAAGGAGTCATCAGGCCAGGTAGTCCTGAGGCATGGTCCTAGGGTTCAGGTCCTCTGAGAGAAAGAAAGAAATAAAGAGAGAGAGAGAGAGAGAGAGAAAAGGAGAGAGAATTAGAGAGAGCATACTTAAATTCACACAGGACACCGGATAAGACAGGAGAAATACTCCACATATAACAGACTGAAAGCACAGCCCCCACACTACTAGAGGGATATCTTCAATCACCAACTTACCATCATGAGACAAGGCCTAGTATAGCCCACGGAGATCTCCCCCACGGCACGAACCCTAGGGGGGCGCCAACCTGGATAGGAAGATCACATCAGTGACTCAACCCACTCAAGTGACGCACCCCTCCTAGGGACGGCATGGAAGAGCACCAGTAAGCCAGTGACTCAGCCCCTGTAATAGGGTTTGAAACAGAGAATCCAGGTACACCTGGAGTTTGACCTGCCATGCAAAAAATGACCTATGACAATAAAGACACTTAACAAAACAATTAACCGCATGAGGTGATGCTGATAGAAGGCGTTTGGGGATGAATTAATAGCACCCAACAAATACATCTTGCTCTCAATGAATAACTTGCATATGCATTTAAGAGTCCGATGTCTAGTGAAGGAGCATCTCCTACACAATTCCATACTATAGAATAACCTCTAACTCGTATTATACAGTATATTAATTTATGTTTCTTCAGATCGCCTGCCTGAGTAGTGAAGGTGTTAGTGATTCATTACTATATAATGACAGTTTACATATGTTGCACAGTGAGGCAAGCAACAGTGATATCTGAGAGCCAACACACACACACAACCCTCCCTCTCACTCACACACATAACTCCCCCCAACCTTACCCATTATCATATCAGCACAGTTGAATTGAAAAGATGAACATCAGTCATTCAGATGATATCCAGAGGGACAGGACTGGGTGGCAGTTAATGGAGTCTCCCATGGAGGCTGGCTGGCGGTAGGGAAAGACGGGTCCCATGGGCCGGCGATCTGATGGGAGATGTCTGAGTGTCAGACATGGTGAGGGGGATGTAATCCCAGTCGTATGCACGGTTTGTCCCTTCAGGGCTGATTCCATCTATACAAGGCCACGGTCTCCTTAGCTCACGCTCAACATCTCCAGTACATCTCGCCTACACTGGAGAACCTCACATTGATTTTCTGGGCCTACATTGTATCTGCGCTACTACTCGTTTTGTGTGATGTGTTGTTGATTTGGTAGTCTGATGATTTGAGTTAGTTGGTTTAGCTGGTTGTCGATTGGTTGTGTTGAATATGCCAGGCTGTCTCAATGTCAGAATTCAGACGGCATAAACAATTGTGCAAATCATTTTGTCTCAATGTCATCGTTTATTGGTATGATCCAGTCTTCCATTTGTGCTTCCGTAGGACAAATGAAAATGCCTCTGGGATGATGAGACATACAGGGAAAAGAGATACCTAGTCAGTTCCACAACTGAATGCATTCAACCCGAAATGTGTCTTCTGCATTTAACCAACCCCTCTGAATCAGAGAGGGGCGGGGGACTGCATTAATCGACGTCATCGGCGCCCCGGGAGCAGTTGTTGTTGGGGGTTAACTGCCGTGCTTAAGGGCAGAACACCAGATTTCTTCCACCTTGCCGGCTCTTTGATTGAAACCTTTAACCTTTTGGTTACTGGCACAATGCTCTTAACCGCTGTGCTAACTCCTGCCCGCAGCATACAGACGTGCGTTTCAGAACTATAATTGTCTATACTATATAAATAACTATGATTCTCAGCGGGATTAAATATATTGGGAACTGCTATGAGAGAAAACATTGGAGGTCCCCATAGAGCTTACACAAAGTGTTATACATTCACACTGCACATTGCCACCTACTGTACTGTACACACTGATCATTGGGGACAATGGGAGAATGGTCAAGGGAACCTTTATGTGATAACTGGAACCTTGCACTGGAATTACCCCATGCCCCTTTAGTTTGCCCCTGAAGAAAAGCAATTATAAAAGTCTGATGCACTTTGGTGACTAATTTCCCACCTAACAGGTATCGAAGTGCCTGGGGGGATTTCGCAGCTCGTGCAATCGCTCCTCTCAACAACGAGGAGGAGAAAGAGAAGTGGAAACAGAGCGGGATTGGAGGGAGGGCGTCGGACATATTAAGCATTAATATTTTACACACTCGAGCCGCCATTTGTCTCCTTCCTATTTTCCTTGGATTTAATCATCTCCACAGATGCGTCAGAGGGAGTCAGGGGCTTGCTGAAATATGCACATGTGGTGGTTATGTGTTATAAAGAGAGCTGGGTTCTAAAGAGCTGCCGAGTCATTGTGATGGTTCTCTCTTTGTGATGAGGGACCGCAGGAATCACGTTCAGCACTCAATGAGAGTTGGTCTACCATGGGAAATTGGCAATTCATAGGCAGGTCGGAAAAGCAGGTCTATGGGAGATAGGCCTACAGCCAGACATTAGTATAAGCAATGTATGTACAGTTCTTACTTCTGAAACCTCTCAATATTTCTTATATACTGAACTAAAATATACATGCAACATGTAAAGTGTTGGTCCCATGTTTCATGAGCTGAAATAAAAGATCCCAGAAATACGCACAAACAAATTTGTTTACATCCCTGTTAGTGAGCATTTCTCCTTTGCCAAGATAATCCATCAATCTGACAGGTGTGGCATATCAAGAAGCTGATTAAACAGCACGATCATTACACAGGTGCAACTTGTGCTGGGGACAATAAAAGGCCACTCTAAAATGTCACCAAGTTTTGATGGAGTATGCAATTGACATGCTGACTGCAGGAATGTCCACCAGAGCTGTTGCCACGAACGCAATTGCATTTATCGATGGCAATTTGAATGTACGGAGATACTGTGACGAGATCCTGAGGCCCATTGTCGTGCCATTCATCCACCGCCATCACTTCATGTTTCAGCATGATAATGCACAGCACCATGTCACAAGCATCTGTACACAATTCCTGGAAGTTGAAAATGTCCCAGTTCTTCAATGGCCTGCATACTCACCAGACATGTCGCCCATTGAGCATGTTTGGAATGTACGACAGCGTGTTCCATTTAGGGGCATTGGGAGTGGGACAACGTGCCACAGGCCGCAATCAACAGCCTGATCAACTCTATGCAAAGGAGATGAGTCGTGCTGCATGAGGCAAATGGTGGCTACACCAGATACGGACTGGTTTTCTGATCCATGCCCCTACTTTTTTTAAGGTATCTGTGACCAACAGATGCATATCTGTATTCCCAGTCATGTGAAATCCATAGATTAGGACCTAATAAATGTATTTAAATCGCCTGATTTCCTAATATGAACATAAAAGTTCCTATGTGTATTGAACATCTGTCAAAATCATTTATCCATAAAACGTAGTTAAGCAAGAACTTAAGGTTTAGCGCCTGCAGGCGTAAGATCCACTTGTCTAGCTTCTAGACATGTTTATTGTTTTTTATATTCTGTATATTTATATATTCTGTATATTTATATTCTGTTTTCATATTCTGTCATCATCTGCTCATTATTTCAAACACACATCCTCCTACGCACAAATCCTACTCTGTGGAATCTGGAAGTGTCTTTGGACATAAAATCCTCTTCCTTTGGCAACACCTTTACTACGACGTGCCGTCAGCCCTGGGTCTGGTTCCGTTGCTCTCTCCTTACTTTCACTCGTCTTTGTCAGACTGTGGTGTCAGTCACTATTTGCAGCCGCTGGTGCCAGAGAGGGTTCTCGACGTCCCATTGTGACATCAGTGATGAGCGCCACTTCAGGTGTGCGCTGACTCCTGCACAGCTCGGCCCAGAAAGCCTTAATCTGAGCTGGGACGGGGCAGGGGGCCGGGAGCTTCGGACCATAGCCGTGTGTGCGGTTCAACGATAAGACCTTCAAATTCAGGAGCCCTCTGCTGTCTTCTTCTTCCCCTCCCTCTATCTTGCCTCCTCCTACTTCCCTTTTATCCCTCCATCCCCACTAAGGGCAGGTGAGAACCTGACGGGATGGCCTGATGGGAAATAAATAAGCCCTGCATTTAAAGGAATGAATTGCATTTTTCAAACCTTTTTGAAGCAGCAATTTCTTTTTTTCTCCTTGAGCTGTTCGATTAGGAAGAAAAAAAAGCTCCATAATGGAATATTTAATCCATGAACCAAACCATTGTGAAATTAGAAACTGGGCCTCACAAATATATGGGGGAAATGAACTTGAATCTTTCTGAAAGGTACTGGATGACTGGAGGCTGCTGCTTTTTCAACTACACAGGAAATGCTACTTACCTATTGATCGCAGTGCAAAGTAGATTTCAATGGGTTGTATTGTCAGCTGCAAATCGCATATATATTTGAGCTTCTGCAATCCCTGGCTCTTTGCAACAAGGAGGTGAGAATTCATATGATTCCACATCTATGATGCCACTTTTCCTTTTCCATCAATTCACATATTTCCTCTTAAATCCAGGAAGGATTCATTTCAATTGCAGACTACGTAGGCATTTGGAATGTCTTTGATACTAGCTTCACATTGAATCCCTCTCAAATTCTACAGCACTTTTGCCTGTGGTTATACTGTTATGCTGTCATGTCTTTTCTTATTAAATAGAACAAAATCATACGCACACAATCCCAGCTCTTACATACAGGCCACTCTTAAACCCGACAGTGTGTGATGTAAAGGGCTCGTCTGGTAACATACAGTACACTACAAACGTGCCCGTTTAGACAAAAACATACACGCAGCATTCTCCTTGTTAACCTTTGGAGAGGCAGCTGTGCGATTGTTTATGCTCTGTCGCTGTGTGACAGGCAGCGCTCAGGGTGATAGAATACCCCTGACAAAAACACACACCAAACAGCCTCTGTGGTGCCATCTGGTTTCATAGAGGACTTACCCGGTAAGTATCAGTGCAAGGTGAAGAGGTAACATCCCACATTCCCCCCTCCCGCTCTACCTCTGACACTTTTCTGACCCCCCCCCCTCAAAATCTAGATACATGAGGTTTGAGGTTATTTATTTATCTATTCCCCCCTTCACTTGACAGACTTGACACACTTCTTCCTACCACCAGATGGCAGTGTTAACTCGCAGCGCCTGTTTAACACCCTCTTTTTTCTCTCTTGTATAAAACAAAGTAATTGCCTGCAGCACAGTTCAAAAGCTGCAGCTCCGGCTGACGCAGTTCTGGCTGGGCCCAGTCAATCCTTATTCATCACAGGAACACAGTTGCTGCTCTGAGGATGAGGGTTTTAACACGACCTGTTGACAACACCGTTTGTATGTGTGTGTATGCATGTGTGTGTGTGTGTGTGGCAGTTGAACCGTGCTGCCATCCAACCCCTTCCTCTTGATATTCATCTATCTCTCCACCATTTATAATTCAAAATGAGGAAGCCAGGGATTTTTGGGACACTCCGAGAGGGGAGTATTTTACCCCCTGCACCACACAGCAGCAGCAGACGCTGATCGCGCCACTCGGTCTGATCAAAGCGGGAGGAAGTGTTATCGCGCCAGTGTTTGACACCTTCCACGCTTACTGCTGACAGAGAGAGGGGAACGACTAATTAATACAGAATTCACTATCGTTCTGCGGGGAGTCAAGTATCTAGATCGGCTCTGATTGTGGGCTATGTGGGGGGGGGGGGGGGGGGGTTACTGGAGTTACCTGAGGAGATAGAGGATCGGGGTCACTCTAAATGGGGCTCTAGCACCGGCTCCATCAGACCCTGGGTGGGTCTCAAATGGCACCCTATTTGCTATGTATAGCACTACTTTTGACCCAGGCGTATAGGGTTCTGGTCAGAAGTAGTGCACTATAGGCAATAGGTTGCCATTTGGGACGCAACCCATGTCATCACCCACTCCATTACTGTCAAACTTCCAGCTTGTAGATACGATGAAGAGGGGCCAAAGAGCATTAGTTACTGAGTGTGTTCGGGGGTTTTGGGGGAACATTTAGGGTATTGGGAGGAGGTATGCATGTCTGGGATTTCATAGATCTGCCCTGGCGTTAATCGCTTGGAAAAACACACTCCGGAGAGAGAAGGGTGGATGTTGTACTCTTCCAAATCTTTTTGTTGTTTTTGATGCAACTAAGGACTAACCAGAAATGACATTTAGTTTGACTGTATGTCAACAAGAGTGCATGAGATCAATGCATTATTTCTGCAGAAAACCTATTTTAATGAAGCAATTGTTAGTTCAACAGTACTTGGACCCCCATTCTCTGTAGACATCGATGAATCCAAACACACGTGTTCTTTGATTCAAATACTCCATTGACCCATTCAGAAAAGGCAATTATTCATTTTCGTCATATAGCAGGCACTCTTATTCAGAGCAACTTACAGTAGTGAGTACATACATTTGAATACCTTTTTCATACCGGTTCTCTGTGGGAATGGAACCCACAACCCTGGCGTTCCCAGCACCATGCTCTACCAACTGAGCTACACGGGGCACAGAACCATACAAAAATAAGCAACATATTGAAGATAATCAGTAGCTGTCTGACTCTTGCAAAGTGACAAAATGTTTGTAGCTTTCCAATGATTTGGCTGCAGACAATGCACTATTTGATTCAATAGAATGCTGTGGTTGTCATTTATGAAGGATGCAGTACTCTGGCTTCTACAGACCAATCAACCTAGCCAAATATAAAGAAAAGAAAAGCTCAGTGGAGGTTATGTACTGTATAATGATATTTTTTCATCAAGGCTTCTGTCACTGTACACGCTGTGTGTGTTTGTGGGCATATACAGTGCAATGAATAGTGAAAACATACTGTATGTAAATGCAAGAATCCACCCACGGATGGACGCAGGCATGCACGTGGTCACACTCCTCCATGTCACATGTTGTAGCAATATATCCTGATGAAGACAGCTTGGCTGTCGAAACGTTGGTAATTACATTTTTGCATCTGAGCTCCTAGAGTGTGCGGCTCTCCTTTATTTTTACATGTTGTAGCAAACCATGGTTATCAATGTGAATCTCAGATCCTAGCTTGGCTGATTGAACCACTGTTCAAGTGAACAGGACCTTGATATGTCCAGAACTCTCCCACTCACAGCCAGAAAACACACAACTATGCTCTATTAAACACACCAAATGACCATGTCTCATAGCCCCTATTAGGCCAAAGTGACTTGTGTCTCCGGTTCCCACAACAACCGGTTCAAAGATTATCTGACAAGTGAGGAAGGAAAGATAATAGGACAAATTCCATACGCCAGGCCAACTACTGCTTAACAAATCCATCACACTGGGGACTCCCGTGGGACCTGAGCCTCACACTGTGTGTTGAATGAATGACTGGAAATCAATGGTGGCTGTGTGTTCACAGTGGTGGTATGTGGTGGTGTGGAGACATAATCTGTTTCCACCTTACCTGGTTGCACCAAAATTATCCCACCGCTCAGAATGACTCGGCTCTTTCTTTGCTACCAGTGTAGTAGACACAAGCCAGGTCTTGGCATCTGATGGTAGACTCAGGTAGCAATCTACCAATGGTTGATAAGATCCGTTAAATTGTTCAACTCATCCAGATTACCAGTGTGCTGGATTTCTTCTTATTGAGCAATCTAACGCTGCATCAAATGTAGATTGTGTTCGCACGGTGTATACTGGTATACAATTGCAGGTAGAGGATGAATAAAGTGGAGTTAAAGTGTCCATGGAATTATTTATTACACACAACGTCAGTGATGGGTTTCCACAGAAAGAACAGGCTGTTCCTCTCTATGCTCTGCAACGTCTGGGTCAAAACACTCCAGAACAGTCTACTCAGAAACTCTATTTCATGTCTCATTCTAGCTTCTCTGACCCGCATTTCCTTTACCTTCGGATGTCTATTCAAAGGGAAAATACTTCTATTTTTGGAATGAGAGAAGAATTTTCTGGTAAGAGTGTCTGAATACATGATGATTTTCCATTTTCCAATAATGTTGATTTTCCATTTTCCAATAATGTTGATTTCTATTTTCCAATAACTCTCAGTGTAGTTTCTTCATATGACAAATTATTAGAAAATGTTGTAATATAATCTTTGATAATCTTTCAGTAATATAATCTTAAGTAATCTTTTAGTAATCTAATCTTTGATAATATTTTAATCTGATAATACATGATTTGCCCTCTTTATCAGATCAAAAAATTGTTTATCTCAGCAACATCAGCACTGTGCATCACTGAAAACATAGCCATGAGAAACCTCCCCATTTAGTGAAAATATTTCAAACCCATTCCTTTGTCTCTGTGTGCCATGTGTGGTACCTCCTGGTTATATCACACATGACCTTGTAAAAATTATACTGTCAGTGCCAAATTTTCACCTAACTAAACTTCCCATTTCCCTGCTATCGAATCTCATCGTAGTATTCCTGCCACCCAATGTGTTATCATTGGAATCCCATAAAGGCATTAGTTACTTGACTTTTCCCAGTGACCTATTTCAATTAACTGCCTGAAATAACAAGGTTAATCGAGACAGTTCCTGTGTTTACTTGAAGCTCAGGTGTTTGGGAGAGGGATTTCATACTTATTTATACATCAGAATCATCACGAAGAATAGGCTGGAAACCAAATGCAGAGCATGTGGCCATTTTCAACAAAATGTGTAAAAAAATATAGATCAAAATAAACACTAGGTGAGGTCACAGTGACACTACCATGGATTCAAAATGAAAGACATTTAAAAGGGGTTTAGAATGACATGTCAATTGATTTTCATAAAAATAATGACATTATGTTCTGGCACAACTCTAATGAACATGCAATCCAAATAATCAGATCTTTCAAGCCGTAATATTATTAGTGAGGGTATTGGTGTGATAGTGTCACCAAGTTCATGTCACCATGCTATTTGGCTGTGTGACTCAGAACATTGTGAACGCTTACATCACTGCTACTGGGTGCCATTAAAATAATTGAACTACACTTACATCACTGCTACTGGGTGCCATTAAAATAATTGAACTACACTTACGTTCACTTTTCCCTCTTTATACAATATATACCAGCCACTCGCTGTTACAAGTTCTGCTTCCTGTGGTCTGCTTCCTGTTGGGAGGCTGCTCTCAGAAAACCTACTTACATTTGCCATTCAAAGTGATAGAAAGACCCCAGAAAGAACCTTCTGATTACAGCCATTCATCTCTATGGAGGGTCTCAAACAGAGGCGCCATGCCCATAAGGGGCACAATGGCACGTGCCCCCTCAGATTTGTCCTATTTTAAACATTGTCAGATGTTAAATTAATTAACACACTTCATTTTTTAAGCCCACGTTTTATCATCATTATTTATAAAAATCATTATTTTGCAGAGGGGGCACACTTCTCCCCCCCCCTCTATCCTCACATACTTCTTGCCACCTCTAAAATAATGGTGTCAAATATGCAGGTTGGGTTCCAAGTTTTTCCTTTCAGCTGCCTTGATGCCCGCCAGCACATAAAGCTAAACAACAACAACAACACAATCACTGCGTCTGTCAAAGCCGTGTATATAAACAGAAGTGGGTGGTGGCGGTGCACTTTCATTATGCTATGCCGTGCTTGGCTGAGTGACGTTCCAAAGCGTTTACGTTCTGCAGGGCCGGGCCTAGAGGTTGACTGGCCTCAAGCAAGAGGTTATTCATTTTCACTCCACTGATAAGACCACCTAACTAGGCCTGTCTTTGCTGCTAACTGTGATTATTGTCTTTTTGTCTTTCCTTTCATATTTGTGTTAGTCTCTCTTCCCCTAATCTCTGTCTTATGTTGTTTGGTCTTGCTGTGAAGCTTCCTGTGAAGCTTCCCGGGCCCTGTGAGTGCCATGCGAACAGCAAGCTTTGGAGTGACGCCTGGTGCTGCCAACCTCACAACGGGGGGTGATCCCTATCTTCCTCTTGTCACCTTTCATTGACTGGGGCGTGGATAAAGGCAGAGACTGGGAGAGGCACATCAAGGCTCTCAGAGAGGGGGGCACAGATGTTCCGTTGAAGCGCTGGCAGCCATTATCCCTCCTTTTGTTTCGGGCATCTAAAATGATGCCTGAATGACACCTGACAGATAAAGCTAGCGGAATAGGAGTCTAAAGGAAATGGTGAAAAATTGCTTGTACGTTCTGCTGTGACAGTGAAAAGGTGAATCCTTCATCGAAATGTCATTTGAGATGGTGTTAATGTGTTTGGAAAAGGGTGCACGTTGTGAATAAGGGGAAATTGCTCTTTGGTGAATGATCGTGTTAAAGGAAAAATCCAGTTGAACTACATCTTGTTATTTTTTCATTAGTCCACCGTTTATATTGTTCCAAAATGTTTCGCATGTCAGCAGTCAAGTTTTCAAGATATAGGATTTTCAAGAAGCGAAGTGTTACTTGCCACATTGTCATGATGATGTGTTTTGCATCATATGATTCATTTTGTATCATTATCATGATGGTAGCAAGTGACAATTTGCTTGAAAATCCTATATCTTGAAAACTTGACTTGACATGAGAAAAGTTTTGGGACTGTAACAGCGGAGTAATGAAACAAAACAAAAATATTGTTTTTGAGTGGAGTTTTCCTTTAAATGCCTGGGAACAATTTGGTGTCATGATGTTTTTCAAACAAGTCTGGTCATCAAGACAGTAATGAACGAATACCCAGATGCATTTAAGTAATATCAGCAGGGAATCACCTATGTCTGTAGAACAATAAGGGCCACAAGACAAGTATGGGGTTTCATGAAGCATCTGGGAAATGTATACATGAATCACTCACATGTGTCAGGTATGGAATCTCTATACAGTACATGTGCTGTACTGAAGGAAGTATTCATCTGTAGCCCAACTCAAATACAATTACTCCTTCCGTTGTCGCTGTCTGTTCATAGTGACTCATCCAGAAAGACAGGAGACAACATTAGGCTTTAGTTACCCCCACTCAGATCAAAGGCCTTACAGGAAGGCCAGGATATACTGTACCTATAGGGAGCCACTAGAGAGAGATGGGACGTAGCCTTTCCTCTCTCCCTTATTGCCATGGCTCCCAGCATGCCTTGTGCCCCTGATGATGACAGATAGAACACTCGGGCGTTCTCCCTGAGGGAAACATCCGTTACCTTTCACACCAGTCACCCTGCGTCTCCGTGTCATCTGTCACCTCAGCCTCCATTAGCAACCGACCATGCACCAAGAAGTTCTGTTTAGTTTTTCTTCGATTGAAAAAACCCAACCATAAAGCCATGTGTACATGCCCCTACCTCCCTGGCAATATAAATAGACAAATACCGGCAAGCAGTAGAACATTCTAGGTGCCGGTACTCAGCTCCAGTGAGCTTCTGGCCAAGTCAAGCACCTCTTTTTCTCCTTATGCTACACCTTGAGATAACACATTCACTTAAATCTTCTCAAAGCTTGGGAGTTTGGCAGCACTACAAATTCAGCTCTGAAATGTCCAAAATATGTATTCAAGCAGGTGATTAACTGAGAACACACAGGACTTGGTGAACAGTAGTTACAAATGGGCTAGAAGTATTACTCCCAAAAGGACCTCATCAAAAAAATACGATCTTTAAAAGACGTTTGAAAATGGAACTGAATATGACAGGATATAGTGAAAGATTTCTTTACCCTGGGCTACCAAAACGGAAGCTATACAGGTCCATCATTGATTTTTTATCTACTTAGTGATAAGGGAAGTGATAACTTTATCACTGTTTCCAGATATTTGTTCTCATTTGCCGAGCCTCATCCATGGCACGTCTGTCAGGCTAGCTGTAATAATGGGCTTTGCAGAAGGGAAAGCAGTCTGGCTGGTTGTCTGAAATCTACAGCACTGGTAAATCTGTTGTCTTGACCAAGTTACTTGTTCATTTGTGTATCATACCTCTCTATATTATGTGCTATTTAGATTGTTAGTATTATAATGTCCATCTGGTTGTGGACATCAGGACATGTCAGAAGCGAGCTACAATATGTTTAGCTTGAAATTAGTCTGTTTTCTGTACATTTATTTACAGAAAATAGTCTACATATCCACTTAGTCACGGACAATTCCACAAATGCATGCATATGTTCTCAATTTGTCATAGAAAAACGGGCAAAAAAAAACGATTTTCCCTTGTAGGACATCATGAATGTTCTTTTGGATGGGCCGAGAGAAGGGCTTCAGTGGAGCGGTAGTTTGCCAATTGAAGCTCAAATCCGGGTCGAGTGGAGCAACTCCATTAGCAAGCTCCATCTCAAAGATCAATTTTGCTAAATCAATTAGAAAAGTCTGTGCGCTTCGGTTTCCAAGTAGTAATCTTAATCCTTCTCAAATAAAATTACATTTGTGCAAATCAACAATATACACGAAATTCATAATTATTCCATTATCAACGCTGTGGGGAACAATTGACTTCACAAGCAGCAGAGAAGCAGGGGAGAGAGGTTAAAGGGAAAGTACACACAATCTATATTTTGTTATTGTTTTGTATTTTGCATTATCACGATGTGGCCGGTGACACGTTGCTTCTTGAAAGTCCAATATCTAGAAAACTCCACTGCTGACATGCAAAACATTGTGGGACTGTATCAACAGTGGACAAAAAATACTAAAATATAGTTTTTTAGTGGTTTTTCCCTTTAAAGCCGCTCCAACTCAATCTTCTGAGCGCTTTTGGCTTCTATGTATTATACTGTATGGCAGAAATTCAATACCCCCTCAGTTACTGAATGTTTTTAAACAGAGTCAAGTGTCTGCATCCCAAACGCTACCCTATTCCTTGTATATAGAACTACTTTTGACCAGAGCCCTAAGGTCCCTAGTCAAAAGTAGTGCACTAAGGTAATAGAGTGCCATTTGGGACTCACATAAATGTATCCGTGTCTACCGCCACTCTCTCTCTGACTTTGGTCATAAACGATGGAGGTCACAAATGAAAAATATTATTTCCATCATTTGACCAGGCCCTTTTTCCAAATTGCTGTTCTTTGATGCAACAACTTGAAGTGGGGTCCACACATTGCTTTTTGCTTTCTGTTATTTTGTCGGGTGCAGTTTCAGGCCGATGATAACAAGCTGGGAGCTTGGTTCTGCACTGTCCATTTCGGAGTAAGTGCACCTGGTTTTGATGTGAACCGCCAGAATAACAAGTCATTTTGTTGTTCTGGTTCACCGAACACACCATTCTCTCTGCTCGCTAGTTGGCCCCAGTGGGGGGGGGGGGGGGGGGGGCTTTGTCTGCTGCACGAAAATAGATACATTCAATCATGACTACAAACTCTCCATTGAATCTTTTAGCATCTTGTGTATTATGGAGAAATGGCATCACGAGGCAAAGATGCCAGAGAAGCAACCAATCGTGATATTTGATTGAGTTGTCATCTACCCAACCAAACTTGATGGCCTGCGAGTATAGCTAGAATACATGATGCGTATAAGGCATTAAAGATGACCTGCAGTATATACGTAGCATTATAAAGGAAGTTTTAACTACTTGTAAGCTACAATGGCCACATAGTCAGTTTTATAAAACATGTGTAATGGATGTTATAAGGCACATGTACTTACCTCCGAATGCGTGAGCAAAAATGTGAAATAAAGTTGATCACTCAATCAATCAAATAATCAATCAATCAATGAAGGCTAGCTGATCCTATTCCCTATTTACAGAATGATTTATTGACAATCATTTGCATAATTGCCACAATGAATGACATCATGAGGGCTTGGGTAGGAGTGACTCACCCCAAGCCACTACTGTGTTGCCAACCATTGTTATTCAAGCCTTCTAGAAACGTCCCATAGACTTTGACTTATTTAAATCAAATTAATCCTCTGTTTTGTATCTGAGGCAGATGAAGTATCCTTGGTGTTTTACATGAGGAGCCATATGACCACCAACATCATTCAACTCAGCGTCCTCTGTGGGTGAGAGTGCTCTCACTCTGCCACACAATCCTCTAAGTGTGTGTGTGCGTGCTGACGAGTGTGTGTGTTTGCTGACGAGTGTGTGTGTGTGCTGACGAGAGTGTGTGCATCTGAGTGCTGATGAAATCACTTCCCACCACATAATGTTGTTTGCCTCCTTTCTCCCCTGCTGCAAACACATCAGCACGGTAATGTATAGGTACACACACACACACACACACACACACACACACACACACACACACACACACACACACACACACACACACACACACACACACACACACACACACACACACACACACACACACACACACACACACACACACACACACACACACACACACGTCAACTCAAGGACAAAAACAAGCATGCCAACACATACATTTGAAGTCGGAACTTTACATACACCTTAGCCAAATTGCGACCAAGACCCATTTGCGACCAAGCTTTAACTTCCTGACTGATGTCTTGAGATGTTGCTTCAATATATCCACATCATTTTCCACCCTCATGATGCCATCTATTTTGTGAAGTGCACCAGGCCCTCCTGCAGCAAAGCACCCCCACAACATGATGCTGCCACCCCCGTCCTTCACGGTTGGGATGGTGTTCTTCGGCTTGCAAGCCTCCCCCTTTTTCCTCCAAACATAACGATGGTCATTATGGCAAACAGTTCTATTTCATCAGACCAGAGGACATTTCTCCAAAAACTACGATCTTTGTCCCCATGTGCAGTTGCAAACCGTAGTCTGGCTTTTTTTATGGCGATTTTGGAGCAGTGGCTTCTTCCTTGCTGAGTGGCCTTTCAGGACATGTCGATATAGGACTTGTTTTACTGTGGATATAGATACTTTTGTACCTGTTTCCTCCAGCATCTTCACAAGGTCCTTTGCTGTTGTTCTGGGATTGATTTGCACTTTTCGCACCAAAGTACGTTCATCTCTAAGAGACAGAACGCGTCACCTTCCTGAGCGGTATGATGGCTGCGTGATCCCATTGTGTTTATACTTGCGTACTATTGTTTGTACAGATGAACGTGGTACCTTCAGGCGTTTGGAAATGCTCCCAAGGATGAACCAGTCTACAATTTTATTTCTGAGGTCTTGGCTGATTTCTTTTGATTTTCCCATGATGTCAAGCAAATAGGCACTGAGTTTGAAGGTAGGCCTTGAAATACATCCACAGGTACACCTCCAATTGACTCAAATGATGTCAATTAGCCTATCAGAAGCTTCTAAAGCCATGACATAATTTCCTGGAATTTTCCAAGCTGTTAAAAAGGCACAGTCAACTTAGTGTATGTAAACTTCTGACCCACTGGAATTGTGATACAGTGAATTTTAAGTGAAATAATATGTCTGTAAACAATTGTTGGAAAAATCACTTGTGTCTTGCACAAAGTAGATGTCCTAACCAACTTGCCAAAACTATAGTTTGTTAACTAGAAATTTGTGGAGTGGTTGAAAAATGAGTTTTCATGACTCCAACCTAAGTGTATGTAAACTTCCGACTTCAACTGTACATACACATATACACACTCCCCCCAAATAGCTTTCCACACTGCAGCCCCCAATCTGCAATGTTTAATGCTATGTGACGGCAAACTGACAACAAAGTGCTCTCATTGGAAGAGGGAGGGAGGGAGTTGGCCTGTAAGACGACCATTCAAACAAGTTGAAGAAGAGCTCCTCTCTGGTTGTTAGCGGTGGGGAGGCTACCTCTCATGCACTCTGCTTGTCCTCGAAGGAGACACGGGGCCTCAGATGAGAGCAGGTTGAATTGAAGCGCCTTCAGTTTCCACAGGCCTTGCCTGTGTACATCAGCACATTCACCGTGCTAGGTTTTGTTTAGGTAGAGCTGTCAGTTTCAATCTTTGGGTTTTTCTATTTAATGGCTGAGGTAAA
The DNA here is from genome assembly GCF_016432855.1 of Salvelinus namaycush. Taxonomy (NCBI): domain Eukaryota; kingdom Metazoa; phylum Chordata; class Actinopteri; order Salmoniformes; family Salmonidae; genus Salvelinus; species Salvelinus namaycush. The sequence continues at coordinate 9,655,781 of NC_052346.1, forward strand.
TAGAACCGTTCAACTCATTGTTTGTGATGCCTCTGTGCTTTGTATATGAACTAATATGAAAGGGAATTGATTTTTTGTGGACACCATGTTCAATGTATTCTAAAAGGCCTGTCTGGTCATTGCTCTGATTCAACTATTTGAAGATGGTGTAGAAAGCCTGAGTTTTTGCTGCTCACATCAACTGATCATTTGAAAGTGCCTGCAAGAGTTTGGGTTAAAAGGGGTTGGAGGCAGTCAAATTAAATTGGGCTTTGGATAAGAATTTAAAGGGATATTTCCTGGTCAGGTCACACTTGCATTGATTCAGTTTATTAGACAATGATGCAATCCTGCACTGCGCAGAATTGCACTGCACTATCGGCTGTCCCAAATGGCTTCCGGTGGTCAAAATTAGTGCACTATAAAGGGATTAGTGTGCCCTGTTGGACACAACCTATGGGTGCCTCTGTATCAGATGAACACAGTCCTTCCTATGAGCTATATGGTTTTCCCTCTTGTCTACAGGCCTATAACTTTTTGAGTGATTGGACTCCTTAAAGTGGTGGGAGTTGATTGCCTTTAAATGTCAATAAAATTCACTGTGACACATTTTTATGAGATGGCTATTATTTGTCGATCCTCGCAAAACATCACATAATTTCCAGATCCGTGGGTGAATCGAAGCGTGTTAGGAGGAAGAAACCTGTAACACAGGTAGCAAGGTTACAAATCATCCCTGTTGGCTAGAAAGAAAGACTGGGTGATGCAATGGTGATGCAATTATTTTCTTTCTTACTTATTGTCGAGAAATCTTGCAAGGCAGGTGTGAAAACTTTCAACTGTATCTTGGCCTGTTCACCACTTCCAACTCTCTATTCTATTCCACTTCTAGCTATCTATTCTATACCACTTCCAGCTCTCTATTCTATACCACTTCTAGCTATCTATTCTATACCACTTCCAACTCTCTATTCTATTCCACTTCCAACTCTCTATTCTATACCACTTCTAGCTATCTATTCTATACCACTTCCAACTCTCTATTCTATTCCACTTCCAACTCTCTATTCTATACCACTTCTAGCTATCTATTCTATACCACTTCCAACTCTCTATTCTATACCACTTCCAACTTTATTCTAATCTACTCTATTCTAAAATCAATCAACCAACCAAACAGAGGGACAAACCATCAGAAAAGAGAGCAGAAGGTGCGTCTCCAACTCCGCTCCTCTACACTACAGAGACTCTAAATAAACTGATCATCAGTCTAACCCCAAATATACATCAGCTTAGTGTTGCCTCATTACGATAGCACCTGCTATTTACTGTAGTTGGTGCTAGACATATATGTTGATCCAACACAAAACAATGGTGTGAACAAAAGCTTGCTGTGTTGTGATGTGTTGCGGCTTGGCAGTGTACAGCAGTGTGAACATCCTCGTTAATTCTCTCATCATATTAACCCCTCCGTTCATCATTGGGTGTCGTCTGTGAACAAAGCACATCTCTCCGTCATTAATCAAGCCACCCCACCAGGGTCAAAACAACAGGGGAACAAACGGTAGAGTTGTGTTGCTCTCGGCGCTCCTCTACTCCCACACAGCACAGCAGTCCTCTCCTTGGTCCCTAGATGGAGGGAGGAGAGGGAGGTATGGATGGAGGGAGGGAGGGAGGAAACTTAAATAGAACTGTATATAGTATGTATTGGTAATAGGGAGGCGGGGTACAGCAGATGGAGAGGAGAAGAGGAACACAGCACGGCTGGCTGGGCTCAGTCGCCTCTGGTCTGGCATAAATAAAAGACGGTTATGGTGACATAAAATAAGCTTGCTTCACATGTGAAACTACCAGAAGGATTGTTTCGTTGGGGGGGGGGGGGGGGGGGGGGGGGGGCATGAGTGGGCCGTGGTCGCAGGGCATAAACAAATAAAGAAGGACCTCTTTCCTTTCTGCAAGTAGGGGAATTATTCTGCACACACACACAAATACACATATGCACATGCACACATGCAGACGCCCCCTCAAAGTCACTGTAGTCTCTCTATTATTTTCCCAAACACACTTCTGCACTCAAACACAAAAAACAGCCGCCCCCAACATCACTGTTACCGCTGCAACACACACACATACAAACACACACACACACACACACACACACACACACACACACACACACACACACACACACACACACACACACACACACACACACACACACACACACACACACACACACACACACACACACACACACACACGAGCTCCCTGTTATCTTGCGCGTCCTTGTTTCTGTGTGAAACATTTCCCTCTTTTCTGACTCACTGCACTGAGAGTGTACCAGCTGAATGCCCAAGTGTGTGATCATGGCGTAACGTGAAGCAAGGAATGGCGGGAAGCATCAGCAAGTTCTTAATTAGGCTTTGAAAGAAAGACAGAATGCCTGCCAACATATTTAAACAGGGCTGCAGATGGTGCGTTTGAGATTGGTTTGCTGCTACCCTGAGAGCGTGATCTAAACCAAGTTGCCCTAGATTTTAAGGGTGTTAAACATTGTCCACCATTCTACTGTTACGTGAACAAACAATACAAACAGACCATAATAACCTGTAGTATTGTGTAACTTCCTTTTGGAATTGGAAGAGACAGATGCCTGTGAATGAGTGAATCACACTAAAAGTATTTTATTTATTTGTCATTTTCCAATAGGAAATCTCTTGAGATGCACCATCTCGTTTTCAAGAGTGTCCAAATAAAAAAATCTACTTAGTAACAAGAATAATATGGCAACTACTGTCTAATAAAATATACAATAAAATAATAATGATAATAATAATAAAAGTACATTAACAGCATACAAAAGTTGTACAACTACTAATAGGCCTACGACTAATAAAACAAATTACGTATAATATATACATACATACAGTACTTAGATAAATATTTACAAATATCTTCACATGGCGATGTTTCCATTAGTTAAAACACAAACTGTTTATTCTAAAGATATGAACAAGGGCTTTCTTAAATTCACTGTGATTTTAGTGCCCTGATTTCTATAGGCAAATTATTCCAGTCAGTTGGACCTTTGTATCCTAAAGATCTTACTCCAACCTTATGATGTACCCTTGGACTTTTCAATTACTTCTGTTGTTGAAAGGAGCAGTGTGAGTCTTGTAAAGTTAGGTGTTCCTTAAAATATACAGGGAAAGTTAAGTTGATACATTTGAAATAAATTGGTACCAATGCACTTGTCTGCTGTTTGGGAGCCAATTTAGTGTTTCAGACATTGTGCATTGATGTGTTTTTTTATAACGGCATCCAATAATGAACCTGCAAAGATTGTTGTAATTCGTAAAGTAAGGTCTTGGTTGTGTTTTGATAGATGATGTCACCATAGTCTAGGATAGGAAGCAGCAGTTGGGATACAGTAAAATAATGTTTAGATGTGTATAGTAACCTAATGTCACGCCCCGACCTTAGAGAGCTGTTTTATTTCTCTATTTGGTTAGGTCAGGGTGTGATTAGGGTGGGCATTCTATGTTTCCGATTTCTGACAGAACTGTTCGCTTTCGTTTTGTTACTTTGCTCGAGTGTTTTTTGATAATAAATAAAATCATGAACACTTTTCACGCTGCGCTTTGGTCCACTCCTTCCGACGACAGGCGTTACACCTAAGCTTACAGTTAATTGTTTTTCTAATATAATCAATATGCTTTCCAAAAGATAATTCTCAAACCCAGATATTTCAAACAATCAACACTTTCAATCATTGATCCCTTGCATGAATTTTTGAATTGCCGACTGTGGAGTTTATTCGCTGCGGTGTACCAAGCATCATGATATAGGATTTAGTTTGATTTAAAACCAAATTATTAGCTATAATTTTTTGTTGTTGTAAAACATTAAAATCACATTGGAGAGTTGCTTGTATCTACAAAATATTTGAACCTGGTGTATAGAGTACTGTATCATCAGTGAATAAGTGACCATGTCTATTCTGACATTCAAAGCAATTCATTAATGAACATAGAGAAAAGAAGGGGGCCAATACTGAACCTTGAGGTACACCTCTACTAAGTCCAAGAAGTTGTGATTTGTGCCCTCCCTTGAAAACCCATTGTTTTCTATTGCTAAGATATGCATGGATCCAGTTTAATGATCTGTAGTAAAACCAATGTTTTGAAGTTTTTCCAGTAAGATAGAATGATAAACTATATAAAATGCTTTTGATAAATCAATCATTAGTTTGCCTTGGTCAGATGAAGAATTTATATCAGTAAGTTTCACTAATGCTGTAGTGGTAGAAAAGTTGGGTCTAAATCCAGATTGAAAGGGAGAAATTTCTCAAATGTTTTTGTCTAAGGAGTTTCCACTTTTATGAAGAGGGGTCACTCGGGCACACTCGGGCACATACAGAAGGTATTTCACCAGTCGTTAAAGACATGTTGAATAGATTTGCTGGAGGATACATTATAAAATTAGCAGACCACTTTATACATTTGGGTTCCAGTCCATCGAGGCCAGCTCATTTATTAATATGTATTTCATCGAGGAGAGGCAGTATATCAGTTGATTTTTATCTTTCTAAAGTTAAATGTCTGATTTGGGATGTTGGTCTCCTGTTTCCATGTATTCCTAGCATTGATGGAATTGTCGGTGAAATTATTATTTGAGGTAACAGACACGCTAATATAGAAGAGTTGATTAAACACATCAGCTATATCTGCTGTCTCTTGAATTACACAGTCATTTAGGATTATTTACTGAATATGTTGATTATTTGACCTATTTAAAATGTGTGTATTTTCAGAACTGATGTGGATCTTTTCAATTATTTGTAAGACTATCCATATAGAAGGAGGCTTTTTGCATTTCTTAATTTTCTATAAGTCTCCCAATCAGTTGGATCTTGGGTTCTTCGGTACTTACAGTGTATCAATGTAACATTTTTACATTGTCTTAAATTAATACATTTGAGTGGTGTTTTAGGTATCTTAATTTTCCAAACAACGTAGATGATGGAATGATCACTGAAACAGTCTGGAAAAACACCTGAATTTGTAATCCTGTCAGGACGTGTCACCAAGAGCCAATCCAGAATGTCCCATTATGTGGATTGACTCTCGTTGGTTCAGTAAAATACATATTTCCAATAGTTGTTCTATCCTTAAACAGAAGATGTATCGAGCCAAATCTTAGTAAAGTCCCCTAAAATAAACTATTCATTTGACCAATGCATTGAATTAACAGTAGTGATAATGTTTATGGAGTCCTTTGGGGAATTGAGTGGTCTGTAGATGTGACCAATCATCAATGAGTTGTTCTCACATAGAGTTATTTTAACAAATAAACCTTAAAAATCTAAAGGGACATCTCAGGTGAAATCTTCATAAACAGTAATTTATCGAGGACATAGGTTGCTACTCCCCCACCTCAAGTGCACCTATCAATTCTATATAATACATAGACCTGGATTTTTAACCATGTCTCTGTAATTATAAATATGTGAGGATTATGAGTTTCTACCCATGCTCTGAGCATGTATATTTTGGGTACCAGGCTACGAATGTTTGCATGTATAATTTCCAAGCCTTTAGTACTCTGTTAGTCTATCTGAACTAGACGTGAGTAAATAATAACACGTTTAATTCAACAAAATGAATGCATCACTTGACAGCAGATGATGTTCGGGAGGTGTCTTATCTGATTAAGTTCAGATGCTGCAGGGCTTGCAGGCCTTCGTGCTCTCTAAAAATAGCTCTCTAGCTGAGCTCCTGGGATTTGCTCAGCTCTGTTCTGGAGTTCTGCTGTAGTTCTGTTGGATGGGACCTGTGGGTGCTCTCCTGGATGCTACTGTAGCAATACTCTCCCTTTTTGGTAGATGGCTGGGGTTTGATCATCCTTTTCTCAGGCTGCTTGTGTTTTCAAGGGGTTTGGGTGTTGTGTTGCCTTGGCTTAGAGTCCCTTTTGAGGTCGTTCGTGGTTGGTTGGTCATCTGATGTCACTATGATTGTGTAACCTTCTTTCCAAAGCTGTGTCCTTCAGAACCTTTGCAAAGGCTCTCTTCCCTTCTCTGTTAATGTGAATGTGGTCTCGAAGAATGTCCTTGTGATGTGCTATGTGCACATTCTGAATCAGAGCACAGTTATGACTGAGTGGAGACAATGATTTTGGCTCTGGCGTAGGCCTGTGTGGCTTTTAAAGCCATCCGGGTCGAAGCCTTGGCTACATCCACCCTGCCTGTGCTGAGATTATTTGTCCCTGTGTGGAGAATTATGTGGGTCGGTGCTCCGTCTCTGCTCTGCCAGGAATCTAAGGGCAGACTGCGTAGCTGGGCACCAGCTCTTCCTCACTCGTCTCCTTGGGAACAGCCGTCTTCCATCAAGGTATTTTCCGTTGTAGTCACACAGGATGACAATGTTTGTCCTCTGTCTGTTGGTCTGGCTGTGTGCTGCTGTTGTGGGTGGTGTCTGGATTGATGTTCTCCATGGGGCAGGGGTTGAGAATGTGTGTTAGTGGAGGGGATGTTGGATGTGTGGCTGTCAATGCAGGGTGTTGCATGAGTGTCAGTGGTTGGTGTGATGTATGTGTGATTGTCAGGTGTGGTGTGTGTGGGTTTTGGAGAGGTTGTGGGTCTGTGTGTGTTTGTGTGTCTGTCACCAGGGTGGAGAGCAGGATGGTCCTCGTCTCTTTCAGCTGTCTCTCCAGGGACTGGCTGTTCTGCTCCCTCCTGATGAGTTCCTCCATCGTGCGGTTCAGCTCCAGCTGCAGATCCTGGTTTGTCTCTTCAACCTGCCTTACAGCATAGCACATCTGATGTATCTGTGCTGTTAGCTGGCTGCAGGTCTGTAGGTCAGGTCTGGTTGCTGGAGTTGCTGGAGATGGACTTTTCATTGAAGATGGTGTAGACTCTCTGTTGTTCAGCCAGGCTGTTTTTCAGAGCGTTAACTCTGGGGGAGTGCCGGGAATGAGGAGGTGGGGACTGGTACTCTGTTGTTGTTTCTGATGTTGACACATCTTCACGGGTAGCCTTCACTGCTCCTCCTGTTTAAAGTGCTCTGTGGACGTTTTAAGTGTTGTGAACCTCTTTTCGAACTCCGCCACGCTGCTCTCAGGACCATTTTTGCTTCATTGTTATAAATGTTAACTTCAGTCCTTTCTCTTCCTGTTCTCCCTCCACAGGGATATGTCTGCCTTTGCAGATGCCACCCTTCCTGGTATAGGGTGGGGTAGTGCAGCAGTGACGGCAGAGTTCCAGGCTGTAGGGTGTGGGGTGAAGAAGAGCAGGTTGCATATCACTCTCCTCTCTTCAGGTCCACTGAAGTCAATCAAAAGCGTCTCTGAGTTGTTTCTCTGGGTCTTCTCTTTCAATTGCTTCTTTGCTGTTGTAATATATTTAGGGTATTTCATTTAGACCCCCTTGTTTTTATTTTCAAATGATGCACCTGGGTCTGCATGGCTGGCTATAGCCTAGGTAAAAAATAACAAGGTTAAGACAACGTAATAATTCCACGCGGAAGCATTAGAAATATAAACAAATTCATGGGACTAGCACCATTGATAACTACTAGAGCCGCTACTAACTAGCAATGCTGGTCCCATGAATTGCGAAGAGTTACGGGAAATTAGAACCCTGTTGCCTTAACCTTGTAATCTTCTACCTAGGCTATAGTCCCAGTTGATATTAGATAGAACATTGCGGCCCCACCCGCCTGTTGAGAAAACAACCTGTGGTTACTGAGGTTACCCCATTGTCTCACAGCAAAAAGCTAACATTTTTCAAACCCAATTTTCTTGTTGTCTGCTTGTTTTAGTTAATTACAAAACTTAATCTTGAGAAAAGTACAACATGTCTAAAGATTACTTTTCAACATTGCCTGCTCCTGAGTGTTTTCACTACTTAGAAATGTTTTATGTTGTAGGGCTTCCCTCATGCTCCTTTTCATGACGGTGCTAGCAGCAACGTGAGTGCTAGCTAGCTACTGACAAGAACATTAAGCTACCCAGACCCAACAACACTAATAAACGTGCTATACAGCTACAAGTAGTGAGTGGAGTAACAAATGAACTATACTAAAGTTAAATGTCTTATCTGTGATGAAATGTTTTCCACACACATATAGTGGCAAGTGAACCCTTTGTGAACCCTTTGTGAACCCTTTGTGAACCCTTTGTGAACCCTTTGGAAATACCTGGATTTCTGCATAAATTGGTCATAAAATTTGATCTGACTTCATCTAGGTCACAACAATAGACAACCACAGTCTGCTTAAACTAATAACACACATACAATTATACGTGTTCATGTCTTTATTGAACACACTGTGTAAACATTCACAGTGCAGGGTGGAAAAAGTATGTGACCCTTGGATTTAATAACTGGTTAACCCTCCTTTGGCAGCAATAACCTTAACCAAATGTTTTCTGTAGTTGCGGATCAGACCTGCACAATGGTCAGGACAAATTTTGGAACATTCCTCTTTACGAAACTGTTTCAGTTCAGCAATATTCTTGGGATGTCTGGTGTGAACTGCTCTCTTGAGGTCATGCCACAGCATCTCAATCGGGTTGAGGTCCGGATGTATTTTCTTCTGCTGAAGCCATTCTGTTGTTGATTTACTTCTGTGTTTTGGGTTGTTGTCCTGTTGCATCACCCAAATTCGGTTGAGCTTCAGTTGGCGGACAGATAGCCTATCATTCTCCTGCAAAATGTCTTGATAAACTTGGGAATGAATTTTTCCGTCAATGATAGCAAGCTGTCCAGGCCCCGAGGCAGCAAAGCAGCCCCAAACCATGATAATCCCTCCATCAAACCTTACAATTGGGATGAGGTTTTGATATTGGTGTGCTGTGCCTTTTTTCTCTCCACACATAGTGTTGTGTGTTCATTCCAAACAATTCAACTGTAGTTTCATCTGTCCACAGAACATCAAGGTGCACTTGTGCAAACTTCAGACGTGCAGCAATGTTTTTTTTGGACAGCAGTGGCTTCTTCTGTGTCCTCCCATGAACACCATTCTTGTTTAGTATTTTACGTATCGTAGACTCGTCAACAGAGATGCTAGCATGTCCCAGAGATTTCTGTAAGTCTTTAACTGACACGCTAGGATTCTTCTTAACCTCATTGAGCATTCTGTGCTGTGCTCTTGCAGTCATTTTTGCAGGATGGCCACTCCAAGGGAGAGTAGCAACAGTGCTGAATTTTCTCCATTTAAGGACAATTTGTCTTACCGTGGACTGATGAACATCAAGCCTTTTAGAGATACTTTTGTAACCCTTTCCAGCTTTATGCAAGTCAGCAATTGTTCAAGGCATGGTTCACATCAGGCAATGCTTCTTGTGAATAGCAAACTCAAATTTTGTGAATTTTTTTACGTGGCAGGGAAGCTCTAACCAACTTATCCAATCTCTTTTCACTGATTGGACTCCAGGTTAGCTGACTCCTGACTCCAATTAGCTTTTGGAGAAGTCATTAGCCTAGGGGGTCACATACTTTTTCCAACCTACACTGTGAATGTTTAAATTATGTATTCAATATAGACAAGAAAATTACAATAATTTGTGTGCTATTAGTTTAAGCACACTATGTTTGTCTATTGTTGTGACTTAGATGAAGATCAGGTCAAATTTGATGACCAATTTATGCAGAAATCCAGGTAATTCCAAAGGGTTCACATACTTTTTCTTGCCACCGTAGCAACGTGTGGCCAACTTGGACACGGGTCCCCACATTTCCCACTCTCCCACGTCGAATAGCCTGAAGACACAGGGCTCTTCTCACAGGCTCTGTTTCCCTAAGTGGGAGCATTGTGAACCGTAGCTTGGGATTTTTTACCTCGTTACATGTACAGTGCATTCGGAAAGTATTCAGACCCCTTGACTTTTCAACATTTTGTTACATTACAGCCTTATTCTAACATTGATAAAACTTTTAGAAAATGTATAGAAAAAAACTGAAATATCACATTTACATAAGTATTCAGACCCTTTGTTGTAGTACCTTTGGCAGTGATTACAGCTTCGAGTCTTCTTAGGTAGGACGCTACAAGCTACAGGCACACCGGTATTCGGGAAGTTTTTCTGATTCTTCTCTGCAGATTCTCACAAGCTCTGTCAGGTTGGATGGGGAGCGTCGCTGCACAGCTATTTTTAGGTCACTCCATAGATTTTCGACCAGGTTCAAGTCCAGGCTCTGGCTGGGCCATTCAAGGACTTTCAGAGACTTGTCCCAAAATCACTCCTGCGTTGTCTTGGCTTTGTGCTTAGGGTCGTTGTTCTTTTGGAAGGTGAACCTTCACCCCAGTCTGAGGTCGTGAGCCCTCTAGAGCAGGTTTTCATCAAGGATCTCTCTGTACTTTGCTCAATCTTTCCCTTGATCCTGACTAGTCTCCCAGTCTCTGCCGCTGAAAAACATTCCCACAGCATGATGCTGCCACCGCCATGCTTCACCGTAGGGATGGTGCCAGGTTTCCTCCAGACATGACGCTTGGCATTGAGGCCAAAGGGTTAAATCTTGATTTCATCAGACCAGGGAATCGTGTTTTTTGGCAAATTCCAAGCGGGCTGTCATGTGCATTTTACTGAGGAGTGGCTTCCGTATGGCCACTCTACCATAAAGGCCTGATTGGTGGAGTTCTGCGGAGATGGTTGTCCTTCTGGAAGGTTCTCCCATCTCCACAGAGGAACTCTGGAGCTCTGTCAGAGTGACCATTGGGTTCTTGGTCACCTCCCTGACCAAGACCGTTCTCCCACTATTGCTCATTTTGGCTGCACGGCCAGCTCTAGGAAGAGTCTTGGTGGTTCCAAAGTTCTTCCATTCAAGAATGATGGAGGCCACTGTGTTCTTGGGGACCTTCAATGATGCAATTTTGCTCTGACATGCACTGTCAACTGTGGGACCTTATATAGACAGGTGTGTGCCTTTCCAAATCATGTCCAATCAATTGCATTTACCACAGCTGGACTCCAATCAAGTTGTAGAAACATTTCAAGGATGATCAATGGAAACAGGATGCCCCTGAGCTCAATTTAGATTCACATAGCAAAGGGTCTGAATACTTATGAATACTTATGTGTTCATTATTATTATGTGAATGTCAACTCAGAGTATGGCTTGGTCCTTCATTATGACATCAGCATGTGTTCAACATGTGTTCCGAGCTTGTTTTTTATATTTTGCTAATGTTAATAGCACATTAGCTTCTTGGTTTTTCTTTTTTTTCTTCTTTAAGGTTCTTGGTATTTCAGAGGTCTCACCGTCTCTGCTTCTGCCTCTGAGGTTTATGGTTTTATGACAGCTATTTTTTTTCCGTATTCGGTAAAAAAATAAACAATTCTCGCAATTTTCAAGATCTTTTTCAGGAGCTCATGTTGCTTGCTGCCAGTTGCCTAGCAACAAAATTGTATGATGGTTTCAAAGTAAGCCTGAGAAATGATTGCTGGTTGAGGAGCCCATTAACTGATTAGCTTGCATTAAGAAAACCACTGAGGTCCGCTAGCGGCTTTAAGGTTGCCTGAAGCATACCTATGGCATTGAGAGAGGAAGCAGAGAAACTTGCTGAAGTACAGCAGCACCTTAGGGGAGAGAGATTCCACTTACTCACAATCCCCAGATGGACAGAACCAGAGCCCATTAAATGTATTAAATGATAAAGGTTTTATCGAAGAGAGAAAGCCACCTCCTCTAGAATATTATGTGAAACCTTGGACTGGAGCTCAGGTGGTGAAGAGAGGAAAGGAAAGTTGGATACCTTGTAACCTCAACCTGGATTAATGGGGACCGAGGGGCAGCCTCACTCATAAATGTAGGCAAGCAACGTTGTATGCTGACGTAAGATCCGGTTATGAATGTAACCTTAGTTATCTGAAGGAACAGAGTGACTAGAGTGATGGAAAGAGAGCCTATAAAAAGTAGGCTGATCTCACAAACTTTCATGACATCTCCCCCTGAACCCCAATGGATATGTACAGTTGGTGTCAGAAGTTGTAATGGGAAAATGCACCTCCATGTACACCTCAGTGATACAGTACATTCCACTGTTAGATGTATGTATAAACCCTCTGCTCGGATGGTATTTACTTTGCATAATAGTCACCTGTTTCTTTATTAAAGAACCAAAGGTTTGACCAGAGGTGAGGCCACGACTTTTAATTGTATCTCTACTACACCAGTTAACGTTAGTATTTTTTTTTGCTCTCCCTGGAATGTACACATCTTGTACAAGACTTTCCTCTCCTGCTTGCGTTAATCCCTTTGTGTGAAGGTTATGAACCACTGGGAAAGTATATCAGAACATTTTCACTTGAGCAAGAGTTAGAGAACCCCACGTTTTTACACCTCCCCTATGCATGTGACCCCCAAGGCTTCTGGCGACTTTGAGATACACAGTAGCTGAAGGTCAGAGTGGGCTAATCAAAAGGCAACTGAAGACTAGTTCAGAGAAAGATACTTCATAGCACGGGCCACTGTTGCTTCCTCTTGTTCCTACTTTTTGACGAGTCTCTCAGAAGCTACTGTGGATAATTGAAATGTTCTATTCAGGTCATGTCAAAATATGCTCGAATAAACTATTTACCGTCTTCCGATTCATTTCAAATCTGGCTGAAACATTCCATTCTCTTCAGTGTGCTTCCCTCAGTTTATAGGATGCAGCAAATCCTTGTCCTTGGCATCTCTTTTTCCTTTGAGGAAAGAGCCAAAGGAATAACCATTTACAATGTGCTGAGTGATGAGGTATTTACGCAAATGCAAACGGAGGACATTTTGGTGAAAGTATGTTTTGACTTCTATCCAATTCATCAAGCTACTGGTTTTGTTTGGTTGATGTATTTTTCTGCATCCAACATGACAAACATGTTACAGTTGTATACACAGATGTAAAATAGACTACTCAATGCATGCATTTGCACTTTTCGGAGTGTGATTTAGCAGCCTGCAAGATACATCTCACAAATTGCCCACCTGCTTACTTTTTACCTGATAAATATATTGACCTGTGTTTGTGAGGTAAAATCTCTTTCATTAGCACATCAAAATAAAGGACAATCAGACATATATAAGCATTTCAAAGCAAACACTTTTGAATTGATTATATGTATTAAAAATAGTAAGACTATGCAATTAAATTGATCAGTAAAGAGAGAAGTGAATGGCATGACAGAGGAATGAGGTCAAACGTGTACATGGAGAAAGATTTTGTATATTGTTGGTCATGTGGTGTCAACCTGTTATGCTCTCAAAGCTACTCTGTGGGGAGTGGGGAGTGGGCAGGATCTATCTAGTCTTCAGAGGGAACTAAACTTCTCTTTCTCTTCCACCCTCTCTCAGAATACAAATTACAACCTCAGTCTTGGAGTTCATACTGTGTCCTTTGCGACCGCAGAGACGCATTGCATGACGCAGTTTGGGAGAGATTACAATTGCGTTTTGTGCTGTGTGTCAATGAACAAATGTGTGTCATTAATTTCGGTGGCTGGCCGATGGCAATTTCCGCTGTGGTGGATAACTTCTGGTAATGAAGCGATCTGTTGGACTATGAGGTCGTAGGCTAAGGCACATTAGCATTGAATACCAAAGCTTTTGCGTGTGGGGCTGTATGGCTCAATTAGTAGAGCATGGCATTTGCAATGGCAGGATCATGGATTTGATTACTGCTGGGGCAATGTGACTGCCAAATGGCATACATATAGTGTATATTTCAAAGTATCTTGTCTGTTCTATGTGGCTATCAGAGAAATACATCACTGGGAGACATTCTGGCATTTTAAATGTGATGAATACCAACATTGAATGATCTGGATAGTGTATATCAAATGTCAAAAGTCAGACCATGCTTAATTATTGCCAATACTATAATAACCTTGGTGCATTTTATTACTGTAAAGGATTTCATTCATCTTTGTTGATATTAATCAATACAAGTGTATAGTATTTTCATGGATTGACAGGTAAGGAGAGCTACAAAGCGTTAAACAATCTTTTCCATCCAAAGAGTATAAAAGAAGTATAATTTCTGACAGTTTTTTTAATAGATCCAGCAAATTAGTTGCTTGCCTTTATTTACTTGACTGGTAGTGTAGGATGTATATTTGAGTTAGCGTGATTATGAATTAAACAATCACTTAAATATCTGTGAAAAAATATATATGAAAAAGTACAAAACAATCTAAATGTAGGAGTAAATAGTATTATTATTAGTTCATACTATTGTCATTGTCTGTCCTTCCTTCAAAAACATCCTTATTGCTGGTAGACAAATTCTTTACCCACAGTCTACTCTAGTAATCCTCAAATACTTGAAGTACTTGGTGGTTAAATGCTTTATCCGGCACACTGAGAAGATCCTACATTATTTTGAATACCTTGTTTTGAATACCTTGCATGATTGTTAAAGTAATGTGTTTGTTGTTTTGAGTGTCAGTGTGTGTTGGTTGTTAGCGCAGTCTTTCCCACATTTGTATAAATCTGCCAAGTATTCCCATTTCTGTCAAATGCTGAAATACATTTGCAACCACTCACCACATTTAAGGAGGATCAAACGCTATGTTGTGGCAAAACATATGAAATATTCAATAGGATTTTACAGGCAAAAGCCATTCTGAAATAGTAATGGATGCAGTTGTATGTGACAGATTTTTAGATGGTGTGGAAGAAAACATCCCGGGTCAGTACCTTAGAACTAGTTTCCCCTGTAAAGGCATAACAGAAAAGCCACTGCTTTCTGACGTGTCAATCGTGGTATTTTGCTTTAGCGTAACATTGATGTGTCATAGTCACCTCTACACAAAGTATGCAACCCAATTATTTAGTGAATACTTGGGACTTCTGCTTGGCATGTCAGTGACACATTTCTAGAATTGATTAAGCGCCTTAAAGGACAAATGACCCCAATTGATCACAGTAGACTACACATGACTTAACCTACCTGGTACTCTCTATTACACCTAGCATGTTTCTGCAACATTTAGCCTGGCAATGTTGTGATGCCCTCTATATAATATACAGCAACACATTCATTCCCAGGGTTCTTCACGACTCCACCCTATACCCACGTAACCACATAGCCCTATGGGTTTGACTTATAATTACTTATAAACTGTATCATTTCCTACCCCCTACTCTCAAGCTGAAAAAGGGCACCATTCCATTACCGTGCATAGAGAGCTTAGCTGGATAAGACGTGTTGATGTTGCCTCTGGCAAGACAGGTATTACGGACACTTTGATCTGTTACTCCTACTCCATTCACAACATTTTCCTGGTAGTATGGTAATGCTAATTTCTGAGAAGACCTGGGGTACTCGTGGGTACTCGTGCCGCGATGTTAAAATCAACCACATATTCCTTGACTATTCATTGATGTCTGTTTTCAGTGCAGCCACCAATAACTTTGATGATCAATCAAACTGGCTGATAAAGAGTTAAGAATCATCTTAGTCTAATTTGTATTTTTCGTTTACCCTATCAATATTTGATTGTTGTTGATCGTGATGCACCTGCAAACCATTTGTGGGATTGGAAGCATAATGTCAGCTAATGTAGTAGACCTCCCTACAATACCACCACCCTCGAGGCAATAGCACCGCCCTCGATCGCATGGCGCTACAGAGGGTTCTGCGGCCAGCCCAGTACATTACTGTGGCTGAGCTCCCTGCCATCCAGGACCTCTATATCAGGCGGTGTGAAAAGAAGGCCTGGAAAATCATTAAAGACCCCAACCACCCAAGCCATAGACTATTTTCTCTGCTGCCTCACAGCAAGAGGTACTTGTGCATCAAGTCTGACACCAACAGGCTCTTGAACAGCTTCTATCCCCAAGCAATACGACCGATAAATAGCTAACAAAATAACTACACGGACCGAGTTTACCTTGTATCTTATTGATCTTTTTATTTCAGTATTTGCACTCTATGCACGTGCATATTTGCACTTGCATCTCTATGCACACTCACAGGTCTCTTCACACTTGCATCTCTATGCACACTCACAGGTCTCTTCACACTTGCATCTCTATGCACACTCACAGGTCTCTTCACACTTGAACACACTGTCACTCCAACACACATACAAACACTCACTCCATCATCTGCTCACTCACACATAATATGCTCATACATTTATACTGACTCTATAATCCCGCACACCCACTCACATGCAAGCTGCTCATACTCTGATTATTTTATATCCTGTTGCTTAGTCACCTTACCCCTATACATATCTACCTCCATCACTTCAGTATCTCTGCACATGTAAATATGGTATTGGAACAGACTTTTTAAATATTTGCTGTATATAGTATGCTTACTTACTTACTTCATTGTTTTCATATTTCTTATTCTTATTTCTCGTTTTCTTTCTTCAAGTAATACATTGTTATTGATTATTGAATTGTTGGGCTTTGATTTTGCAAGAAAGGCATTTCACTGTGCATGTGACATTTCACTGTGCATGTTAAAACTGGAAACTAGGTCTTCTGAATCTCATCAGGGCTGGTGCAAAAATATGGTACTCTTAATCGTCAGTGTATGTCAGACAGGTGGTAATCACCAAGAATAGTTCGGTAGTGCAGCTCTCCTCTACCATTATAATCCATGTAAGTGGCTTTATCTGGATGTTGTCAGAAGCAATCAGACACTTTTGGGACCCTTCCAATCATCCTAAAATGCTAACAGCTATCCACTTGATGCGCCCAAATGTGTGCGCTCAGTAGCACTGTATAGTACAAGTATAGCTTTAGTTAGAAATGTACTTCCTTTGTTATGTTGAGCCTAGTTTTTCTGTAAGTGAAAGGTGGAATGTTCCCTGATCCATAATCTTACCACCATCATTGACTTACTTTTTACAATTACCCAACCATAAACAGAAAAACAAACAAATCCAAAATGAAAAGTTGAATCGGTGAAGTAATTCAAGTACTTCATGGTTGAACCAACATAGGAAGAATCCTGCAGGGCGATTCTACATCATTGGGCAGAACGCCCTATCCAGCCAATTAAGGCAAGATGTGTTTGCTGTGTGTGAGATAATACAGAGAATCCCCCTGCTACCCAATTAGAGAAGAGCGTTCCCACTTCAAGCAAGTCCAAAAAGCTAACTTGAGACAATAACAACTGCTTAACCTGATGGCGTCTCCATTGAGAAATAGTAATTCTACAAACCTACCACCCTGATTTCCTTTGGCTTCTTGCAATTTTACTTCAACCAGTTGATAGGAATTAGCACTAGTAAACATGACTTGAACAATTCAAATGTTAATGTTTAATTTTCTCCCCACAGACACATCACTATTTTCTGAAATTACAAGAAACAATAATCTGTGTAATCATACGTTTTTTGCTCAAACCAACTATTGGTCACAAGGACTTGTTTTTCAAGTCTGGCACATCAGACCCCCTGTATTTTTATCTTCCTCCCAATGTGATGTCTGTTGATCTTGGCAAAGTGTTCTCATCTTTGGACAAATTGATAATGGAAAAATAATGTCAGGCTTCATTTGACTTGGGCCCACGCACCACTCTCGCCAGCTGCCCCCCTTTATATAGACACAGCCTCCGCTGAGCCAAGGGCCCGCTTATGAACAATGGATATAGGCATTTACAGGGTTTATTTCCAAAGGGCATTGGAGCCATTCGATGCTTGATCAAGGCACTCAATATTATTTTAGGGGAGCCAAACGCTCACTCAATATGCTTTATTGATTGTGTAAACGAACATGAACAAATCTAATGATCAAAAAGATTAGATTCCAAGGACATCATCTGGAAGTCGGCAGATCCTAGCACTGGTACCAGGAAGTAGTGGAAAGATTCAACAGAATATTTGTATCAAATGGATACCAATTGGGCTGATGCTTTATATTTTTCCTATTTTCTCAAGTGTGTATTAATATGCATGTGTGAATTGGAAATGTAATTTCTTGGGGATATCCCAATTCTCCCTGAGACACCCTCAGAGAGTGGGGTCACAGCCATGGTCTGCCATTATCAACAGCAATTAGGGTTAAGTTCCTTGCTCAAGGCACATCAAGAGATCTTTCAACTTGTCGGCTGAGGGATTTGAACAAGCAACCTTTCAGTTACTGGCCCAATGCTCTAACCGCTAGGCTACCTGTCATTTGAGCTGGCTGCAATTCTCCAATATACATCTACACTCATTACATTGCTATTGGATCATATTAGGATTTGTATATATCGCTGTCACTATCTATCTGTGATCTTTCTGTACTCTGATGCGGTGGCATGATCACTGCATCATTCTGACTTTTATCCGGCTCAGGTAGTTCCGACATTGCCTTAACATTCCGCAGCCGTTAATTAGCGTTTCACATTTTCTCCAGGGTTTGCTGTCACAGGGTGAAACACAGGGCTGTAAAGTACCCCACCCTGTGTGATGGCTCATCATAGGCTGACACACACACACACACCTCTGATCCTTGTTGTCCTGTAATCTGCTGACTCGTCACATTCCCCGTCGACCTGCGAGTCCCAGTACTTTCTCCACAATCAATCCATCAAATTCCATTTAGCATAGCTTCCCCTGCTGCAAAGAACGGACAACCATGTTAATGTGTGCATAAGTGTATTTCATTTGAGCTGAAATTTCCTAAGGCTTGTAGCTCTAATGTTAATCCTTTGTTCCTTCCAAAATAAGCTATTTTATTGTAATGGTTAAGTAAGGGTGTGGAGGCTAATTACAACAGGAACATAATCAATGAGAAAGGAACTAAATAAATCAATGCCAATTAGCTTAATTTAGAGTTGCATTGCTATGTATCTCAATGGACAATGTACTGAATGTAACAATCTTGATGGACTATAATTCTATAGTTCAAGAGGCATAGACGTTTTGTGAGATATTTTACTTTGTATTTAATTTAAGTTAAGAATAAATACTGTGACAGAGATGTGGGCATGACTGGCCATTTAGAAAAATATGTGGCAATTTATTGTAGCTTCCACTGAACATTGCAAAGTAGTAATTTGCAGTAATTTATGAAATCCATTAACATGTACGTGGTCTGCTAAGATTTTTGTACAGTTTCTATGTCCTCATGTCAGATAGCTCTATCAAAATGGTTTACAGAAATTACATAGGTTGGAGAAATTACTGAAAATGATAGACATTTTGTCTTAATGGCAAGCATATGGCCAGAAACAGCCTCTAATAATGTGCATTTATTTTTCTCATTATTATTATTATTGTTATTCTGAAGAGAGCGTAGCATTTTGGCTTTTGGATGTTTGTACTGTGAGGACTAGAGATGTGGGGAGTGAGCTCTGTCATCTCTCCCTTTGTGTGGACTGCATGTAAACCCAAATATAAACCCCATACACAAGGCAAACATCATGTAACAACAGGTGACCGAGACGAGACCTTGAATGAATCATATGCATTTTGCTTTGACTAGGGACTCAAAGGATTTTTTTGAAATATATATATATATATATATTTTATATAAACATCAAATATAACACAATATACAAACATATCGTACAAAACAATATAACAAATAACACAAACTTTATATACAGGGGTATAAACTTTTAAACAAAACTACATAAGGCTTCCCAGGCATTTAGAGTGCACTTTAACTTTTTTCAGATTATGTAGCATTTTCTAATAAAATTCAAGTTCAATGTTGCATGTACGTATATAATATTTACCGACTTCCTCGCCTTGGCTTTCTTTCATCAACAAAGTGAGAGGTCTGAATAACATTTTGACGTCTGGGGTGGTGGGAACATTGTGAATTCAAGCGTGGCTTGGTGCAGTAGAACACAGCACGACAGACCAGAGGTTACCTCATTGACATCACTTAATATAATAAATGCAGGTTTTGTTTTTATTAAATGGACAACAAGGGTTAATAAATGGTTGCGTTCTTCTGGTTACTAACATCAACAGTCACCCATCATTAATATGGATTGAGAGTTTAATAGGCTTGGGGTTGGATATGAGGGGATTGAAATGAAACTTGCATGGGTAGAAATTATATGCAGTACTTAGCCTGCCAATGTAAGCTGCCAATGTTTCAATCTTTATCTACACATTGCTTCTGGAAGGTACTTAAACGAACAGCTTTTATCAAACCACACACAAGATGAAAACATCCAAGTGACCGTGATAAGGTAATGTAGCGATGTAGGGAGAGAGTATAATTCGTCTTATGTTGTAAATGTTTGTCACTGAGGCAATAACAAAACATCTTTATTTTCTTCCCTATCTTAGGATCTTTTCTGAAATGAAAGCGATTTAGCATATCAAAATGTCTTTAGCTTGTTTGGCAAGGACCTTGCCTTGTCTGTGACTACAGTACAAATGAAAATGCATACTTTTTCTCTAAGTATGGTTCTGATTAAAACCACTTATAGTGGTGAAATGTGGGATGGGCACATTGTTCAATTTACAATGCCCTTCTCTAAAAAGCTAGAAGTCACAAGCATGCAGATACTAAAGTAAGTATCCTCTACAAACTGCTGTGTGGTACAGTTTTCCATTGCGTGAGCGACATGAAATGGATTTGGTAAAAAAAAGGAAAGCACGTTAGCACATCAGGAGATTGAGTGGCCCCTATGAGAAAGCCTGCCCTCGGGGTGTGAGACTTCTGAAGAGGTTAGTGTCTGTCGGCTGAACTAAGCTTTGTCCTTCACAAAAAAAGGAAGAGGAGTCAAGTTTAAAACCAAAGTGAGATCTCTCAGCGGGGACTATAAAGCTACAGCAGAACAAGCTAGTGTTTTAATGACTAACTGATTCATAACTTGAATTTTTTGTGTGATGATATGAGCCAACTGTACCAAGAAATGGTAAGATACACAGGAGGTACAATGACATATAAGTAATTACGTATAAGTAATGTCACTGCAAGTGACATGTATATTATCTGTCATGGGTAGATGTGCAGCAGGTGGCACGGAGTCAGGCGCAGGACACAGAGGATGAGTAATAATGGACTTTACTCAATACGACAACAAAATAATTTCCACGCAGGGAAAACAATCCAGCTCACAAAAATGTAGCGGCAGCTTAACACAGAACAAACACGCACAAAACCATGGGGGGATTCCAGAGGGTTAAATATGGAACATAACTATGGGAATGGACACCAGGTGTGTACAATGAAGACAAAACAAATGGAAAATTAAAAATGGATCGGTGGCGGCTAGAAAACCGGTGACGTCGACCGCCGAACGCCGTCCGAACAAGGAGCGGGACCAACTTTGGCGGAAGTCGTGACAGTACCCCCCTTGAGCCGCGCGCCGAACCTGGCCTCGGGGCCGACCCGGAGGACAAGGCGCAGGACGATCCGGGTGGAGACGGTGAAATTCCCACAGTAACGACAGGTCCAGGATGTCCTCCACTGACACCCAGCATCTCTCCTCCGGACCGTACCCCTCCCACTCCATGAGGTACTGAAGGCCCCTCGCCCGACGCCCTGAGTCCATGATGGCTCGAACAGTATACGCCGGGGCCCCCTCGATGTCCAGAGGGGGCGGAGGAACCTCCCGCACCTCAGACTGCTGCAGCGGACCAGCCACCCCCGGCCTGAGGAGAGACACATGGAACGAGGGGTTAATACGATAATCCGGGGGGAGTTGTAACCTATAACTAACCTCGTTCAGTCTCCTCAGGACTTTAAATGGCCCCACAAATCGCGGACCCAGCTTCCGGCAGGGCAGGCGAAGGGGCAGGTTTCGGGTCGAGAGCCAGACCCGGTCCCCCGGTGCCTGAACAAGGAGAGGGACCAACTTCGGCGGAAGTCGTGACATTGTCAGTGTTGGTGACATATAGTATAACCACAATAGTTAAATATCACTTAAAAATATATATATTCTAATAAGATCATGACGCAATTCTAAATGTCTATTACTGTAAATTGCAGTTATCATGTTCCAATCGGTAATTTTTCCCAGTAAAGTTGCACTGAACTGTAATCCGAGCCTAATCCTATTTTAATCCATGCATGTAGACCATGATATTTGGTAGGAAATGGATTGCGGCAGAGGGCCAAACAAATATTTACTGGGTAATACATGCATTTCGTCTTCTGCCAAGGCACAACTGGAAACGGGATGAAAAACAAAGCCACAGAGTCATGCTAATTCGCTGACTACACCACTGTAAAGCAGGCCAGGGTGCCCGGTATCGCCAAGTAACCCTCCATTATTGTAATTACTTCATGTTTCCTTGGGCATAAACTCATTGTGAGGAGGGTTGCTTTGTAATAATATACAATTTTTTCCCCCCATTTGAGCTTTAGCTTTCACTTTGGCTTTCACGGTAATATGAGTTATAATTATAAAATGTAACACTGTAAGAATAATGGATCAGTGATGGCCTTCATCTTTTAAATACAAAATGTATAACGATTTGCTTTTATCAGAATATGGTCATTGATGAAGATGCATTTACCCAGAGTGGCTTGAAGTTCAGTGATATATATTGAATTAATTTGTGCTTGCCACAGCAACACACATACTTTTATATATTTCATTAATTCCATTTCTATGTTGTCATCCTCCAGTGAACCAAGCCTTGGGCGGCAGGTAACCTAGTGGTTACAGTGTTGGGCCAGTAAACGAAAGGTTGCTGAATTGAATCCCTGAGCTGACAAGGTAAAACCTGTTGTTCTGCCCCTGAACAAGGCAGTTAACCCCCTGTTCTCCGGTAGGCCATTATTGTAAATAAGAATTTGTACTTAACTGACTTGCCTGGTTTAATCAAATCTAAAAATGCTTAGAAACAGTCAAACGTTGTCATTTTGAAGGGAATTTTTGTAAAAGCTTAGTGGTTGTGGTTACGTGCATGACGTCACCATTCATCAACCATCTCCCTGACCACCTTCCTCTGATCAAGCCATGAACTGTCTCTCTCCATCTTTGGAGGATGCATGCATTCAAAGACTTGGCCTAGATTGACCTAGATTGATTTAGATAACTACAGCTAGGCTATTCATGATGATCTATTGCTTGTTCATTTTTTGCTTTCGAAGTGCTTTGAGATGATGAAAAGCGTTATAGAAATGTAATACATTGTATTGTTATTACTATTCTACATCTTAAGATATTACATTGATTTGGAGGTGAATAAATATAACATTTCTACCTACAGTGCTCTTTTCCCTTCTTTTGCACATTTGACCAAATTAGCCAACCTCAGGATTAGCTCCTGTGACAATTGTGATCCTACTGGGATACCGCGCAGGTGAACGCTGAGGAATTGGGGAGTGATTTGGTGTCATAATGATAAATGGGCAAAACGTTCAGTAGTGTTTCAGCTCGGGTAACAGTTGAAAGGCAAAAACCAATCTCAAACGTCTCTGTTTCTCGTACGTACAAAATGATGAAGGGGCCTTTCAGACGGGCCTGAGTTTAAGAGTAGACCCAGTGCACCACCCCTTCTTCTCAGTCACACACACACAAACACACACGCACGCACGCACGCGCACACACACACACACACACACACACACACACACACACACACACACACACACACACACACACACACACACACACACACACACACACACACACACTATTGCATGCATATTGCTTAGACAAGCCTCACTGGAAATTGGATAAGAGATCAACATATCAACACACAAATCAGCATGCAGTGACATAGTTTTGCGAGAAAGCTACTTTTTAACATTTTGGCTGATACATTTTTGATCTGGGCTGACTGTTAGTTCTTCATTGCCCTGAGTTTCCAATTAGACTTCTCATTGACTAATCTCATTTACACAGATGCACTGTAGATGTTTTCCTGTCAGTGGCTTATTCTGCCTACTCTCTGAATGTCCTCTTTATCCAAGGTTGCTTGATACTGTATATTCAGTAGCTACTCACTGAAGGATCTCAGTTTTCAGGCTTTTCAAAGGCTATTGTTGATTCTATCAAGGCTGGTGTCCTTGGTCCCATTTGCTCCCGTGCACAACACCTAACAATCAAAGGTCAGCAATTAAAAAGATGTAGCAGTTCCTTTCAAATCTTCCATTAGCCTAATCACAAATGGTGATCTCAGACCTGTAGTTGTTAAACCATTAGGCAGGTCCATCTCAAGGTTCTCTTCATATCTTTTCAGTTTAAAATAATCAGAACAAAACCTTTAAACAGGTCAACATTCACAAAGCCGCTGGGCCAGACGGATTACCAGGGCGTGTACTCAAAGCATGTGTAGACCAACTGTCAAGTGTCTTCACTGACATTTTCAACCTCTCCCTGACCGAGTCTGTAATATCTACATGTTTCAAGCAGACCACCATAGTCCTTGTGCCCAAGGAAGTGAAGGTAACCTGCTTAAATGATTACCGCCCCGTGGCACTCACGTCGGTAGCCATGAAGTGCTTTGAAAGGTTGGTCATGGCTCACATCAACAGCATCCTCCCGGACACCCTAGACCAACTCCAATTTGCATACCACCCCAACAGATCCACAGATGACACAATCTCAATCGCACTCCACACCGCCCTTTCTCACCTGGACAAAAGGAACACCTATGTGAGAATGCTGTTCATCGACTTCCAGCTCAGCGTTCAACAACACAGTGCCCATGAAGCTCATCACTAAGCTAAGGACTCTGGGACTAAACACCTCCCTCTGCAACTGGATCCTGGACTTCCTGATGGGCCGCTCCCAGGTGGTAAGGGTAGGCAACAACATGTCTGCCACGCTGATCCTTAACACTGGGGCCCCTCAGAGGTGTGTACT
Source organism: Salvelinus namaycush (assembly GCF_016432855.1). NCBI lineage: Eukaryota > Metazoa > Chordata > Actinopteri > Salmoniformes > Salmonidae > Salvelinus > Salvelinus namaycush. Next base: position 9,680,470 of record NC_052346.1, read on the forward strand.
TAGTCCCCTCCTGTATTCCCTGTTCACCCACGACTGTGTGGCCAAACACGAGTCCAACACCATCATTAAGTTTGCTGAGACACAACAGTGGTAAGCCTGATCACCGACAACGATGAGACGGCCTATAGGGAGGAGGTCAGAGACCTGGCAGTGTGGTGCCAGGACAACAACCTCTCTCTCAATGTGAGCAAGACAAAGGAGCTGATCGTGGACTACAGTAAAAGGCGGGCCGAACAGGCCCCCATTAACAACGACGGGGTTGTAGCGGAGCGGGTCGAGAGTTTACACATCACCAACAAACTATCATTGTCCAAACATACCAAGACAGTCGTGAAGAGGGCACGACAAAACCTTTACCCCCGCAGGAGACCTGCACCATAAAGAGCATCCTGACCGGTTGCATCACCGCCTGGTATGGCAACTGCTCGGCATCTGACCGGAAGGCGCTACAGAGGGTAGTGCGAATGGCCCAGTACATCACTGGGGCCAAGCTACCTGCCATCCAGGTCCTATACAATAGGCGGTGTCAGAGGAAAGCCCATAAAATTGTCAGAGACTCCAGCCACCCTGTTTTCTCTGCTACCGCACGGCAAGCGTTACCGGAGCGTCAAGTCTAGGACTAAAAGGCTCCTCAACAGCTTCTACCCCCAAGCCATTAGACTGCTGAACAAGTCATGAAAATCGCCACCGGACAATTTACATTGACATCACCCCCCTTGTAGAGTCGTGGACAAAAGTTTTGATAATGACACAAATATTAATTTCCACAAAGTTTGCTGCTTCAGTGTCTTTAGATATTTTTGTCAGATGTGACTATGGAATACTGAAGTATAATTACAAGCATTTCATAAGTGTCAAAAGCTTTTATTGACAATTACATGAAGTTGATGCTAAGAGTCAATATTTGCAGTGTTGACCCTTCTTTTTCAAGACCTCTGCAATCCGCCCTGGCATGCTTTCAATTAACTTCTGGGCCACATCCTGACTGATGGCAGCCCATTCTTGCATAATCAATGCTTGGTGTTCGTCAGAATTTATGGGTTTTTGTTTGTCCACCCGCCTCTTGAGGATTGACCACAAGTTCTCAATGGAATTAAGGTCTGGGGAGTTTCCTGGCCATGGACCCAAAATATCGATGTTTTGTTCCCCGAGCCACTTAGTTATCACTTTTGCCTTATGGCAAGGTGCTCCAACATGCTTGAAAAGGCATTGTTCGTAACCAAACTGTTCCTGGATGGTTGGGAGAAGTTGCTCTCGGAGGATGTGTTGGTACCATTCTTTATTCATGGCTGTGTTCTTAGGCAAAATTCTGAGTGAGCCCACTCCCTTGGCTGAGAAGCAACCCCACACATGAATGGTCTCGGGATGCTTTATTGTTGGCATGACACAGGACTGATGATAGCGCTCACCTTGTCTTCTCCGGACAAGCTTTTTTCCGGATGCCCCAAACAATCGGAAAGGGGATTCATCAGAGAAAATGACTTTACCCCAGTCCTCAGCAGTCCAATCCCTGTACCTTTTGCAGAATATCAGCCTGTCCCTGATGTTTTTCCTGGAGAAAAGTGGCTTCTTTGCTGCCCTTCTTGACACTAGGCCTTCCAAAAGTCTTCGCCTCACTATGCGTGCAGATGCACTCACACCTGCCTGCTGCCATTCCTGAGCAAGCTCTGTACTGGTGGTGCCCCGATCCCGCAGCTGAATCAACTTTAGGAGACGGTCCTGGCGCTTGCTGGATTTTCTTGGGCGCCCTGAAGCCTTCTTCACAACAATTGAACCGCTCTCCTTGAAGTTCTTGATGATCCGATAAATGGTTGATTTAGGTGCAATCATACTGGCAGCAATATCCTTGCCTGTGAAGCCCTTTTTGTGCAAAGCAATGATGGCGGCACGTTTTTCCTTGCAGGTAACCATGTTTGACAGAGGAAGAACCATGATTCCAAGCACCACCCTCCTTTTGATGCTTCCAGTCTGTTATTCGAACTCAATCAGCATGACAGAATGATCTCCAGCCTTGTCCTCGTCAACACTCACACCTGTGTTAACGAGAGAATCACTGACATGATGTCAGCTGGTCCTTTTGTGGCAGGGCTGAAATGCAGGGGAAATGTTTTTTGGGGATTCAGTTCATTTGCATGGCATAGAGGGACTTCGCAATTAATTGCAATTCATCTGATCACTCTTCATAACATTCTGGAGTATATGCAAATTGCCATCATACAAACTGAGGCAGCAGACTTTGTGAAAATTAATATTTGTGTCATTCTCAAAACTTTTGGCCACGACTGTACACTGCTGCTACTCTCTTTTTGTTTTTTACCTACTATTTACTTTTTATTCTAACGTTTTATTTTAACCTACTTGGTAAATATTTTCTTCTTCTTGAACTGCACTGTTAGTTAAGGGCTTGTAAGTAAGCATTTCACGGTAAAGTCTACACTTGTTGTATTCAGCGCATGTGTCAAATAAAGTTTGATTTGATTTGAAAGGTCTTAATAAACACTGGTCGTCCACATACACTGTCATTATGAGGTTGGGTTGCAATCCTATCTATTCAATGTTGAAAGATGAGCGGTTACATTCTAGCAATCCTCTGTTTTAAATGCTGCATTCACATAGGCAGTAATGTTTATCACATTCTTTCTGTTGGTGGTAGCCTAGCAGTGTAATTCTTCCCACTTGACACTGTTTCTTCAAAGCAGGGTCTGGGAAGTGGCAGAACAGTAAACCGCAGTCATCAGATGAGACTCGGGCAGGTTTATATCAACCCTTATATGGTACAATCATTGATCACACACCCATAGTATTCATTACTCTTCGTGGCAAGAGAACATTCTGTTTGTCCTCGATCCGTCTCGAAGGACCAAGTGGTAAGTTACGGCTTGCTAGCTCATGCAATAAACATGCGCTGTGTTTTTCCCCGGCATATTCGTTCACACCAGGTCACACCTTCACAATGATAACTCTGACTTTTCAATTACAATATTGTTTGCAGTCTAATCCTTAGAAATTAGAAATAGAAATTCCTATTTTACTGTATTTTTTCCTTTTCGTTTTGGGGATAATCAACTTTGAATATCTTCTTTTCTGGATTTTCAGGTGTGAATCATGTTCATTCTTGTATACCACATTAACTATACAAAACCTAGGGGTGGTTTTGCCATATCTCATTTTGACTGTCACCATCATAGTCCAACTATTCCTAGTTCTTGACTAGTAATGAGGAGCATTGGTTTTGGATATTCAGTTTGCTTCTCTAATTGACTCAATTGAAATGGAAAAGACCCCAACCCTGCCATATCTACAATAAATTGTTGTATTCTTTGTCAGGTTATTTGATGCTTGTGAATCATCTTATATTGTAATCAAGATTGTAGACACTTGTAATATCATATATATAAAAAATGCCCATAAAAGCCCTGGGACAGAACACCATGTTTATCTTAAAATTGCATATGTTTCAATTACATAGTGAAGCTGAAAGGAATCTTCTCAGAAATACCCAGACAATGTCGCAGCAGAGTTATTTGGCAACCACTCACCCTTATAATTATAGTTGCAATTTCTAACGTGGACTCGGTGGCAGACATGCAATTTATCATGTACTTTAATCTCTTAAGGTGGAAAATGATAGGTAGCGTTTTGAAATTCCAGCTCCCTGGTTGGAACTCTTGGCATTCCCCTGTGTGTGACAGACACTGTTTGGCGCCTGGACAACTGGCCACTGAACCTAACCCATCAGCAGACAACTGAGAAATTATCAGAATGTCCAATGCTAATTTGGTTCTTAGCTAAATTTACATTCAAAATGAATTAAAGATAATTGTCTTGTACTATTCTTCTTTGTGGTATAATTGTGTTGTTAATGTTAGCTTTACAGTGGCCAAACAATACCTCAAATACTCTGTTTTTTAACCTTTGAATGTTAATGAAAAATAATCTAATCTTAATTAAGGTAACTGCATAATTGTCCAATTCAACTCAATTTGCCTTGCTGATTGCCGATTGACTGGTTTAATAAGGATCCGCCCCTTTTATTTTTTTGGGGCCTAAAATGACAAACCCAAATCTAACTGCCAGTAGCTCAGGCACTGAAGCAAGGATATGCATATTCTTGGTACCATTTGAAAGGAAACACTTTTAAGTTTGTGGCAATGTGAAAGGAATGTAGGAGAATATAACATAATAGATCTGGTAAAAGATAATACAAAGAAAATACCAACCGTTATTGTGTATTTTTTTGTACCATCATCTTTGAAATGTAAGAGAAAGGCCACAATGTATTATTCCAGCCCAGGTGCAATTTAGATTTTGGCCACTAGATGGACGCAGTCTTCGTGCAAAGTTTTAGACTGATCCAATGAACCATTGCATTTCTGTTCAAAATGTTGTATCAAGACTCCTTGAACGTGCCAAATTTGTTTCTTAATAACTTTTCATGTTCCAAATTGTGCACTCTCCTCAAACAATAGCATGCTATTATTTCACTGTAATAGCTACTGTAAATTGGACAGTGAAGTTAGATTAACAAGAATGTAAGCTTTCTGCCAATATCAGATATGTCTGGAAAATGTTCTTGTTACTTACAACCTCATGCTAATCACATTAGCCTACGTTAGCTCAACCGTCCCATGGACGGGACACTGATCCCGAAGAAGTTTTACATCTAATCAAAGTTTGGCATGCCCAAGTGTCTAGTAATTGTGAAAAACCTCACACTTCCATATAACCCTTCCAAAATGTGTAACAACTTCCACAGATAGTTCATAATCAGTCATCCATAACATAATGCCTGAGATTGTTTCAGCTGAACCTAATGAAATCCCATTTTGACTATATAACCTAATTTCATAGTCTAGTGAGCAGTAGGTGTGATAAGGGCAGGTAACAGAGTCAAACTGACAATCAGACCGTGGTCAAATAAAGTCACAGTATTTCAAATACATTCAACATATCTTGAGAGAGGTATTTTAAAACACACACATATAAATATACATGGGGGGGGGGGGGCAATCCACCAAGTACATGTTACATGTACTTTTATAGCAAGCAGCATACCACCCTGCATCCCACTGCTGGCTTGCTTCTGAAGCTAAGCAGCGTTGGTCCTGGTCAGTCCCTGGATGGGAGACCAGATACTGCTGGAAGTGGTGTTGGAGGGTCAGTTGGAGGCACCCTTTCCTCTGGTCTAAAAACCAGAGGAAAGGAAATATAAAAACCAAAGGAAATATCCCAATACCCCAGGGCAGTGATTGTGTAGGGTGCCATCTTTCAGATGGGATGTTAAACGGGTGTCCTGCCTCTCTGTGGTCACTAAAGATCCCATGGCACTTATTGTAGGGGTGTTAACCCCGGTGTCCTGGCTAAATTCCCAATCTGGCCTTCATACCATCATGGTCACCTAATCACCCCCAGCTGACAATTGGCTCATTCATCCCCCTCCTCTCCCCTGTAACTATTCCCCAGGTTGTTGTTGTAAATGAGAATGTGTTCTCAGTCAACTTACCTGGTTAAATGAAAACATACATGGCACTTTATTATTATTATTTTTTTTACAGCAGTTACATAGACAGAATAAAGTATTTAGATATTTTGATACAGACCCCTTCACTTTTTCCACATTTTTTTATGTTACATCCTTATTCTAAAATTAATGAAATTGTTATTTTTTTCCCAATCAATCTACCCCATAATGACAAAACAGGTTTTTGTACATTTTTGCTCATGTATTAAAAATAAGAAACTGAAATATCACATTTACATAAGCTTGGCACACCTGTATTTGTGGAGTTTCTCCCATTCTTCTCTGCAGATCCTCTCAAACTCTGACATGTTGGATGGGGAGTGTCACTGCACAGCTATTTTCAGGTCTCTCCAGAGATGTTCGATCGGGTTCAAGTCTGGGCTCTGGCTAGGCCACTCAAGTACAACTCCTGTTTGTTTTTTTTTGCCTCTGTCTGAGCTCCTGAACATTCTGGAGCAGGTTTTCATCAAGGATCTCTCTGTACTTTGCTCCATTCATCTTCCCTCAATCCTGACTAGTCTCCCAGTCCGTACCGCTGAAAAACCTTCCCACAGCATGATTCTGTCACCACCATGCTTAACCGTCGGGATGGTGCCCGGTTTCCTCCAGACGTGACGCTTGGCATTCAGACCAAAGAATTCAATCTTGGTTTCATCAGACCAGAGAATCTTGTTTCTCATGGTCTGAGAGCAGGGACGTCACTAGACATTCAGAACATCCGGGGCTCAGCCCTGATGACCTGGGCCTGTCCCTCAGAGGTGTGTGCTTAGTCCCCTCCTGTAATATCTGTTCACCCACGACTGCATTACCAAGCACGACTCCAACACCATCATTAAGTTTGCTGATGACACAACAGTGGTAGGCCTGATCACCGGCAACGATGAGACAGCCTATAGGGAGGAGTTCAGAGACCTGGGAGCTGATTGTGGACTATAGGAAAAGGAGGGCAGAACAGGCCCCCATTAACGTCGACGGACTGTAGTGGAGTGGGTCGAGAGTTCCTTGGTTTCCACATCACCAACAAACTATCATGGTCCAAACACACCAAGACAGTCGTGAAGAGTGCACTACAACACCTTTTCGCCCCCGAGACTGAAAAGATTTGTCATGGGCCCTCAGATCTTCAAAGGCTCTCGACTAACCTGGACCCCCGCACATTGACTCGGTACCGGCAACCCCTGTACATAACCTCTTTATTGTTATTTTATCATGTTAGTTTTTATTATATTTTTTGACCTTAGTTAATTTAGTAAGTATTTTCTTAACTCTATTTCTTGAACTGAATTGTTGGTTAAGGGTTTGTAAGTAAGCATTTCACGTTAAGGTCTACAACTGTTGTATTCGGCGCATGTTTTCAAATCGGAGGGCCTGTTGTCCGGACCTCTGGCAGTCTCTATGGGGGTACCACAGGGTTCAATCCTTGGGCCGACTCTCTTCTCTGTATACATCAATGATGTTGCTCTTGCTGCTGGTGATTCTCTGATACACCTCTACGCAGACGACACCATTCTGTATACTTCTGGCCCCTCTTTGGACACTGTGTTAACTAACCTCCAGACGAGCTTCAATGCCATACAACTCTCCTTCCGTGGCCAACTGCTCTTAAACGCAAGTAAAACTAAACGCATGCTATTCAACCGATCACTGCCCGCACCTGCTTGCCCTTCCAGTATCACTACTCTGGACGGCTCTGACTTAGAATACGTGGACAACTACAAATACCTAGGTGTCTGGTTAGACTGTAAACTCTCCTTCCAGACTCACATTAAGCATCTCCAATCCAAAATTAAATCTAGAATCGGCTTCCTATATCGCAACAAAGCATCCTTCACTCATGCTGCCCAACATACCCTCGTAAAACTGACCATCCTACCAATCCTTGACTTCGGTGATGTCATCTATAAAATAGCCTCCAACACTCTACTCAACAAACTGGATGCAGTCTATCACAGTGCCATCCGTTTTGTCAGCAAAGCCCCATACACTACCCACCATTGCGACCTGTACACTCTCGTTGATTGGCCCTGGCTTCATACTTGTCGCCAAACCCACTGGCTACAGGTTATCTACAAGTCTCTGCTAGGTAAAGTGTCATGTTTTGTCTTTTGATTATCATGTCTTGTCCCTGTGCTTCCCTTCCATTTGTCTCCCTCTGCTGGTCTTAGTAGGTTCTTTCCCTCTCTCTTCCCCTCCCTCTCTTCCTCTCTCGCTCTCTCTCTATCGTTCCGTTCCTGCTCCCAGCTGTTCCTCATTCTCCTAACTACCTCATTTAATCTTTCACACCTGTCCCCTATTTTGCCCTCTGATTAGAGTTCCTATTTCTCCCTCTGTTTTCCGCTTCTGTCCTTGTCGGATCTTTGTTTGATGTTTGCTGTTCCGTGTCCTGGTTCCGCCCTGTCGTGTTTTTGCCTTCATCAGATGCTGCGTGTGAGCAGGTGTCATCTAAGATATATCCAGGAGTACCGTTTTGTTTAAGTTTGGAATAAAGACTCTGTTTTTGTTAAGTCGCTTTTGGGTCCTCATTCATCTGCATAACAGAAAGATCCGACCAGTATGGACCCAGCGACTACGGATTCTCGCAACACTGCCATCGAGATCCAGGGAGCAATGCTCGGCAGACACGAGCAGGAATTGTCTGCTGCTCGTCATGCCGTTGAGACCCTGGCCGCTCAGGTTTCCAACCTCTCAGGACAGTTTCAGAGTCTTCGTCTCGTGCCACCTGTTACTTCCTGGTCTTCCGAGTCTTCGGAACCTAGGGTTAATAACCCACCATGTTACTCTGGGCAACCCACTGAGTGCCGCTCCTTTCTGACCCAGTGTGATATTGTGTTTTCTCTCCAGCCCAACACATACTCACGAGAGAGAGCTCGGATCGCCTACGTCATATCACTCCTTACTGGTCGGGCTCGGGAGTGGGGCACAGCTATCTGGGAGGCAAGGGCTGAGTGTACTAACGATTATCAGAGCTTTAAAGAGGAGATGATACGGGTTTTTGATCGTTCAGTTTTTGGGAAGGAGGCTTCCAGGGTCCTGGCTTCCCTATGTCAAGGTGATCGATCCATAACGGATTACTCTATAGAGTTTCGCACTCTTGCTGCATCCAGTGACTGGAACGAGCCGGCGTTGCTCGCTCGTTTTCTGGAGGGACTTCACGCTGAGGTTAAGGATGAGATTCTCTCCCGGGAGGTTCCTTCCAGCGTGGACTCTTTGATTGCACTCGCCATCCGCATAGAACGACGGGTAGATCTTCGTCACCGAGCTCGTGGAAGAGAGCTCGCGTTAACGGTGTTTCCCCTCTCCGCATCTCAACCATCTTCTCCCATCAGCTCAGAGACTGAGCCCATGCAGCTGGGAGGTATTCGCATCTCGACTAAGGAGAGGGAACGGAGAATCACCAACCGCCTTTGTCTCTATTGCGGTTCTGCTGGACATTTTGTCATGTCATGTCCAGTAAAAGGCCAGAGCTCATCAGTAAGCGGAGGGCTACTGGTGAGCGCTACTACTCAGGTCTCTCCATCAAGATCCTGTACTACCTTGTCGGTCCATCTACGCTGGACCGGTTCGGCTGCTTCCTGCAGTGCCTTGATAGACTCTGGGGCTGAGGGTTGTTTTATGGACGAAGCATGGGCTCGGAAACATGACATTCCTCTCAGACAGTTAGGGAAGCCCACGCCCATGTTCGCCTTAGATGGTAGTCTTCTCCCCAGTATCAGATGTGAGACACTACCTTTAACCCTCACAGTATCTGGTAACCACAGTGAGACCATTTCCTTTTTGATTTTTCGTTCACCTTTTACACCTGTTGTTTTGGGTCATCCCTGGCTAGTATGTCATAATCCTTCTATTAATTGGTCTAGTAATTCTATCCTATCCTGGAACGTTTCTTGTCATGTGAAGTGTTTAATGTCTGCTATCCCTCCTGTGTCTTCTGTCCCCTCTACTCAGGAGGAACCTGGTGACTTGACAGGAGTGCCGGAGGAATATCATGATCTGCGCACGGTCTTCAGTCGGTCCAGAGCCAGCTCCCTTCCTCCTCACCGGTCGTATGATTGTTGTATTGATCTCCTTCCGGGGACCACTCCCCCTCGGGGTAGACTTTACTCTCTGTCGGCTCCCGAACGTAAGGCTCTCGAGGATTATCTGTCTGTTTCTCTCAACGCCGGTACCGTGGTGCCTTCTTCCTCTCCCGCCGGAGCGGGGTTTTTCTTTGTTAAGAAGAAGGACGGTACTCTGCGCCCCTGTGTGGATTATCGAGGGCTGAATGACATAACGGTTAAGAATCGTTATCCGCTTCCCCTTATGTCGTCAGCCTTCGAGATGCTGCAGGGAGCCAGGTTCTTTACTAAGTTGGACCTTCGTAACGCTTACCATCTCGTACGCATCAGAGAGGGGGACGAGTGGAAAACGGCGTTTAACACTCCGTTAGGGCATTTTGAATACCGGGTTCTGCCGTTCGGTCTCTCTAATGCTCCAGCGGTCTTTCAGGCATTAGTCAATGATGTACTGAGAGACATGCTGAACATCTTTGTTTTCGTTTACCTTGACGATATCCTGATTTTTTCACCGTCACTCGAGATTCATGTTCAGCACGTTCGACGTGTACTCCAGCGCCTTTTAGAGAATTGTCTCTACGTGAAGGCTGAGAAGTGCGCCTTTCATGTCTCCTCTGTCACTTTTCTTGGTTCTGTTATTTCCGCTGAAGGCATTCAGATGGATCCCGCTAAGGTCCAGGCTGTCAGCGATTGGCCCGTCCCTAAGTCACGTGTCGAGTTGCAGCGCTTTCTCGGTTTCGCTAATTTCTATCGGCGTTTCATTCGTAATTTCGGTCAAGTGGCTGCCCCTCTCACAGCTCTGACTTCTGTCAAGACTTGCTTTAAGTGGTCCGGTTCCGCCCAGGGAGCTTTTGATCTCCTCAAGAAGCGTTTTACATCCGCTCCTATCCTTGTTACTCCTGACGTCACTAAACAATTTATTGTCGAGGTTGACGCTTCAGAGGTGGGCGTGGGAGCCATTCTGTCCCAGCGCTTCCAGTCTGACGATAAGGTTCATCCTTGCGCTTACTTTTCTCATCGCCTGTCGCCATCGGAACGCAACTATGATGTGGGTAACCGCGAACTGCTCGCTATCCGCTTAGCCATAGGCGAATGGCGACAGTGGTTGGAGGGGGCGACCGTTCCTTTTGTCGTTTGGACTGACCATAAGAACCTTGAGTACATCCGTTCTGCCAAACGACTTAATGCACGTCAAGCTCGTTGGGCGTTGTTTTTCGCTCGTTTCGAGTTCGTGATTTCCTATCGCCCGGGGAATAAGAACACCAAGCCTGATGCCTTATCCCGTCTCTTTAGTTCTTCTGTGGTTTCTACCGACCCCGAGGGGATTCTCCCTGAAGGGCGTGTTGTCGGGTTGACTGTCTGGGGAATTGAGAGACAGGTAAAGCAAGCGCTCACTCACACTGCGTCGCCGCGCGCTTGTCCTAGTAACCTTCTGTTTGTTCCTGTCCCTACTCGTCTGGCTGTTCTTCAGTGGGCTCATTCTGCCAAGTTAGCTGGCCACCCCGGTGTTCGGGGTACGCTTGCTTCTATTCGCCAGCGGTTTTGGTGGCCTACTCAGGAGCGGGACACGCGCCGTTTCGTGGCTGCTTGTTCGGACTGCGCGCAGACTAAGTCAGGTAACTCTCCTCCTGCCGGTCGTCTCAGACCGCTTCCCATTCCTTCTCGACCATGGTCTCACATCGCCTTAGACTTTATTACCGGTCTGCCTTCGTCTGCGGGGAAGACTGTGATTCTTACGGTTATCGATAGGTTCTCTAAGGCGGCACATTTCATTCCCCTCGCTAAGCTTCCTTCCGCTAAGGAGACGGCACAAATCATCATTGAGAATGTGTTCAGAATTCATGGCCTCCCGTTAGACGCCGTTTCAGACAGAGGTCCGCAATTCACGTCACAGTTTTGGAGGGAGTTCTGTCGTTTGATCGGTGCTTCCGTCAGTCTCTCTTCCGGGTTTCATCCCCAGTCTAACGGTCAAGCAGAAAGGGCCAATCAGTCGATTGGTCGCATTTTACGCAGCCTTTCGTTTCGAAACCCTGCGTCTTGGGCAGAACAGCTCCCCTGGGCTGAGTACGCTCACAACTCGCTTCCTTCGTCTGCTACAGGGCTATCTCCGTTTCAGAGTAGTCTTGGTTACCAGCCTCCTCTGTTCTCGTCCCAGCTCGCCGAGTCCAGCGTTCCCTCCGCTCAGGCTTTTGTCCAACGTTGTGAGCGCACTTGGAGGAGGGTCAGGTCTGCACTTTGCCGTTACAGGGCGCAGACTGTGAGAGCCGCCAATAAACGTAGGATTAAGAGTCCTAGGTATTGTCGCGGTCAGAGAGTTTGGCTTTCCACTCGTAACCTTTCCCTTACGACAGCTTCTCGCAAGTTGACTCCGCGGTTCATTGGTCCGTTCCGTGTCTCTCAGGTCGTCAATCCTGTCGCTGTGCGACTGCTTCTTCCGCGACATCTTCGTCGCGTCCACCCTGTCTTCCATGTCTCTTGTGTCAAGCCTTTTCTTCGCGCTCCCGTTCGTCTTCCCTCCCCCCCTCCCGTCCTTGTCGAGGGCGCACCTATTTACAAGGTACGGAAGATCATGGACATGCGTTCTCGGGGACGTGGTCACCAGTACTATGTGGATTGGGAGGGTTACGGTCCTGAGGAGAGGAGTTGGGTTCCATCTCGGGACGTGCTGGACCGTTCGTTGATTAATGATTTCCTCCGTTGCCGCCAGGGTTCCTCCTCGAGTGCGCCAGGAGGCGCTCGGTGAGTGGGGGGGTACTGTCATGTTTTGTCTTTTGATTATCATGTCTTGTCCCTGTGCTTCCCTTCCATTTGTCTCCCTCTGCTGGTCTTAGTAGGTTCTTTCCCTCTCTCTTCCCCTCCCTCTCTTCCTCTCTCGCTCTCTCTCTATCGTTCCGTTCCTGCTCCCAGCTGTTCCTCATTCTCCTAACTACCTCATTTAATCTTTCACACCTGTCCCCTATTTTGCCCTCTGATTAGAGTTCCTATTTCTCCCTCTGTTTTCCGCTTCTGTCCTTGTCGGATCTTTGTTTGATGTTTGCTGTTCCGTGTCCTGGTTCCGCCCTGTCGTGTTTTTGCCTTCATCAGATGCTGCGTGTGAGCAGGTGTCATCTAAGATATATCCAGGAGTACCGTTTTGTTTAAGTTTGGAATAAAGACTCTGTTTTTGTTAAGTCGCTTTTGGGTCCTCATTCATCTGCATAACATAAAGCCCCGCCTTATCTCAGCTCACTGGTCACCATAGCAGCACCCACTCGTATCACGCGCTCCAACAGGTATATCTCACTGGTCACCCCCAAAGCCAATTCCTCATTTGATCGTCTTTCCTTCCAGTTCTCTGCTGCCAATGACGGGAACGAACTGCAAAAATCTCTGAAGCCGGAAACACTTATCTCCCTCACTAGCTTCAAGCACCAGCTGTCAGAGCAGCTCACAGATTACTGCACCGATCTATAATTTAGCCCAAACAACTACCCCCTACCCCACTGTATTTATTTATTTATTTATTTTGCTCCTTTGCACCACATTATTTCTATTTCTACTTTGCACATTCTTCCACTGCAAATCTACCATTCCAGTATTTTACTTGCTATATTGTTTTTACCTCGCCACCATGGCCTTTTTGCCTTTACCGCCCTTATCTCACCTCATTTGCTCACATTGTATATAGACTTATTTTTCTACTGTATTATTGACTGTATGTTTTGTTTATTCCATGTGTAACTCTGTGTTGTTGTATGTGTCGAATTGCTATGCTTTATCTTGGCCAGGTCGCAGTTGCAAATGCGAACTTGTTCTCAACTAGCCTACCTGGTTAAATAAAGGTGAAAAACTATTTTTATTTTATTTGATTAGTGCCGTAGCAATATGGAGTATTCTGAACACACACACACACACACACACACACACACACACACACACACACACACACACACACACACACACACACACACACACACACAATATGAACAACAGGCAAATAATGTTTTCCTGAATTGAGCTAAAAGTATTTTTGTTTAGCAGTTCTCTCAATCTTAAACCTGATTAACATTCAACTGTCTTACCCTTCCCTAACCACACCTGTGTTCTCTTTCTCTGTCACTTCAGCAACAAAATCAACATGCACGCAACCATGGGGAAAAACCGATGAGGTTGGCTTAGATTGTTGACAACATTTAAGCTATATTTCATCTCCAATGTTTATTGAAAACAAATACGTTTGCATAATGACCACTCATTGTTTCAAATACATCGTTACAATTGTTGGTTAGCTAGCTAGTGAATTTTATCCTTATTTGCATTGACATAAAATCAGACAAACCACAAGACATGATATCAATAACATGATAAACATGCTGAATTAAGCCACTGACGATTCCCTACATGGCATTCTTGCAGTCTGGCCATCCAGAATCACAACAGGCTGACTTCTGCCCCATGGAAGCTCGCACATCGTTTTCGTGACGTTGTCAACCAGCCCATCTATTTAGCTACTGTAGATGCTAAGTAATTGTATTGTAAACACACACACACACAATCTATTAACTTACTCCTGCAAATGCAACTACTGTCTTTGTGTTTGCTAAGCTGCATCTCTTGCCTTCTTTCTCAAGAATAAATTCTGTATGTCCATCTTCTATAAATTGGAAAAAATGTTAACTCAGCTATCCATCTTTGTTTTTTCAACAGATAGCTAGCTAATTGAGCTGACGACCAAAAGTAGCTAACGTCATGTTAGCCTTAAGTTAGCTCGCAATCTTTATTAGTCATTTTCTTTGCATATTTGGACAGTACTTGATTAGACAGTAATTGGTTAGGTACTGATACTTTGTCGGGTGGTGAACTGAGCTCCAGCAGTTGGATTCAGTGTCCAAATAGCTAATCAAAAACTTTTTTGACCTTATTTGACCTAGATAGTTTGTGTGTATGCATTGATATGTAGGCTACATGTGCCTTTTAAAAAATGTATGTAGTTCTGTCCTTGAGCTGTTCTTGTCTAATGATATTCTGTATTATGTCATTCTCTACTATGTTTCATGTTTGTGTGGACCCCAGGAAGAGTAGCTGCTGCTTTTGCAACAGCTAATGGGAATCCTAATAAAATATCAAAATACAAAATAAATGTACTGTCAAAACCCTGCTCATAAAATGTGCTAGGTTGCTAACAGCAGCACTGCTAGCTAGACTCGGTAGTCCTGAACGTTAGTTAGCTTAACGTTATCTGTCAGTGCAGCTTTTGAGTCAACATGTTGAAATGTAAGTTACTCAAATCTGACTTACTTTGAGGTCAATAACTCTGAATAACATCATCATGGGCTAACAACATTTTATATAGTAATAGCAAGCTAACAAAGATTTCCTCCGGTAATCTTTGCGCTTTCTCCCTCATAGAATGAACAGTCGCCCCCGCGCGCCGAAATATAATTTCTTTGGACTAATCAAAAATTTCTTTGGAAAATCACTTTCACTCCGCCTCCTAAAGTGCCACCGTATACAGAAATGGTGGTTTAAGGCAGCACTTAAAAGGCAGGATAGGCCAGGGCTCATGTTTGGAGTATTCATTGCAGTGTGTAATGCAGTGTAGCCTAGTTTGTTTTACACCATCCCAGCAGGGCAAAAGACTCTTGGTTGAGACAAAATCATTCTGGGCTAGAGCCTTCAATGTCTGAGAGTCCTTTAGATGCCTTTTGGCAAACTCCAAACGGGCTATCATGTGCATTTTACTGAGGAGTGGCTTCCATCTGGCTACTCTACCATAAAGTCCTGATTGGTGGAGTGCTGCAGAGATGGGTGTCCTTCTGGAAGGTTCTCCCATCTCCACAGAGGAACTCTGGAGCGCTGTCAGAGTCACCATCGGGTTCTTGGTCACCTCCCTGACCAAGGCCCTTCTCCCTCGATTGCTCAGTTTGGCCAGGCGGTCAGCTCTAGGAAGAGTCTTGGTGGTTCCAAACTTCTTCCATTTAAGAATGATGGAGGCCACTGTGATGTTGGGGACCTTCAACGCTGCAGACATTTTTTGGTACCTTACCCCAGATTTGTGCCTCGACACAATCCTGTCTCGGAGCTCTACGGACAATTCCTTCGACCTCATGGCTTGGTTTTTGCTCTGACATGTACTGTCAACTGTGGGACCTTATATGGACAGGTGTGTGCCTTTCCAAATCATGTCCAATCAATTGAATTTACTAGAGGTGGACTCCAATCAAGTTTTAGAAACATCTCAAGGGTGATCAATAGAAACAGGATGCACCTGAACTCAATTTCAAGTCTCATAGCAAAGGGTCTGAATACTTATGTAAGTAAGGTATTTCTGTTTTTATTTTTAATACATTTGCGAAATTAAAATAAGAAACAGTTTTTGCTTTGTCGTTATGGGGTATTGTGTGTAGATTGATGTGGGAAAAAAGTATTTAATCAATCTTAGAATAAGGCTGTAACGTAACAAAATGTGGAAAAGTCAAGGGGTTCTGAATACTTTCTGAATGCACTGTACATTCCATCTGGATAGATATACATTATACATCGTGTTTTCAGTCATAACTATTATAGAACATGAGCTTTTAAACCCACCCCTCAACTACTCTCAGTCCATCCCACCTATCTATGTAAACCCACCCCTCAACTACTCTCAGTCCATCCCACCTATCTATGTAAACCCACCCCTCAACTACTCTCAGTCCATCCCACCTATCTATGTAAACCGCCCTCTTATAATTTCCATTTGCCGTATATGTTTCAGCTGTGATGTTTCACATAAATTCTGAATCTGTCTAATCCCATAGTATCTACAGATTGTAAATGAAAGCTAAATATTTTGACAAAAATTATTATTATATTGTTCATTGATTGACTTGATTGATTTCCAGATCTCCCAACAGTGCTATTTGTAGGGTTAATTTTCAATACATTTTGTCATTTTTCAGCCATTCCTGAACCTGTGACCAGAAACAAGCTACATAGGGCCAATACCAGAATAAGTGATCTAATGATTCTGTCTCTTCAAAGCAAAACCTGCCGAGCTGAGATGGTTGTGTGCCCTATATACATGACAACCTATATTTGTGAATGCAATGTATTGGTATTGATTTTGGGGATTTTTAAATACAGATATTATTGAAAAGAGTAGAAATATCAAACGTTAGAAGTTATTGCTGTATCATTCAAGCTAAGGGCAGGTACTGAAATTGTAAGCAATTCCTGTAACATTCATTAAGGCCAGGTACTGAAATGGTAATATTACAGATGTGCAGCACAAAGCTAGTTTAAGTGCCTGGCTCCAAGTTTGTTCACATGTTGGAAATAGAGCACTCCATCTCTCTTCGCAAGCATGTAGGTGCCCATTCACCTTACCTGTATGCTAGCCGTGCCATTCATTTCGAGAACTACATTAGTGGCAGCTACCCAACATAAGGTGTCCTCGACTGGGTCAGGAATAACACAATGAAGAGTTTTCAGACATGGAGCCATATAGTTCTGCTGAGTGCTCAAACCACCTAAGAACTGATTACCCACTTCTTGTATGAAATCCAATCTTAACATTGGCTGACAGTTTTGTGAATGTCGGTGCACGTTAGGGGGTATGTTTTTTAGTTATGTTTTTTCCAACTCTGGGTTATCAGAACAATGAGTGATGTAGGTGTAGATAAGTATCAGTGTGTTTGAGTGTTTCTCTTGCATCTGGTTCCTTAAATTAAAGACGGGAGGCATTTACTTCCTGTGTTGGAGCCCTGCCAAAGCTAATCATACTCAGGGAAGCATTCATCACTTGGTGTGCACGCTTACTATTTGGAATGAACTCCAACATAGAGGTCAGCTGGTGTCGTAGCGCTTAATATTTCATAAAAAGCATCCCTCAACTATTTCATTTTAAGCCAAGAAAAGCCCCCACATTTCAAGTATGTATGATCTTTTAGAGAACTCTCTTGTGATGTAACAAGTATACCTATTTGTAAAGCCACCATTACTAAAACCAATTTGAAGGACATGTTACATGGTGTTCATCTAGTACCTTGGGAGCTGAATGTTGCATTATAATGCTGCATACTAAAGAAAACCCAACCATGGCTTTTTAAATGTTGACTTATTATATGGGTGTGGTAATAATCGGTTCAAACGCATATTTCCCAACTAACCTTGCACTGGTGACATCTACACATCAAAGGGACACAACAGTAGAAATCAAACAGTTCGTTTGAAATGCCATGCAGCTCAGAAAATCCATTGGGGGAGATATAGATACAGTGGTTGTGGATTATTCATATCAAAGGTTTAATATAATAGCTGGGAAACTTAATTAGAGGCCTCCAAATCTGCTTAGGGGCTTCATATTTCCCTCCTTATCAGCAACTGCAGACCGGTTTATCTCCAAACTTCTACATTAATTAACTTATCACCATGCATCAGGGTCACAATGCACCAAAGGCAGTAGTCCGAGATGGGGAACAACATCCCCTCCCTTCCTTCGTTGTCGTCACGGTTCGTCCATTGCAACACTACCCCCCCAAAAAAATGATAACTCGTGAGTCAGTGAGGATAAAGATCAGGACGAGAACAAATGATACACCAAAACAAGTCTGGGAAATGTTGGTCAATTGTCCGTCTCTATAGTAATGTGAACCATTGCAAGGTTACATATGAAGTATTTTTCATTAAAATATGGGTGATAGAAAGGGTTGAAATGGTAACTATGGAAACTGAACTATTAGAAACTATTGTATACCTGGCAGGTTTTAAGGAGAATCAAATGCATGTTCTCAAATGCTTCTTGTATTATTCCCCTCTGCAAAATTGCCCAGCTCCCTCTCTCTCTCTTTCTCAATGTCTGTCTGTCTCTCTCTCTGAAATGTTTGTAAAGGTTGGAAAGGCTCTGGAGATTTCACTCTATATCTCACCGCACAGGATCTCACTGTCTCCTCTCCTCTTCTTCTCTCCCTCTCTTCATAGAACCTCCCTCCCTCAGAGCATCACCTAACTATATCTGTTTCGGTACTTCCAATGCATGATTTTACTAAAACAATATGAGCGTTAGCACAGTGACTGGAAGTCTGCAGGTACGGTAGCATTGCTACCAGCCATTGCGCTAACGCTAGATCGCATTGGCTCACAAAACTACTGTGAACTTCCTTCATAATGCACGCAGAGACATACAATTGGTATACACAAAGGCCAGAATCTCGCAGTATCCCTTTAATATAGCTCTACCTCATAGTTAATTAATATTGTAATGTATCTGCTTCAGGATAGAGGTTCTTTAGCAGCTTGTTTATAGCAAGTTGTGCTGTTGTGTCGAGTGGGGGATAGAAAACCCAGAGATGAGGATAGGGAGAGAGGGAAGGAGCAATGGAGAAGGAAATCAAAGTTTTTTTTCTGAACTGTACTCTGTCTCAGCAGAGGGAGCAGCCTCAGCCAAAGCCTTGCCAAAACTGCAGCGTAATGTGTTAGCTAATAATCTAGGTCCCCACAGTGAGGGTAAAAAAAAGCCCCCACAAGTGATAAGCTGCAGTAAGAACGAGGATCCCTGCTAATCTCCTAAACATGATTTTCCATACTGCTTTATCCACCATGCCTCTGGATTAAAGGCATTCTATTAAAGAGAGGGGCTTACTATATGGTGTAAGGATGGAACCAACAGTAGTTTGGGGTTTAGCCGTGTTTCTTTCAATAGCCTTTTAAAAGAGCATTTGCTCATTTTGCTGCAGAATCAGTCTTCAGTGAGAAAGGGGAGAAGTGGCTAAAAGAGGACTTTGAATAATTACCCAGTTTTGCGTCACTGTTTGCTAAAATATCTTTAAGAAAAAAATAAAAATAAAGATGGCCAGCACACAAACGTAAAGCTCATGTGGCCGTTCCATTGAATTGGTGAGAAAAAAGTTACTGTGAGAGAGGCCAAACAAATTATGCTTAGTCTTGGCTTATGTTGCCTTACACAATAATGCAATCTGTTTGATCACGTTCCAGCTGTTTGTATCTTTGGGACCAAACTGGGGTTATTCTCCTATAATTGGATGTGTTAATTGCTTAGCCTGCCAAAGTCTGCCAGGCCAAATTTGTATTCAGATAATACAGCAAGAGGTGCTCTAATTACAAATACGCCAACATTGTTTTTTGAGTGAAGACAATAACACAGGAGACAGGTAATAACTGGATGGACGCTAAAGAAACAGACCTTTTTGTGTTTCATAAATCCTTGTTGTCGTCCACAGACATGAGTTGATGTGCTGCTAGCTACAGTTTCATCATGGTTATATTGTGCCTATAGAAAACAGGGGAATTAGACCAGGGATAAACATGATTAATATAGACACGCCACAGATGTTTCCACTAGAGAGTATGACCTCTGAGATGCTGCACTCTATAAAACACTGTTCTCCCACTGATCTTGCATATAGATGCTTTTATAACCTATAACATGAACAATACATCATTTCACCTGTACAAAGTATACATACCTTGTCATTGTATATCAGCGATGTCTTCATTGGGAGGTTGCTTATGTCACATGATGTATTCGTCAATATATATATTGTTTTTTTTGTTCAGTACTAACATGAAGCAAACCACATTATTGATAAATGTCGATGAGCCTTGTCAGTTCACCTCTAGCTATTCAATCAATGCAGTACAACAATCAATTGTTCGGTTCCACTACTGTCAGAAGAGAAAAGGGTAGAGACAAAGTTATGGTGCGTAATTCTAATATTATGAGGTATTTAGATTTCATTTATCTGCAGCCGTCAGGCATGTGCACATTTTACATACACTACTGTAATATGATATATCTCTCTCTAGATATTCATTTTGCGCTCTCTCTATTTCTTTGGTGCTCTCTCTATTTCTGTCTCTCTCTAGTTCTTTTGCGCTCTCTCTCTATTTCTCTCTCTGTCTCTTTCTCTCTCTCTCTCTCTCTGTAGATGTAATGAATACTAAGTTGATGCAGGTCTTATCAGATATGCAGTATGATCCTGTGATAAATCTATTCAGCTTCAGCCAGTACCTTGGACATCCTTGATAATTGTCATGACTGTCCACAAGAATCTAAATAGGTCAGATCAGGTTTGCAATGAATAACTTCAATCAGACGCCCTCTCACCCGCAGAGGGGGGAGGAAAGAACTAGAAAGGATTAACAACTCATGTCCTGTTGTAAATCAAGGGGAGAAGATTCAGGTCTCCCTCTCCAATATTCAATATTCAGGAATGTACTTTGTGTAAATATACTTTTTTCCGACGAAAATCTAACAAGTTCAAAAGCGAATACTGGAACAATATTTCTAACATAGAACATGGGGAATGGTCAGAGGCGATCTACAGAACACTAATGTAATTTAGTTTGTTATTTTGTGATGTCATTAAAAATGTTATAAAGGAAATACTGTAACTTGGAAAGTATACCCACTACATGTACGAAGTTTCCATACTATGTGTAGTGCAATTTATATGAACAATTATGAAAGTGTTTTTGTCAAGAGAGGGATGTGATTTGAGAAACTAAAATAGATAATTGTTTTACATTACTTTGTTCATGTAATGAACACGGTGGGAGACAGAAAGCTGGTTTCAAGCGCAGGGCGCAGCAGGTGTTTATTTGTAAAGGACCACATGAGGAGGCAGGTAGCTGGGTCCAGGGGCAGACAGAAGGTCATACACAGGGGGTCCAAAAAGGCAAAAAAAAAACGGTAGCGTCCCACCTGGCCAACATCCGGTGAAATTGCAAGAGCTCGAAATTCAAACTACAGAATTATAAATATTTAACTTTCATAAAATCACAAGTGTACTACATCAAAATAAAGCTTAACTTCTTGTTAATCTAGCCGCTGTATCAGATTCCAAAAAGGCTTTATGGCGAAAGCACACCATGCGATTATCTGAGGACAGCGCCCCGCATACAAAAGCATGAAAAACATATCTCAACCAGGCAGGTGCGCCACGAAAGTCAGAAATAGCGATATAATAAATGCCTTACCTTTGATGATCTTCTTCTGTTGGCACTCCAAAAGGTCCCAGATACATCACAATTGGTCCTTTTGTTCGATAATGTCCTTCTTTATACCCATAAAAACTCAGTTTAGCTGGCGCGCTTCAGTCAATAATCCACCCAGTTTCCTTCCATCAAAATGCATACAAAATTAATCCCAAACGTTACTAATAAACTTTTCCAAACAAGTCAAACAACGTTTATAATCAAACCTTAGGTACCCTAATATGTAAATAAACGATCAAATTTAAGACGGAGAATCGGTATTGTCTTTACCGGAGAAAAATACCAAAGAACACGCTCTCTTCCACGCGCTTGGAAACACTACAGCCAAAATGGGAGCCACCTATAAAAACTACAATTTCTGGCTTATTTTTCCAAAAACCAGCATGAAACTCTTTCTAAAGACTGGTGACATCTAGTGGAAGCCCTAGGAACTGCAATCTGGGAGGATTTCGCCTTATAATAAAATTGACAGGCATTGAAAACAGTGGTAGGCTGAATTTTTTTTGGGTGGGATGGTTTGTCCTTGTTGTTTCGCCTGCCATATCAGTTCTGTTATAGAAACTTTAGATTGTTTTCTATCTATATCTTTGCAAATGCATATCCTAGCTTCTGGGCCTGAGTAACAGGCAGTTTACTTTGGGCACGCTTTTCATCCGGACGTGAAAATACTGCCCCCTCCCCAAGAGAGGTTAAATTGAAGCATTTTTTGACAACCATGGGGCTGGCTGCTGACTGGCTGGTCCTGGGGCTGGCTGACGGTCAATCTCATCGTCTTCTTCCAACTCACTGTCAGACTCCGAATTGACAGAGACATGATCCTCATATTCTGAAAACTCTTAATCTTTCAAAGTGGAAGATGCTCCTTCCACAATAGCTTCTCTCTCTGCAAAAAAAATATTCTAAGGCCCTCTGAGCAGAGATTATTTTTGCCATACTGATTGATTGTGGTAAGGAGCCACACATGCAAAGCTATTTATTGTTGTGTCCCTCCTCCAATTGTTCCTGGCTGGGGTAGAGTGTGGGAAAATACAGATTTTATTTTACAATGCATCGAAATAATGTATTGTAATAACATTGTGCAGGTTCCCGGAAGACATTGCGTAGTTTCACCCACTACAAAGGATAAAGAGTGCAAGAAAAGTAGATTCTTGGTGCTATGTTGAAACAGCAGGCCCAGGAGGAGGAAGACAGAGTGAAGGCACACAGCAAACCTTTTTGTTGAATTTTTACTTGTTTTCACCTACACACACACACTTTTCCACACTTGTATTACCCTCGGATCCAGTGTACTATAAATGTGTAGGGGGGTACACAGTGTGCACCCAATGAAAATGTGCTCTTTTACATGATCTTCACAGACAATGAGCCAAGGCCAATGAGTCTTAGGTTGAAAAAATAATTAATTGTATCATTTTTATTTGAGTAAACATTGAAAATGGGTACCACAGACCCAAACGCCACCGGGTTAAAGAACTGCTCTCGTGGTGCCCCAGATCCTAATGAGTTAATTGTTACATGATTCATTTAATCGGGTAACAGTTAAACATATTTAGGTAATTACATAAATAACAGTCTTCAAATTAATGTTAAAGTCAAGTCACAACATAATTTACCACCTGTTTTAAGACCGTTTGGGTGAAAGTCTTCTAGAGTAGGAGTGCGTATGTCCAAGACTCACTGTAGCTGATGACGGAAAAACCTGCTACAGTCTTGGAGAACAATGTCAATCAGGAATTGTAATGTGATGGGGGTACTATTACAGTTTTTTTTTTTTTTTACAATCGCTAGGACCCATTTCTCAACACTTAGGTCTTTTTCAAAGCTCTTCACACAGTGAGCACAACAGCAGTCTATGTGGGCTAAGCTGTGGATCATTTTTCATTGCTTTGGCACAAATTGAATTCTATGACTACAAATTTCATGATTTATTTTCTCACTCAGACACATCCACCACCAAAACTCTATGTACCTACAGGCCAATTTGCACATGTTTACATACTCTTTTCAAAACTGTTAAACTTAGGTTCAAAACCTAACATAACACACATTTGAATAAGATAGCAATTTGCTACATTTCTACAGTAATACCGTATTGATATATATTCCAAATCTAAAAAATGAAATACTATCAAAACAGTTAGACCAACCACAGCTGATTCCCATTGTAGCTGAACACCTACCCAGGTGTTAGTCTTTCAATTTCATTACCATCTATACAAAAGGGGACATCTTGGGAATAATGCTGCACTGTAATGTAAACATGGACCCAGACAGAGATAGAGAAGTGACTGACAGAGGAAGAAGAGTGGCTGGGAGAGGGAGAGGAGTACGTATGTTTGGTGGAAGAAGACAGAGGAAGATCTGCAACGCTCAACAGTGGCATCTATTGTGAGAAATTTCCGGCAAAACAACAGGTAAGATGTGCATTCTGCAAGGGCATCTCACAGAACTGCACATTACAGAAGTAAATTGAGCAAAGCCTCCAAACCCACTTGTTTTTGTATTTCCTTAGGACCCAAAGGTTACCTCACACAGGTGGGAGAGATAGGATTTTGACTGCTGTGCAGGAAACTGCAATCGTTGATATGGTCATCAGAAACAATGGCATAAAACTCACAGAGATTCGGGATAGAGTGTTGGCAGACAACATTACATTTGGAAATATTCACAATGTAAGCATAACAACTATTTCCATAGTCCTGAAACAACATCAAGTCAGGATGAAGCAGTTGAACACTGTCCCCTTTGAGAGGAACTCTGAACGAGTCAATTAACTCAGGAACCAATATGTCCAGGTAAGACGACTATAAAATACAGAACTGGTTTTGAACAAAACCAAACAGGGCAGAGGCCCACAATGGCATGTTTTTAGGTATATTTCTTATGTTGCCTTGTGGATTTACTTTAGAGAGTCATGGAGATTGAAGCCAGGCAAACACCCCACATATTCATCTTTGTGGATGAGGCTGATTTCAACTTGGCCAAATCACGGCAGCGAGGAAGGAATGTGATTGGGAAAAGAGCCACAGTGGATGTCCCGGGCCAGAGGGGTGCCAACATCACAATGTGTGCAGCAATATCCTCTGGTGGATTGCTGTTACACAAATCGCTAATTGGGCCATACAACACCGAGCGTCTCATTTCATTCCGGGATGATCTCTATGGAAGGTTGTGCCAGGTGAGGAAAGGGTTGCAGTGAGGCGAAATCGGACAACGTTTGTAATTGTATGGGACAATATGACATTTCACCACTCCCGTGCAGTCACAGAGTGGTTTGCAGCCCATCCCAGGATGGTGTCACTTTTCCTCCCACCTTACTCTCCATTCCTCAACCCTATAGAGGAAATATTTTCCTCATGGAGGTGGAAGGTTTATGACCACCATTCACATGATCAAATGTCCCTCCTGCACGCAATGAATGCTGGATGCCTGGACATATCTGCAGAAGATTGCCAGCGATGGACCAGGCATGCCAAAATATTATTTCCTAAGTGTATTGCCCAAAGATGACATAAGATGTGACGTGGATGAGAACCGGTGGCCAAATGCAGAAGACAGGGTTGACTAGCATTGCTACTGTATCTGTATCGGTAGATGGTGTATGTACAAATTCTTGTATTTTGGAATCACTCAATGCCAAAAAATGACATAAAACATATTGAAGCATATTGCATCATGTCTGATTCATTCCTGTAACATATACTGCAGTGCATTCTAAACAGTAGAGAGGTGTCATTCTTGTTTTGTAAAGACATTTTACAAAAGAAAACATTGTGTAATGCTCCCTGTTGTTAGGGTTTTTTAGGTCATTGTTTTATGAGTGACAGAGTGCTTGTTGGGTGACAACCTTTGTTAGTGTTGTGGACGAATGAGCTGATTTGAGACGTGTATGAAGTGTTTTGGTAGTTTTAGTGCATTTCTGGATGTGAAATGAACTGCTGTACCAAGCTGAAAGTTGGTTAGGAGAACTGTGTGAAGAGTTTTGAAAAAGTGACCTAAGTATTGAGAAATGAATCCTAGCGATTGTAAAAAACTGTAACGCCAAAGGGTATGAGACTCACCAATAGATCTGACATTGATTCAATATGACACCAATCCAGGTGGGCTTTTTTCTTGCTGAAATGCCTTCATGGCGTCCAGATGCTTCCAGATTTGAATGACTTCCAACAATAACAATGATTGTTATTTTATTGCGTAACAATGACATGCTATCAGCCGTAATTCAGGCAGCACAGTGGGTGGCAAAAACATGAATTTCTGGCAATGTTGCTTACAGACTGAAAACACATTGTTGTATGATAATACTATTTGAAAGACCTAAAGCAAGACTCCAGTAGATTAGCATCTTGCGATTGTTTCCAGGAGAGAGAGAGAGGGTGTGTGTGTGTGTGTGTGTGTGTGTGTGTGTGTGTGTGTGTGTGTGTGTGTGTGTGTGTGTGTGTGTGTGGCATAATTACACTGGGTTTGTTTGGCTGTGGAATGGCTTTGACTAAACATGCACATCCCCCTTAAGAAATGTTGATCTTATTCATATCTCATCATTATGCATAGTATTCTTATCGGTTGGCTCTTAATAAAAGAGAACTTGACAATGGACAGCTACTTTGGTTTGTTTGGCAAAAGATGATAAGACCAAATAGGCAATAAGGATAAAGCAGTAACGTAAACTTGGCTGATGATACTGTCTAGACATATAGTTCAGTCATATCCTTTATCTTTTCATTGTTATCTTTTTCAGATCCCCATTAGCTGACGCTTTTGGTATATCTCTTTGGTATATCTCTTTGGTATATATCTTTGTATTTTCTTTTGTCTCTTCAAATCAAAAATGGACACATCATATAACTACAGTATAACCAAAAATGTACAAAATAACTGATATCCACTTTGTAAAATGATAACCTTTCGATGTCAACTTTGTTGAATATAAGTGTTTTTTATATATATATATTTTTTAGCAACTTAACCTCCTACTCCAAAAAGACAATTCCCTTTCTTTGTTGAAAATAACAGTATCTTATTTTCAACTTATTAACAACTTAACATCCAATTCCAAAGACTATTCCCCTGAAGGAGTGATAACAACCAAACAGCAGACAGAGAAATTCAGAGAGCAAAAGAGCATGAGGCATGCGGTCCCTTTTAAAAGAACCTCATAATGGGTGACATTATTTATATGGCCTTTATTGCCCTTTAAATTTCAGACAGTTGATTGGCAGTAGCCCAGAACCGTCAAGCCCCACTATTGGATAACAAATGGCATACTGTAGGCCTTAGCAATAGTTGGCAAGCACGTGGGATGTTGTGAGCAGCCATCACATACTGGACAAATTATGCAGTTTGCCGCTTACCTACAGACAAGCGATTAAGGATCCAGCCATCTGATCATGAATTGCTTTTTACTAAACATGAGTAATATGAATTTTATGTTAATCTTTTTGACTTTAATTGAATACAGTCTGTTGAAAGAGCAAGCTGATTATTTCCCCCCTCCACCTACTCACCTATTTAATGGTTTTCTCATAGTTGACCACATGTTGTCATATTGGCTCGAATTAACATTTTCAGGGCTATGTTTCGTATTCACTTCATACTTACTTCACAGGTAGTCATTGCATGAATTGGACTGGACTCACAGCAGAAACACAGTATATAAATAAGTTAATATAGCACTTTGCCACATACCTGGACATATTGGTTTGGTTTCTCTTTCCTGAACATCAATATAAGTTTCTCTCACAAAACCTGTCAACTAGACTCACATTTTACTGCTAAAGAGACAATATTCAACAGGCCGGTGTGGGAAGATATGTTCTGGAAAGGGCAAGTTTGACAGAGACAACATAATGTCCAAATGGTAGATGTGTCCAGACAGAAAAGAGACGAAAGTCAGAATATTATTCTGTGTGGACTGACATGCTTTCATTGAGGGAATAATGATACGATTTGCATGTAAACTAAAACGCCAATCGGTGCAATCACTCAGGTTGCCAAGGCTCCTTCATATGTCGGAACGGCAAGCTTATGCACTCGAGAACAGAAGAGGGTTCTGTCAGTGATTGAAATGATGAGAGCACTTGGGCTTGACAGTTGAGAGTCATGTCTTCCTCTTCATAAAGACATCATAGGCAGTGAGTTGACAGTTTTTTAAGCAAAAACACTTTAAAAAAGTTTTTGTACAGAGTTGAAGTAGGAACAATGGCAATCAAATGTACACAAAATGAATGAAAGTTCAACCAGACTAGACAATCTCAAATCCTGTGAGATTATTAATATCATAGATGCATAAGGTTAAACAGTACGTGTCAAAAAAAATTATAAAGCAGGAAGATATTAGCACCGTCAGATTTTATTTAGAAAGTGGACAGGAAGACAAAAGTCTCCCATTGATAGGAAAGTAAAAGGACACAACCAAAATGTAAAGTTCTACACACGTATCTCAAGGCTGAGTAACTTATAATGACAAGGCTTATATAATATAGAGAGGCTTTAAAAATAGAGAGATCTCTCTGAGAAGGCCGTAGTAAACTTCATCTGCAATGCTTTTGTTCTTTGAGGATAATTCCTTGGATAAAAATGTAGTCATACCCTATCATTAGGATCCAGACATGTTGTTCAAAGCTGCACCTTGGGAAATAATGGCCCATTATTTTAGTTCCTAACGATATGTGGTGTGAAATTGATGTTGACTGTGAGTTTAAACAAAGCAGTGGTGTTACAATGGCAGCCTACTAGCCAGAGAAATCCCCGAAAACCAGGTTGCTAACACAGGAGTTGAAACATCAACAATGGTCTTGAATGACACACTGAACTGTTTCTTTTGTCTCCTGTAAGCTAAAGACCAGAGGAGGAACTGAAGAAGGAACCACCTGGAGCTGAACGGAATAAGTTAATTAAAAGACAGAATGAATACAGGAAGTAGCAGCTGGATGTCATAATCTTACATGTTGAAGGAGCAACAGTAAAACATGGATCTTCTAGCCTAGTGGCTATAGTGTTGGGCCAGGTATTTTCAGGCCTCTCCAGAGAGATGTTAGATCGGGTTCAAGTTCGAGCTCTGGCTGGGCCACTCAAGGACATTCAGAGACTTGTCCCAAAGCCACGACTGCATTGTCTTGGCTGTGTGCCTAGTGTCACTGTCCTGTTAGTTCACCTTCAAACCCAGTCTGAGGCCTTGAGCGCTCTGGAGCAGGTTTTCATCAAGGATCTCGCTGTACTTTGCTTCGTTCATCTTTCCCTCTATTCTGACTAGTCTCCCAGTCCCTGACGCTGAAAAAAATCCCCACAGCATGATGCTGCCATCACCATGCTTAAGGATGGTGCCAGGTTTCCTCTAGACGTGACACTTGGCATTCAGGCCAATGAGTTCAATCTTGCTTCAGACCAGAGAATCTTGTTTCTCATGGTCTTCGTCCTCTAGGTGCCTTTTGGCAAACTCCAAGTGGGCTGTCATGTGCCTTTTACTGTGGAGTGGCTTCCGTCTGGCCCCTCTACCATAAAGGCCTGATTGGTGGAGTGCTGCAGAGATGGTTGTCCTTCTGGAAGGTTCTCCCATATCCACAGAGGAACTCTGAAGGTCTGTTAGAGTGACCATCGGGTCTTGGTCACCTCCCTGAACAAAGGCCCTTCTCGGTGACGGTTCAGTTTGGCCGGGCGGACAGCTCTAGGAGTATAATGGGGTTCCAAACTTCTTCCATTTAAGAATGATGGAGGCCACTGTGTTCTTGGGGACCTTCAATGCTGCAGACATTTTTTTTGTACCCTTCCCCAGATCTGTGCCTAGACACAATCCTGTCTCGGAGCTCTACAGACAATTCCTTCAACCTCATGGCTAGGTTTTTTCTCTGACATGCGTTGTCAACTGTGTGACCTTATATAGATATGGTGTGTGCCTTTCCAAATCATGTCCAATCAATTGAATTCAAACAAGTTGTAGTAACATCTCAAGGACGATCAATGGAAACAGAATGCACCTGAGCTCATTTTTGAGTTTCATAGCAAAGGGTCTGAATACATTTGCAAACATTTCTAGAACCCTGTTTTTGCTTTGTCATTATGGGGAATCGTGTGTAGATTGCTGAGAAAAAAAATGTTTTAATCAATTTTAGAATAAGGCTGTAACGTAACAAAATGTGGAAAAAGTCAAGGGGTCTGAATACTTTCCGAATGCACTGTAGATACATATACAAACGTCTGACTTCAAAATGCCAGTATTGATAAAAGAAAAACCCTCATCAGGAAAAACCTATCTTGAATAAGAAACTATGGGCCTTGTGTAATCATACAATATATAGAATGAGCTCTGCATGCATAGGATTTCCATTCCCTAGCTCATTTGCACAAATGTGAAAAAAGTAAGGCAACCACATTAAAACTGGGCCTATATGCAGCATGATAAATGATTACAATCCATCATTTCTCATACCGCCTCAGAACTGGTTTAACTGTCATTTGTAATGGGTTGTTGTCACTGTAATATGCTAATTTCCTAGATTTCAGTAACCAATGTTTATTTGAGTTTTTCCCCAAAATCACACTTTGCATTACAGTTAGTTAATGTCAGTCTGTTCGCTATGACAACCAAATGACACTGTCATAAACACAAGATCTGTCATACACGCATCCACACATGATAAAACTTGTTTTTCACATTTTACCAAATAAACTCTCAGGGAGAACCCTAGTGCTACTATCTATTGCATTTTTTATTTGTTTATTTTTATTTATCCTTCATTTCGACAGGGAGTCATGCTGAGACCAAGGACTCTTTCACAGATGAGCATACACAAGAACTGCAGTATACAGCAATAAACTTTCTTAGGGGAGTAAACTCAGTTCATAATTATCTTTCAAATATGCTGCTGTATATTCCACTACTGCTGTAGTTGAAGATAATCAGCGGACGCAGTGCGATTTCATGTTCCACTGTATGTTTGGTATTTTTACCCTCATTAAATCTTGGGTTGGATCATGGATGTCTAGAAGCCTGGGGGTTCCTGATGTATTATTTATTTGGGAGATGTCTGTTCATCTTCTGCCAGGCTTTTTGATCTTCTTTCATTATGGGATGTTCAATATTTATCAATGCATCGCCCCATTATACCGCTGTGGATCCCCATTTCAGTTGCATACATCCTGGTTTCCAGCACACATTTATAGAAAGGGAGACAATGTTAATTGTTCATTTCTTGTTACCACGTCAGATAGGAAAATATTCACATTCAATTAATTCTGTTGGTACAAAGTAAAGGAAGGACATTTTAAGAGATAAGAGATTACTGACGTTCTCCTTTCACAGATCACTTTAGTCTGATAAGGTAAATTAATATTTACCATGGTCCTCACATGCAAATCTTTTTTGTTTTGGTTGTTGTTGCTTTTTCAAAACCTGACTCATGGAATTCCAATGTTCTTAAGTTGTTTTGAACATACACTACATGACTGCTCGTCGAATATCTAATTCCAAAATCATGTTCATTAATATGTAGTTGGTCACCTCTTTGTTGCTATAACAGCCTCCACTCTTCTGGGAAGGCTTCCTACTAGTCGTCGGAACATTGCTGCGGGGACTTGCTTCCATTCAGCCACAAGAGCTTTAGTGAGGTCGGACACTGATGTTGGATGATTAGGCCTGGCTCGCAATCGACGTTCCAAATCATCACAAAGATGTTTGATGGGGTAGATGTCAGGGCTCTGTGCAGGCCAGTCAAGTTCTTCCACACCAATCTCAATAAACTATTTCTGTATGGACCTCGCTTTGTGCACTGGGGCAATGTCATGGTGAAACAGGAAAGGGCCTTTCCCAAACTGTTTCCACAAAGTTGTAGGCACAGAATTGTCTAGAATATAATTGAATGAAGTAACATGAAGATTTCCCTTCACTGGAACTAAGGGGCCTAGCCCAAACCATGAAAAACAGCCCCAGACCATTATTCCTCCTCCATTTAACTTCACATTTGGCAGGTAGCGTTCTCCTGGCTCCCGCCAAACGCCGATTCGTCTGCCGGACTGCCCGATGGTGAAGCGTGATTCATCACTGCAGAAAACACGTTTCCTCTGCTCCAGAGTCCAATGGTGGTGATTTTCACACCACTCCAGCCGACGCTTGGCACTGCGCATGGTGATCTTAGGCTTGTGTGTGGCGGCTTGGCCATGGAAACCCATTTCATGAAGCTCCCGACGAACAGTTCTTGTGCTGACGTTGCTTCCAGAAGAAGTTTGGAACTTGGTAGTGAGTGCTGCAACCAAGGACAGACGATTTTTACACGCTACGTTTGCAGTCTGTGGTCCCATTCTGTGAGCTTGTGTGGCCTACCACTTTGTGGATGAGACATTTTGGCTCCTAGACATTTCCACTTCACAATAACAGCAATTACAGTTGACCAGGGAAGCTCTAGCAGGGCAGAAATTTGACAAAACTGACTTGTTGGAAAGGTGTTATCCTATGACGGTGCCACGTTGAAAGTCACTGAGCTCTTCAGTAAGGCCATGCTACTGCCAGTGTTTGTCTATGGAGATCGCATGGCTGTGTGCTCGATTTTATACACCAGTCAGAAACGGGTGTGGCTGAAATAGCCAAATCCACTCATTTGAAGGAGTGTCCACATACTTTTGTATATATCATGTATTTCCACATCTGATGTATTAGCTGCATTCGCATTAGCAGTGGTATTAGCTGTGAACTGAATACTCAGGGTAGTTTTCGGAAATATCAGTGTGTAAGTCATTTCAAACTGTTTTATGCCATTTTTTCCTCAATGTCATACTTTTCCTTATGAGACAGAAGGCTTTCTGTGAGTCAGTGATAAACAGTTCAGACTTGACTTCCTTTTGAAAGGGAAATATTTTAAAACAACCACATTACCTACAGGTCAGGTCCAGTAGGTTTTGAGGAACACAGGTTGCTTGAAAAAGAACATTCTTTTGAATTCATATTTTGTTAGTCGGAGTGTGTTTTTCAGAATATTGTTCAGCTCCCACCAGTTAGTCTTATTTGATCAGAGAAACTCAATCTACGGGATGCAGTTTAATCAGTTGAATGAATACAAGTGATCATACCACCCCTGTGGAGTCTTCTCTCTAAGGTCTGTGAAATATACAGTATATAGCTGGCCCATCTGTTTGACAATGATTCAGAATGAAACTATACATCCTGTAGAGGTGCTACAGACCTGATATCAACTGCATCTCCCCTGTACCTCATGGAAACACTTTGGTAATGGTTAATTACCCAAGGTCGTGAGATAGTACACTCAGTAGGAAGTACAATCAAATGACGAGAAATCCAATTCATTATCACTAACGACTAATTTCCATTCATGAGCTTGTTTGGCAGATGCAGACTGCTTCATAGTCAGTGCAACTTTTAATTTCAATTTGGATTTAAGTTATGACTTCCGTGGCCAGTTAGGCCTGCTGACATTGGGCGACATTCTCAATTTCTAATCACCGCAAGACGTGCAATTTTGCTGCAAATATCAGTAGAAAAAGGTGTCACTTTTCTCTTCACCGTTTTTCAGGAAGTACCATTGGTGAAGTAACAAAAGCTAATCAACCTCCATTGTCTTTGAGGAGTTGCTGAAAATATTTTACATTACCAGTTGGCTTCTTTATCCGTAGATTTCGGTTGGAAAGGGAGGTCGTGGTACATTTAATAATTGAATCAGCTAGAGCCTGCACAACATATCATATAATATCATACATCATTCATATCATATTCTTGCAAAATGGCGCTGACAGAGATGGTCGCCTTGCTTCGGGTTCTTAGGAAACTATGCAGTTTCTTTATGTATTATTTCTTACATTGTTACCCCAGGAAATGTTAAGTCTTATTACATACAGCCGGGAAGAACTATTGGATATAACAGCAACGTCAACTTACCAACATTACGACCAGGAATATGACTTTCCCGAAGCGGATCCCCTGTTCGGACCACCACGCAGGACAATGGATCTGATCCCAGTAGGCGAACCAAAACAACGGCACCGCAGAAGCGGCAGACGAAGCGGTCTTCTGGTCAGGTTCCGTAGACGGGCACATCGCTCACCGCTCCAGAGTATACTACTCGCCAATGTCCAGTCTCTTGACAACAAGGTAGACGAAATTTGAGCAAGAGTTGCCTTCCAGAGAGACATCAGAGATTGTAACATTCTCTGTTTCACGGCAACATGGCTCACTCGGGATATGATGTCAGTTAGCCTATCAGAAGCTTCTAAAGCCATGACATCATTTTCTGGAATTTTCCAAGCTTTTTAAAGGCACAGTCAACTTAGTGTATGTAAACTTCTGACCCACTGGAATTATGATACAGTGAATTATAAGTGAAATAATCTGTCTGTAAACAATTGTTGGAAAATGACTTGTGTCGTGCACAAAGTAGATGTCATAACCGACTTGCCAAAACGATAGTTTGTTAACCTGTTATGGCTGCAAGGGGCAGTATTGAGTAGCCAGTTAAATCGTGCCCATTTCAAACGGCCTCGTACTCAATTCTTGCTCGTACAATATGCATATTATTATTACTATTGGATAGAAAACACTCTCTAGTTTCTAAAACCGTTTGAATTATTTCTCTGAGTGAAACAGAACTCATTCTGCAGCACATTTCCTGACCAGGAAGTGGAATGTCAGAAATCGATGCTCTGTTCAACTTCCTGCCTATACATGGGCATGATACGTAAGAGTCTACGTACACTTCATACACCTTCCCCTGGTTGTCAAGAGGCGGTGAGAGAAGAAATTTCGTGTTTATCTTGGTCTGAGGTGGAATAAAAGCTCTTTGTTTGACGTGACCGTCCACTTCCTGTTTCTGGAGCGCGCGAAAGGGGACATGGATTTGCCTTCTGTTTAGCTGTCGTTATGAACGACTAACATCTCCGGGATAGATTTTATTTGATACATGTGACCATATCATCGTAAAGTATGTTTTTTCAATATAGTTTCATCAGATTATTGAAACATTTTCGGGAGTTTTGCCGTGTTCCGTTCTCTGACTTTGTTGACGTTGGAGAACTTTGTTCCACTTGGCAAGTGCGCTTCCTAAATCGAGAGGGAAAATGAAGGTTCTAAATCCAAACACCGACTGTTCTGGACAAAGGACACCTTGTCCAACATTCTGATGAAAGATCAGCAAAAGTAAGAAACATTTTATGATGCTATTTCATATATCTGTCGAACTGTGTACTAGTCGTTGGCGGCCAACGTTTTGGCTACTCTAAGCTATACCGAAGCTGCATAACGTAATGAAGTTATTTTTAGAATTCTAACACTGTGATTTCATTAATAACTAATGGATCTATCATTTCCTATACAACATGTATTTTTTAGTTATGTTTATGAATAGCTATTTGGTCAGAATATGTGTGTCAGAAAAAGTGTCAGTAAAATATCCGAACGTTGTGGGAAATAGTAGCTACGTTAGCATAATGGGTAACCACTGATTTCAGCTCTAAATATGCACATTTTTTAACAAAACATAAGTGTATGTATAACCTGATGTTATAGGACTGTCATCTGAGGAAGAAAATCAAGGTTAGTCAAAAATTATATATCTTTTGCCTGTTTGTTACGATCGCTTACTTTTGCTACTGGGAAATTGCTTGTGTTTTTGGCTATTGTGGCTACGCTAATATAACGCTATATTGTGTTTTCGCTGTAAAACACTTGATAAATCGGAAATATTGTCTGGAATCACAAGATGCCTGTCACGATCGTCTTGATATGAGAGATTGGACCAAGGCGCAGCATGATATGAATACATCTTCTTTTTTATTATACGAAGATGTAACACGAAACACTTATACAAACTAACAAAAACAACAAACGACCGTGAAGCTACAAACGCAAGTGCACACACAAACTACTTACGTTCAACATAGACTAG
Organism: Salvelinus namaycush; assembly: GCF_016432855.1. Classification (NCBI taxonomy): domain Eukaryota; kingdom Metazoa; phylum Chordata; class Actinopteri; order Salmoniformes; family Salmonidae; genus Salvelinus; species Salvelinus namaycush. Next base: position 9,715,902 of record NC_052346.1, read on the forward strand.
ACATAGAAAATGACCCACAAACAGCTAAAGCCTATGGCTGCCTTAAATATGGCTCCCAATCAGAGACAACAATAACCAGCTGTCTCTAATTGAGACCCAATTCAGGCAACCATAGACTTTCCTAGACACCTGCACTGAACATTAAACCATCTATTCTACTAAACCCCCTAAACCAAACACCCTAGACAATACAAAAAACACATACTTCACCATGTCACACCCTGACCTAACTAAAATAATAATGAAAACAAAGATAACTATGGCCAGGGTGTGACAATGCCGGTCTTTCAATTGCTGTACACTATGTATATTTCAGAAATGTTTTATGATGAGTAATTAGGTATTTGACGTTGGTGTCTGTAAATATTATGGCTGCTTTCGGTGCAATTTCTGATTGTAGCTGAAATGTAAACTATGATTTATACCTGAAATATGCACATTTTTCGAACAAAACATATGCTATACAATAAATATGTTATCAGACTGTCATCTGATGAAGTTGTTTCTTGGTTAGTGGCTATTTATATCTTTATTTGGTCGAATTTGTGATAGCTACTGATGGAGTAAAAACCTGATGGAGTAAGAAAAGTTGTGTCTTTTGCTAACGTGGTTAGCTAATAGATTTACATATTTTGTCTTCCCTGTAAAACATTTTAAAAATCGGACATGTTGGCTTGATTCACAAGATGTGTACCTTTCATATGCTGTATTGGACTTGTTAACGTGTGAAAGTTAAATATTTAAAAAAAATATATTTTGAATTTCGCGCCCTGCACTTTGAGCTGGCTGTTGTCATAAGTGTACCGGTGTCGGGCTTGCACGCCAAACAGGTTAACAAGAAATTTGTGGAGTGGTTGAAAAACGAGTTTTAATGACTCCAAAGCATCAGTATAGAGACAAAGTAGAGTCGCAATTCAACAGCTCAGACATGCGACGTATGTGGCAGGGTCTACAGTCAATCACAGAGTACAAAAAGAAATCCAGCCCCCTCGCGGACACCGACGTCTTGCTTCCAGACAAATTAAACAACTTTGCTCGCTTTGAGGATAATACAGTGTCACTGACATGGCCCGCTACCAAAACCTGTGGGCTCTCTTTCACTGCGGCCAACATGAGTAAAACATTTAAACGTGTTAACCCTCGCAAGGTTGCCGGCCCAGAAAGCATCCCTAGCTGTGTGACTATCGCCCCGTAGCACTCACTTCTGTCATCATGAAGTGCTTTGAGAGATTAATCAAGGATCATATCACCTCCACCCTAACTGATACTCTAGACCCACTCCAATTTGCTTACCACCCCAATAGGTCCACAGACGACGCAATCGCAATCACAATGCACACTGCCCTAACCTATCTGGACAAAAGGAATACCTATGTAAGAATGCTGTTCATGGACTACAGCTCAGCATTTAACACCATAGCACCCTCCAAACTCATCATTAAGCGCGAGACCCTGGGTTTCAATCCCGCCCTGTGCAACTGGGTCCTGGACTTTCTGATGGGCCGTGGAAACAACATCTCCACCCCGCTGATCCTCAACACTGGGGCCCCACAACGGTGCGTTCTCAGCCCTCTCCTGTACTCCTTGTTCACCCATGACTGCGTGGCCATGCACGCCTCCAACTCAATCATCAAGTTTGCAGACGACACTACAGTGGTAGGCTTGACTACCAACAACGACGAGACAGCCTACAGGGAGGAGGTAAGGGCCCTCGGAGTGTGGTGTCAGGAAAATAACCTCACACTCAATGTCAACAAAACAAAGGAGATGATCGTGGATTTCAGGAAACAGCAGAGGGAGCACCCCCTTGTTCACATCGATGGGACAGTAGTGGCAGCGTGGTGAGGAAGGCGCAACAGCGCCTCTTAAACCTCAGGCGGCTGAAAAAATGTGGCTTGTCACCAAAAACACTCAAACTTTTACCGATGCACAATCGAGAGCATCCTGTCGGGCTGTATCACCTCCTGATACGGTAACTGCTCCGCCCACAACCGTAAGGCTCTCTAGAGGGTAGTGCGGCCTGCACAACGCAGCACCGGGGGCAAAGTACCTGCCCTCCAGGACACCTACATCACCCAATGTCACAGGAAGGCCAAAAAGATCCTCAAGGACAACAACCACCGAGCCACTGCCTGTTCACCCCTCTATCATCCAGAAGGAGAGGTCAGTACAGGTGCATCAAAGCTGGGACCGAGAGACTGAGAAACAGCTTCTATCTCAAGGCCATCAGACTGTTAAAACCTCTTGGCAATAGGGGGTGCTATTTGCACTTTGTAATAATTTCGTTCCCAAATTAAACTGCCTCGTACTCAATTCTTGCTCGTACAATATGCATATTATTATTACTATTGGATAGAAAACACTCTCTAGTTTCTAAAACCGTTTGAATTATTTCTCTGAGTGAAACAGAACTCATTCTGCAGCACATTTCCTGTCAGGAAGTGAGATTTCTGAAATCGAGGTCCCTGTTCTGAGGTCAGTTTATAAGTCCCCATGCAAGCTGTGGGGCTACATGCACTGCATACGCCTTCCTCTAGATGTCAGTAAGCGGTGAGAATTTGAATGGAGTGGATTGCACCATCTGGGGCCCTATATAAGACCGTGGAACGGAAGTACCGTTCTTTTCAACGGGGCGCCTGGCGCAAGAGGGACATCACAATGGCGTCCTGCAAAGCTTTCGTTTTAGCAGTTCTATATCTCCAGTCATGTTTTTATTCGTTATAGTTGTTAAAGACATCACAAGGTAGTTAATTTAAACCGACTTATAGCAGTTTATATCAGTTTATTGCGATTTTCTGGGATTTCTTTGTGACGCGCTATCAGGAGTTGGACACCTTTCCGGCACATAGCTAACGTTAGCGGCTATTTCGACAGGAGAAGAGGACATCTTTCAACCAAAAGACGATTGTTCTGGAGAAAGGACACCTTGCCCAAGATTCTGATGGAAGCTCAGCAAATAGTAAGCAGTCTTTATGCTGTTAATTCGTATTTATGTTGACAAATGTCAAATAATAATTCCGCCATGAATTTCGGTGCGGTCTCGCTTTAGCGCACGCTGTATTGCGCAGTAACGTTAATTTTAAAAATCTAACACAGCGATTGCATTAAGAACTAATTTATCTTTCATTTGCTGTCCAATCTGTATTTTTTAGTCAAGTTTATGATTACTTATCGATTAGAATAGGTGCCTTTCCCAAGATTTCTCCTGACATTTTCTTTGCAGCTTGGCTACTTTTCTCATTGTATAACCACGATTTGTGCCGCTAAATATGCACATTTTCGAACAAACTCTATATGTATTGTGTAATATGATGTTATAGGACTGTCATCTGAAGAATTCTGAGCAGGTCAGTGAAAAAATTTATATATTTTGCTGGGTTATACGTTATCGCTATTTTTGGCTTGAATCAATGCTGTTGTGTGGTTTGCTATTGTGGTAAGCTAATATAATGCTATATTGTGTTTCGCTGTAAAACACTTAAAAAATCTGAAATATTGGCTGGATTCACAAGATCTGTGTCTTTCATTTGCTGTACGCTGTGTATTTTTCAGAAATGTTTTATGATGAGTATTTAGGTAATTCACGTTGCTCTCTGTAGTTATTTTAGTCGCTTTGGTGAGAGTTGTGATGGTGGCTGCAATGGTAAACTATGATTTATACCTGAAATATGCACATTTTTCTAACAAAACATATGCTATACAATAAATATGTTATCAGACTGTCATCTGATGAAGTTGTTTCTTGGTTAGTGGCTATTTATATCTTTATTTGGTCGAATTTGTGATAGCTACTGATGGAGTAAAAACCTGATAGAGTAAGAAAAGTTGTGTCTTTTGCTAACGTGGTTAGCTAATAGATTTACATATTGTGTCTTCCCTGTAAAACATTTTAAAAATCAGAAATGATGGCTGGATTCACAAGATGTGTATCTTTCATCTGGTGTCTTGGACTTGTGATTTAATGATATTTAGATGCTAGTATTTACTTGTGACGCTATGCTAGGCTATGCTAGTCAGCTTCTTTACTGATGGGGGTGCTCCCGGATCCGGGTTTGGGAGGAATTATTAAACAGCCATAACTAACATTGAGTGGCTGCTGCCAACATACTGACTCAAATCTCTAGCCACTTTAATAATTAAAAATCGGATGCCATAAATGTATCACCAGTCACTTTAAACAATGTCACTTTATATAATGTTTACATACCCTACATTACTCATCTCATATGTATATACTGTACTCTATACCATCTACTGCATCATGCCTATGCCGCACGGCCATCGCTCATCCATATATTTATATGTACATATTCTTATTCATCCCTTTACACTTTTGTGTATAAGGTAGTTGTTGTGAAATTGTTAGATTACTTGTTAGATATTACTGCACAGTCGGAACTAGAAGCACAAGCATTTCGCTACACTCGTATTAACATCTGTGTACGTGACCAATAAAATTTGATTTGATTTAATAAAATCCAATTTAACCATTCTTTTATGTTCGAAAAAGATATGAGTTTTGACCCAATACAGTAAACATACTAAGCAGAGTCTAAATGTTGATGAGAATGTTTTATTTCAAATGCTCTTTTCCCTGGCTTGATATATCCAACCATTCAAAAGTTAAAGCCAAATGTTTGATGCATGTAAAAAGTCTTAAATACAGATCGTCTGTGATAATTTGTCATAACTCATTTTTAACTCAAATTCACATCAGTGTTGCTCAGCCTCTGAGCATCATAGGGAAATCAGACTTGTAAATCTGTCAACATCATGGCCACGCAGATTGTAAGCAGATTGTTTCTAGGACACACTGTGCAAGAGTTATAGGTCAAAGGTCAAATTGCCTTCAAATCTGTGTGGTCAGCCTCTGAGCATCCATACCTTTATTTCATTTTTTACATTTAACCAACACTTATCCAGAGCAACTTACAGGAGCAGTGACAGTTAAGTGTCTTGGTGAAGGGTACATCAACAGATTTTTCACCTAGGTTGCTTGGGGATTCGAACCAGTGACCTTTCAGTTATTGGCCAAAAACTCTTAACCCCTAGGCTACCTGCGATCAGCATGGCTGCACCATTCCTGTGCAGAAAGCAGCTTGTTTCTAGGATGGACACATCGTTCAAAAGTAATATAGGCCAAGGTCATGGTCAAATTGCTCGGGTCAAATTGACTTCATATTGACTTCAGATCAGTTTCTCATGGACAGATTTTTGGTGAAGTAAACCCTCTCGCTTTGCCCCTTCTGCTCTGATGGAATTATCAGAGTGTTGGACTATTCTGATATTACTGCAAAAATTACTACATTCCCACAGAGAAGAAAACATGGACAAGTTCTTTGAGTATCGACACTGCCAAACTTAGTTTAATGTGTTTTTGAAGAATTTTTTGCTTGCATTGCAGCTTTAATAATATCGGTTCGGCTGTTTCCATTCATGAATTCTGGCTGTGACAGAAGAAAATAATAGATTATTGTGGATTCTGTCGCTTGGGGCCTTCAGACACAACTCAAACTAAAGGTAATTCGACCCAAATATAGATTTTGCCTGAACTATTCATTTAATTGAATGGATGTGGGGACATTCGGGCCAAACATCTGCATATAGAATCCTGGCCCTTTTAGGTTTTGATGAAGTTGGTGTTCTGTTTCTTTAACATGGAAAGGTCATTGGCCAGACCGGTCCTTGGTGTTGCTAGTCAGATCTTTATGTTTGCAATCAGCTAGAGTTTGCCTACTTGACAGCGGGAGCATGTCAGTAATAGCAGGGGTCAGTTCTTCCCATCATGTTGCTGTGAGGTGAATGCATAATTGGCCTCTATAGAGGGGATGTGAAGGGGAGAATTATTTTGTCAACTCAGATGCGCTGTCTTAATGTTGTTATTAAAGTGTCATTAGCCAATATATTTTGTCCCCACAATCCACCACAGGTGGTGATATCCAGGTTTTGTTAGTAGCAGCTGATATTTTCATGCATGGTATCAAGGTTATTATGTCAGTTGTCACAAACAGAAGTTGAGGACTAGATCATTTATTCCCCTTTCACAACTCAGCGATGCTATCTGGGTACTTATTTTATTTTTCCTGTGACTGCAACCTCTCAGCCCCTCACATAATTATTCACCCTTGACTTTTCTTGTTGTTGTTCAGGAGGGTGGGAAGAGGGGCTGGATCATCTGCGTACCTACGCAAGCAGAACTACTGTACATGCCAGAGCCAAGGGGTTCAAGCTAAGGCAATTAGCATGTATCTCACCAGCCCGCATGGTGTGAGATGTATTCACTGTTTTGCCCTGTTCAGCCACCCCCCTGAGGGGGTTGAGTATCAGACGTCACTTGTTTTGCTCTGGCAGCAAATGGCCAATCATCAAATCCAGGGGATCTCAGCAACTCCTCCTCATCTCATATCTTGCACCCAGCCTAACCATGATAACACAATTTATGCAGACTGTGAATAATACTAGGGGAAAGTGCTCTATATATTCACCCCCCTCTGCTTAAATTGCAGCATCATGCAGAGAGGGTTTTACAGCTTACCGATGAAATAACTTCAAGAAATACATAAACACAAGGCAAATGCACATGCATGTGCATGCAAAGAGTCAGTCATTCATTTTGGATTGGCACTAAAGAACAATACAATCTGATTATGCCAATATGAGGGTCTCATTATAATGAGAGCAGTTGAAGCATTACCGCAGATTCATTTAAATATAGTAATCACAGAACTCGAAGGCCCTGTGGTTAGAGTAATTTGAGAGCGAGAAAGCACAGCCAATGTGGCTAAATTAACGATTGACTTCCTGCTACGAAGCGCCAGGAAATTTGGAAAGTTTTTTAGTTGATATATGTATGGAATTATATTCCCTTTGTATCTGTCCTCTTCCCGTTGAAATATATTTCTTTTTGACTGTGCCTGACATATCATTGATGATAACATGTACGTTTTAGAATATAACATGAAGTAGAATTATTAAATAGAATACAGTTGAATTTAGTTGAAAAGACAACTGTAAAGAAGCGTGCCGTTTCATAGTGATAGTAATAATGGATGAACGTCTGAAATGCAAAGCCTTGCCTGAATCTCAAATCTAAAACCATCTCCTGCATGTACCCGTCAAACACGTCAACAACCACTTAGAAACTGCAATCATTAATGTGATGCTAGTGAGTGCAGCCAAATTGAAATTGCTTGGCTAATTAAAGGCAGCCAACTCTCAGTATTGTGGATAAATAATTGGTAGGGGAAATTATACGGGAAGGCAACTCCAGCATATATCTCCAAGGCCACTGACGTGACTGGAGCCCTGGAAGGATCTTACCCCTGCATCTTGCCATGGAAAGCGGATTAGTGAGATAACCCCTGTGGCGTGTGTATGGGGAGATAGCCTTTTGTGTACATGTATGTTGTTATTCTTCATGCAAACTTACCCAAAAATGGTTATCTTCCATCAATTTTTGGGTATTGAATATAATGACTTCAGGGCTGTATGTGCTGGTGATTTCCATTGACTTTATTTGTTAATTTGGTAATTTATCCAAGTCAATCGCACTGCATTTGCAAAGTTTAAATGAATTAATTGGCCACAAATAACATATGGTACTGTATTTTTTAATTATTGCAAATAAACTGATTAATGAAACAGGATATTAGAAAGCTAATTCAATTATTTAGAAAGGAGATTTCCAAGTCCACAAGGAACACAAGACTGACTAAGACCCTTTATTAATAAGCTTTAGGTATAGGGAATTAGAATATATAGCTTACAATGTTCTATGAATGGCTATGTTTCACATTATAATGCATAGGTCATACGGCATTACAAATGTGCTCATAATGCATTACAAACTGTATTCATAGGTGTTACCAAAAATATATGCACAAAGGCCTCTGATACTTAAATGGTTGAAAAGGAATTGTGGGATAATGGGGACATCTGAGAGTACTGTGGGCGATATGCAGTTCCATCATATCAATGGGAACACTTGTCATCTTCATTCTCAATCAGAATGTATTGCACAGCAGTGACCTTTCTCTATGCTTCGATGGAACATTTCCAGAAACAGTTGCAATATTCCGTTAGAATGGTTAGTTGTTTCAGGCTATGAAAGTAGTGATATTGAGTGATAATTTCTATAAAATGTATGTCTACGTTTAAACTTTAGATGGCATTCTGTTATGATCTGGTACTGACAATGTATTCCATTAAAGTTTCAGGAGAGGCAGCTTGTAGAAGAACGGACCTATTTAACTAAACAATTTAGGAATGTTATCCCGCCAAAGCCCTCATGGTGAGGACGGTAGTGATGAGGTTAGATAAGGAACGGAGAAGAGGGGAAGGCACTCCAAATGTCAAACAAGTCCTCTCTGCCAGCCGGTCCTCCTGTCACTGCTTCTCTTTCTTTGGTTGAATAATAGATGGTCAGTCTGACTGAGTGAGCAAGAGTGAGACTGGAGTTATTAACACCTTACAGGGGAAGCCATGCTGCGCTGCTTAACCCCTGATCAGCACCTGCAGTTAGGATGATACCGGTACTGGTGCAACATGTGATAACAGGCATGTTAGAAATACAAGGGTCCGTGTGAAAAACTATTCAGTGAAATTAAAATGAATTGCTACCTTGAAATGATCATTTAAAATTTGAACATGTTATTACAATGTAGTCTCTATAGTGAATAATGTGTAATTGCACAGGTTCAAGATCAATTTAATGTCAAGGGTTTTACCGAGAGTAAAGTGTTACCAAACTATTTTCTGTCTCTTTTACTTGAGGGTCAATAAAAAAACATACAAGTACCAAACTATTAGTCAGTCTTTCAAATAAGAAAAATAGAAGCTGTCTCGGAGCCTGTTGGTCCAAGACCTGATGATCCGGTAGTAACTGACGGGAAGACAGAGAACAGTCCATGGCTTGGGTGGCTGAAGTCTTAGGAAATCTTCCAGCCTTGCCTCACACACCACCTGGTACAGTATAAAGGTCCTTGGAGCTGTTTATGATTGCCCTAATTTAATTGATTGGCCCCTTAACTATAATTATAGCAAAGACAATGTGTCACCTAAGTCTTAAAATAATAGTGGTAATCACTGCTAGGTAATGCAAAAACAAAAAGAGGAACACTCAAGTGGCACACACTCACCACGCTTTGTATTCAAGAGACTGTAAATTCTTCACCTTGTTCACTTGTGAGTTAAAGGGAGGTTATTTGGAATTCAATGAAACACCAATTAGATACAGAATTGAAAATGCAATATAAGTGTGAGGGGAACCATTGTGAAAAGTCTGTAGTTAATAAAGCCATCTCCCCATTGGCCATCAGGAGCCGTGGAAGCTAAGGGGCCCCTGTGATTGTGTTAGGTGCAATAACCATGAGCATATAAGTGTACCTGTAGAGCCACTCACACCCAAATTATGCTACTACTTTTTTTTCTCAGGGTTCACTCCAGAAACGGACACTGTTAAGATAAAAAAAAAATATCTGTAAAGGGCTATAGCCATCATTGTGACCAAAATGCTTGGTGACAACACCTGAAAAGCATTCTGCCTGGGCATGTCTACACTACCAACCATATAGTGAGAGGTGGAAGCTTTTGTAAGACAACTTGGAACACGGTGATGTAAATGAGGAGCACTTTGTACTCGAAGAACCATGTGTCCCTTTCAAGACAAATTTGCACTTAGTATAAAAGACTGTATGAAGAGTGATTTGAGTTGAAAAGGCGGACGACGATTGAAAGGCGATTGGTGTGGGCGTTAAGTGGGTTGAAGGCGCTGCGTCTGACATTAAGTGTGTTTATTTTAAGATGTATTTAATAAATAGAGCGTTTTTTCACTTGGAGAAGGCAAATAAAAGAAACGGGAATAAAAAGCATCTCTCGCCGCATGATGCCGGTGAGTGATTCAGTACATTGGCAAGACTTTCCCTTATTTGGCATTATAGATGACCTCTGAGAATCAGAACGTATCCTTGAGACACTGAAAGTACTGCGGTTGACCCAGATAACTGCCAAGTTCCAGGCGTCGCTGACATCGCAGTCATTTATTTCTCCAGCATACCATAGTAGGTCACTTTTGTTTATATATTTTTAATAGGAATTCAAATTAAATGGGCTTTACAAAGGACGGGGACAATTTATCAAACAGAATAGAAAAATATTTGTTGCAGATAGTATTGCCATATAATAATTGAACATCATATCTGTCTTCGCCTACGTCCTTATCTCTGAGAGTGACCACCATGTTTCCTTCCCTGTAGAGACAATGCATTTCAAGATTTAAGCCAGAAGGATGAACTCCCTAACCTCCACAATCATGAGTTTCCACTCATGCTGCTTCTCTGGTATTGATCCAAAGATTGCATCCCAAATGGCATCCTATTCCCTATATAGTGCACTAACCAGAGCCATATGGGGTTTGGGCAAAAGTAGTGACATACAAAGGGAATAGGGTGCCATTTGGGACGGAGAATAATTGTTTCTCCAGTTGCAGTCAGAGAGGGATAGAGAATGGTGGTGCTGGCGTTATGCTCTCTCTTTACGCTAGACATATTTGACTCGTGGCAAAGTGAGATTACCCCATTTGCTTTTCGCAGGTGGATACTACATGCCTCAATTAAATCGAGCAACAGGGGGTTCGACAGAAGCCACCTTCACATCTTCTAGATGGGGATGATCAATATAACCTCTGCACAACAATAAGCCAATCCCTCACAAACCGTCTTTTGGCAAAGATGTTCAACTAAGATTCTTACGCACTTATGGGTAAGGTATTGGTTTGTTAAAGGATTAGGCCAACCACACTGTAACATAACAAATGTAATGGTGATTAAGACTGGCTATCCATGAAGCTAGGAGTCATACCTCTCCCATAATATAACCTATATGATGTCAATGTTATCTATACAAGTCCACTATATTAATGCGCATAGTCAGATATAAGCATACTAGTCTAATAAAAAGCGTGAGCTGGCGCACACACAGAGAAAATTATTTTGTGTAGCGGTGCTGACTACGTATGTACATGACTGAGTCACGACTAGCGACCGAGAAACCTGACACTATAAAGATTTTTACAAGTCAAGATAGTTTGCTTTGCTTGATAAGTATACTTGCCGTTTGTGGCATTCTTCAGTACAAGACAAGACATTAAATTGCAATGCATTTTTCAAGGTGAAAATAATAGTCTAGATATTTTTCCCATCACGGTCACACTTTATTTGGATAGTCCCATATAGCTGATCCACAGATGGTCAACAAACTATCTGTTGATAAGCAGATGCTTGCTAGGGTTAGGTTTAGGGTTAGTTTAAGAATAAGGCTTTAGGTTAGGGTAAGGGCAGTTGCGATCCGTTGGTAAAATCACTGGAGAAGTCAAGTCAGGGAAAAAAGTAATATTACAACCTACTGTATGTGTTGTGATAATTGCGTTGTTCGCTCCATAACCTGTTAGTTCATATGCCTTGACACTGTAATACATAGGCCTAAGGCCGAGACAATAAGAAGACAGTGGCAGAATAAATTCACCACAAAACCAGAGAGCAATATCTGTCTGGTGGAGTCCACAAAGCATATTGCATGTAACAAAACAGTTACATGACCTACAGCATGGTCAATTAAGTTCATGTTTGACATTTTCGGACTATTAAACAACTATTGATTTAGAAGTCCGGAGAGTTACTGGAAGTCGCAGAGAAAACAGGAGCTGCCTCCACTATTCCAGCATAATTTCATCATCATCAAATCACCTCTGATTACTCTAATACAGTGACTACTAAAAGATACCAAAAACAATTTAGTTCAAGCAATGTAAGCTAAATATGATGTGGCTCTCCATGGTTCTGATTTCTCTGTGTGTGTGTGTGTGTATGTGTATGTGTATGTGTGTGTGTGTGTGTGTGTGTGTGTGTGTGTGTGTGTGTGGAAAAAACATATTGACTCACCCTACGGTCTATGACTCTGTCATACAGTACAAACTTTTAGTTGTTGTTATCCTAAGCTACCTGGCTAAATGTGTGCTTGCTAGCCTAACTTACTTACTTGAATGGGCAACGATTAGCAAGCTAGTTAACATTAGTCTACTACATCTAGCTACATATTGAACCTCCATCCTTTCTGGCCAGAGGAACAATATATGAACGTATGGTTGGATCAGAATTGCCGTTATACTGTAATCATTGGCCAGTATGGAGAATTAAGTAAAACCTCAAGTCCAAATCCCTGTCTGCGTCCATGGCTAATTTTGGAAAGGGACAACTTTAGCTAGCTAGCCACAATATTAGATAGATGGGTTTCATATACAGAGGCAGAGGGGCGCTGTTACGTTCGCGCGGATGTTTTATCCAGTGAGATACGTTATTTTATGTTATTTTCTATATTTTTTGGTCCATTTTTTTTGGGGGGGGGGAAGCCTGGCTTCCCTTGGCATCCATGAATACACTCCCCTGGGTAAGGGTTAAGTTTAGGGTTAGGATAACGGTTAAGGTTATGGCTAGGCTGCGCTTGTACACGCGTACACACACATGCGTGCAATGCATACACACACGGACACACACTTGCATTCAAAAGCACACACATGCACACACACGGACACACACACAGTTTTTTCAGAGGGGACCGGGGTCTTGGATCCAGGGCGCTTGACCCTGGTTGGTCCTGTGGGTTGCTTTGGATGGGAGTGTCTGCTAGATGACTGAATGTAATGTACATTAAATGTTGAGCGGCTTCACTGCAGGTAGATTGCAAGTTAAAACATTTAAATGAAAATAATAATGCAAAAAAGGTTAGGGTTAGTGGATAGTTAGTTCAAATGTTGTTGACAGTTACTGAACATCTACTGAACACCTACAAACCATCTACTTGGGACCATCCTAGTAAAGTGTTGACCCCATCACCTTCTGTGAGTGGGATCATCAGCCCACTAGGTTATTCAGTATCCGAACAGTGGGACCAAACTACACATCAATATGTAAAATATTCCATAAAATTCTATGTCAGCAATCAATCCATATTTCACAACTCAAAAGGATTTTTTTGTGTGATATGGCCATTTACATTTGAAATGGAGTCTGTCTTACGTTTTTAGACTCTCTAGAAATGGGGAAAACACATAACTTACCAAAGTTCTGGCCCCATCCTAGTGTCCTGCGGCCTTTTAAAATGTAATTTCCCAACTGGAGCTGGACAGGCCCCGAACACTCCAGACAACTGCATAATTTTAGACACTCAGCAATTTTCTCCTCCCTTATGAATATAAAAATCCAGCACTTCGCCTCAGAATTGCAGATTTAAATCATTGGGTGATGAAATGGGTGAGAAAAAGTCATTTAATCAAGGTTTCAAGTTGTTTTATTGGATCATAACTAGTGATATCGTGTTAAAAGCCCATTAAGTTAAGTGAACCAAAAATTCAGAGCGGGAGCATCCTGAGGTTTAACGTAAAATAGAGATTAATGGCAATGTGGGTTACAGGGACAGATTTGGGGACAGATTCAAATCAAATCAAAGTTTATTTGTCACGTGCGCCGAATACAACAGGTGTAGACCTTACAGTGAAATGCTTACTTACAGACTCTAACCAATAGTGCAAAAAGGGTGTTAGGTGAACAAGGGACAGATTTGCATACTGTGAGACAAAAAGAGATCTGTGGGAATGCTACAGTATGACACATTGGCAGACATCATTGTCCACAAGGAATTTCAGTGAAAGCCAGAGAGGATGCACAACCTCAAAAATGACTCAACAATGACATACTTGTTGTACATTGCTGTAGACGTCTGGGATTTTGATGGACGTTGGGAAAGGAATACCGCACAATACATGTTTTAAACAACAACAACCAACCATCAATAACCAACAACCCCAACCACCAGGACAATGTTTCCGTTTCCATCCTTGTGGAACCTCCGTGTTGAACTTGGTCTACAATATTTATGATCTGCAGAGAACAACAGAGGACAACATCCTACTTGGAGAATGGATTCTTGACAGTGACAATTTATAGGGTATGTTTATGAATTTGTGATGGGCAGGAGAGCGGTCACAGTGGTAGTGAAAAATATATGAGAACAAATACTCTATAGACGAGTTGCCTGACAACATCACGGAAATGATGTGCACACATCGTTGGGGCAGAAGTGTTGTTATGATTCTGAACGGTCTGATAGCTAGCAACAATGACAAGAAGCTGCCATGTGGGGAATTGTAGGTGGCATGTTGTTTCAGCTAGTTGTATCCCGTTCTTGACACCATGTCTTGTTTTGAGATATTTTGACTTATGTCACAAATATGCTAATATGGCTACAATTCGCTAGCTAGCCAACCAACAACTGTAACGATGTATTTGAGAGACAATAAGTGTAACGGCGGTCCTCCTCCTCTTCATCTGAAGAGGAGGAGTATTGAGGGAACCAAGGCGCAGCGTAGTGAAATGACATATTTTATTAACGAAAACACGAACTTGATAAACTAACAAAAACAACAAACGGTGTAGACAGACCTAGACGACGTACTTACATAAAACAAGAAAACGCACGAATAGGAACATAGGCTACACAAACCGAACAAACCGTAAACAGTCCCGCGTGGTGTACAAACACAGACACGGAAGACAATCACCCACAACGAACACTGACAACGCCTACCTAAATATGACTCTTAATTAGAGGAACGCCAAACACCTGCCTCTAATTAAGAGCCATACCAGGCTACCCAAAACCAACACAGAAACAGAAAACATAGAATGCCCACCCAACCTCACGTCCTGACCAACTAACACACATACCAAACTAACATAAATAGGTCAGGAACGTGACATAACCCCCCCCATAAGGTGCGAACACCGGGCGCACCAGCACAAAGTCTAGGGGAGGGTCTGGGTGGGCATCTGACCACGGTGGTGGCTCAGGCTCCGGGCGAGGTCCCCACCCCACCATAATCAATCCTAACCTCCCTCTCCCCCTAAAAATGTCCACCCTCAATTTACCCCCACAAAATCCTTTTAGTAACATCAATGACATGGACAGCACCGGGACAGAGAGATAAATCAACACAGAGGGATAGCACCAGACAGAGGGATAGATCAGAAAATAGAGGTAGATCAAGATAGAGAGGGAGATCACGATAGAGGGGCAACTCCGGACTGAAAGGCAGCTCCGGACAGAGAGACAGCTCTGGACTGAGGGGCAGTTCTGGGTATATAGCCGTTTCTGGCTGAAGGGCAGCTCATGGCTGACTGACGGCTCTCGACGCTCATGGCTGGCTGACGGCTCTCGACGCTCATGGCTGGCTGACGGCTCTCGACGCTCATGGCTGGCTGACGGCTCTCGACGCTCATGGCAGGCTGACGGCTCTCGACGCTCATGGCAGGCTGACGGCTCTCGACGCTCATGGCAGGCTGACGGCTCTCGACGCTCATGGCAGGCTGACGGCTCTCGACGCTCATGGCAGGCTGACGGCTCTCGACGCTCATGGCAGGCTGACGGCTCTCGACGCTCATGGCAGGCTGACGGCTCTCGACGCTCATGGCAGGCTGACGGCTCTCGACGCTCATGGCAGGCTGACGGCTCACGACGCTCATGGCAGGCTGACGGCTCTCGACGCTCATGGCAGGCTGACGGCTCTCGACGCTCATGGCTGGCTGACGGCTCTCGACGCTCATGGCAGGCTGGCGGCTCTGGCAGATCCTGTCTGGTTGGCGGCTCTGGCAGATCCTGTCTGGTTGGCGGCTCTGGCAGATCCTGTCTGGTTGGCGGCTCTGGCAGATCCTGTCTGGTTGGCGGCTCTGGCAGATCCTGTCTGGTTGGCGGCTCTGGCAGATCCTGTCTGGTTGGCGGCTCTGGCAGATCCTGTCTGACGGGCGGCTCTAGCGGCTCCTGTCTGGCGGACGGCTCTAGCGGCTCCTGTCTGGCGGACGGCTCTAGCGGCTCCTGTCTGGCGGACGGCTCTAGCGGCTCCTGTCTGGCGGACGGCTCTGTAGGCTCATGGCAGACGGGCGGCTTTGCAGGCTCATGGCAGACGGGCGGCTTTGCAGGCTCATTGCAGACGGATGGCTCAGACGGCGCTGGGGAGACGGATGGCTCAGATGGCGCTGGGGAGACGGATGGCTCAGATGGCGCTGGTGAGACAGATGGCTCAGATGGCGCTGGTGAGACAGATGGCTCTGGCCGGATAAGGCGCACTGTAGACCTGGTGCGTGGTGCCGGAACTGGAGGCACCGGGCTAAGGACACGCACCTTCATACTAGTGCGGGGAGCAGGGACAGGGCACACTGTACTCTCAAAGCCCACTCTATACCTGGTGCGTGGTACCGGCACTGGTGACACCGGGCTGAGGACAAGCACATCAGGATTAGTAGGGGGAGAAGATACAGTGTGTACAGGGCTCTGGAGACGCACAGGAGGCTTAGTGCGTGGTGCCGGAACTGGAGGCACCGAACTGGATACACGCACTACAGGGAGAGTGCGTGGAGGAGGAACAGGGCTCAGGAGACGCACTGGTAGCCTAGTGCGTAGTGTAGGCACTGTAGGTACTAGGCTGGGGCGGGGAGGTGGCGCCGGAAATACCGGACCGTGGAGGCGTACTGGCACTCTTGAGCATTGAGCCTGCCCAACCTTACCTGGTTGAATGCTCCCGGTCGCCCGACCAGTGCGGGGAGGTGGAATAACCCGCACCGGCCTATGTAGGCGAACCGGGGAAACCATGCGTAAGGCAGGTGCCATGTATGCCGGCCCGAGGAGACGCACTGGAGACCAGACGCGTTGAGCCGGCCTCATGACACCTGGCTCAATACCCAATCTAGCCCTACCAGTGCGGGGAGGTGGAATAACCCGCACTGGGCTATGCACTCGTACAGGAGACATCGTGCGCTCTACTGCGTAACACGGCGCCTGCCCGTACTCCCGCTCTCCACGGTAAGCCTGGGAAGTGGGCGCAGGTCTCCTACCTGCCCTTGGCCCACTACCTCTTAGCCCCCCCCCAAGAAATTTTTGGGTGTTACTCACGGGCTTTTTGGGCTTCCGTGCCAGACGCGTTCCCTCATAACTCCGGTTCCTCTCTCCGGTAGCCTCTGCTCTCCTCAGTGCCTCCAGCTGTTCCCATGGGAGGCGATCCCTACCAGCCAGGATCTCCTCCCATGTGTAGCAACCTTTCCCGTCCAATATATCGTCCCAAGTCCATTCCTCCTTCTTTTCCTGTCCCTTACTCCGTTTACTCCGCTGCTTGGTTCTGGAGATTTGGTGGGTGATTCTGTAACGGCGGTCCTCCTCCTCTTCATCTGAAGAGGAGGAGTATTGAGGGAACCAAGGCGCAGCGTAGTGAAATGACATATTTTATTAACGAAAACACGAACTTGATAAACTAACAAAAACAACAAACGGTGTAGACAGACCTAGACGACGTACTTACATAAAACAAGAAAACGCACGAATAGGAACATAGGCTACACAAACCGAACAAACCGTAAACAGTCCCGCGTGGTGTACAAACACAGACACGGAAGACAATCACCCACAACGAACACTGTGACAACGCCTACCTAAATATGACTCTTAATTAGAGGAACGCCAAACACCTGCCTCTAATTAAGAGCCATACCAGGCTACCCAAAACCAACACAGAAACAGAAAACATAGAATGCCCACCCAACCTCACGTCCTGACCAACTAACACACATACCAAACTAACATAAATAGGTCAGGAACGTGACAATAAGGCTTATCTTATAAGCTACAGTAGGCTACTAAATACAATGTCCAGTGGCACACAGACTCACCTAATGATGAAAATGAAGCCATAAGCTACTCACGGTGATGGCCGGTGCGCTCCTCTTGTCAGTAGCTCATCTCAAGATGAGCTACTCTGAAAAAAAGCTGCTGTTCGCAAAAAAAATTAGAGTTTTTAAGTAAAACAAATATTGGTTCTACAGACAGACTAGTCTTCTCTTTTCAGTGGTAAGCTTTTGCTTTCCAAACTGTACATTTTCCCTCGGTTCTATTTAGAAATTTGCAAAAGGCAAAGAGACAGCCACAATCAACCATAGAAATGTAATCATAATCCATAAATGCCATTTCCAATTCAAGTCAGGTCTGGCAGCAATTACTAGTGTACCCATGAGTTTAACACTCAAATTGACAGTGTAAGACGTTCCAAAATCCTTCTATGGATTATATGTTTATGGCCACAACGCAACAAGCTGTATATTTGCATCACTGCCTGGTATGTCAACTGCTCGGCCTCCGACCGCATGGCACTACAGAGGTTAGTGCGTACGTCCCATTACATCATTGGGGCCAAGCTTTCTGCCATCCAGGACCTCTATACCAGGCAGTGTCAGAGGAAGGCCCTAAAAATGTTCAAAGACTCCAGCCACCCTAGTCATAGACTGTTCTCTCTACTACCACACGGCAAGCGCTACCGGAGCGCCAAGTCTAGGTCCAAGAGGCTTCTAAGCAGCTTCTATCCCAAAGCCCCCCCCCCTCCCTTTACGCTGCTGCTACTCTGTGTTATTATCTATGCATAGTCACTTTAATAACTCTACCGCGTGGACATTACCTCTATTACCTCGACTAACCGGTGCCCCCGCACATTGACTCTGTATCGGTACACCTGTATATAGCCTCGCTATTGTTATTTTACTGCTGCTCTTTAATTATTTGTTACTTTATTTCTTATTTTTTTGGAGGGGTATTTTTCTTAAAACTGCATTGTTGGTTAAGGGAGTATCACGTGAGTATCTTTAATAGGGGGCAGCATTTTCACGTTCGGATGAAAAGCGTGCCCAGAGTAAACTTCCTCCTACTCAGGCCCAGAAGCTAATATATGCATATTATTAGTAGATCGGGATAGAAAACACTCTGAAGTTTCTAAAACTATTTGAATGATGTCTGTGAGTATAACAGAACTCATATGGCTGGCGAAACCTGAGAAAAATCTAACCAGGAAGTGGGAAATCAGAGGTTTGTAGTTTTTCAACTCATTGCTTTTCTAATATACAGTGTCTATGGGGTCATATTGCACTTCCTAAGGCTTCCACTAGATGTCAACAGTCTTTAGAACCTGTTTGAGGCTTCTACTGTGAAGTGGGAGAGAATGAGAGCTGTTTCAACCAGATGTCTGGCAGAGTGCCATGAGCTGGTAACGCGTGTGGCCGTGAGAGCGACCTGCGTTCCATTGCATTTCTAAAGACAAAGGAATTCTCCGGTTGAAACATTATTGAAGATTTATGTTAAAAACATCCTAAAGATTGATTCTATACATCGTTTGACATGTTTCTACGAACTGTTAAATAACTTTTTGGACTTTTCGTCTGAACTTTCGCCTGGACTTGCCCACGCCTCGTGAGTTTGGATTTGTGATCTAAACGCGCTAACAAAATGGAGCTATTTGGACATAAATGATGGACTTTATTGAACAAAACAAACATTTATTGTGGAACTGGGATTCCTGGGAGTGCATTCTGATGAAGATCATCAAAGGTAAGTGAATATTTATAATGCTATTTCTGACTTCTGTTGACTCTACAACATGGCTTGTTTTTGTGTCTGAGCGCCGTACTCAGATTATTGCATGGTGTGCTTCTTCGGTACAGCTTTTTTGAAATCTGACACAGCGGTTGCATTAAGGAGAAGTATATCTTTAATTCTGTGCATAACACTTGTATCTTTTATCAAAGTTTATGATGAGTATTTCTGTAAATTGATGTGGCTCTCTGAAAATTTGCCGGATGTTTTCGAGGCACAACTTTACTGACCATAACGATGTATTATGATTTGATTTGGCGTTCATACTGCCCAAATTGCGGCCTTCCTGACTGTAGGCAACCGGTGACTGCCAAAATAAAGGAAACGCTTGAGTAAATGAAGAATACAAAGTTTATGTGGTGTGCATTTTTGTAGAATCTATGACAAGGCGCATTGAATCTGTTCTGGCATCTCATGGTGGCCCAACACCCTTTTAAGACATTTTATGTTGGTGCTTCCTTCATTTTGGCTGTTACCTGTATGCGCTTGTGCTAAAAGTTCATCGACATATATATTTTTTAAACTATTGATCCTCTGTGGCTAAATTATGCTCTCTGGTTTATTTTGAACATTCAGAGCGGGCTCCTGTGGTTGAGAGCCCAAGCCGCTATGGGCTTGTTCCCAGCCCCTCGCTCACACAATTGACCAGTCACATTTATTTTTATTTTGTATTAATCAGTTACCCAATCAAGGCAGGGCCCCCCAGATATTCTGCCTAGCCTATCAGGGGATAAGATGGAGCTATAACCATTTACACCTATCAAATCCTCTCAGATCTCCACAAATGTTTATAGGGGCTAAGGGTTATCCTGAGATTGGGCAACACACTGTATGACATTATGTTGACCTTGGAGCTAAGGTCCCTCCTATCTAGGTAAGATTGATTGACATGTGAGTTGATATGTTGACGTGTATGTGGAGCACAGCAGTTGAGTTAACCTGTGTAATCCTATATGTTCAACATCTGAGTAAGTGTTCCTACAATAAAGTTCAGTGTGGCTCAGTTGGTAGACCAGTTGCTAGAGCATGGCACTTGCAATGCCAGGGTTGTGCGTTCGATTCCCATGAGGGACCAGTACGAACAAATATGAAAATGTATTCACTCACTACAGTAAGTCGCTCTGGATAAGAGCGTCTGCTAAATGACTAAAATGTGTATTAGTAGGTATACACATGTGCATAGAAAAAAATACTTTGTGACATATGCTTAGAGAGAGAGGTCCGAAATACATTGAACTCGTGCATTATGTTGATTTCGAACCCATTTCAATGTATCCAGTGTCTCATTCAGACAGGCTCAGACTCTAAATAACCCAGTGTTTTACTTGCGCTTTATCTTATAATTTCTATTTGCCTTGAATCAATGGTGATGGTCCCATGGGGACACATTGGCATGATTGTCAGACGTTGTATCAAGCATTCCTCTTTCCTTAAAAACGGAAATAAATATCACTGGTTTTGGTCTGGCAAATTTGACAACCCATTTACCTGCCAGAGTGAGTTAAAAATACCACAGTCAATTGCGAAATGTTAAAATGTGACACGTTGAAATGAATAGCTATTATATAATTGTCGGCTGCACGTTTGATGTATTCAAACAACAGCAAACAAGGCAGATAAAATGCACCGTGGCACACATGAACTGTACTGAGAGTGATGTTCATTCCCAGCACAGGACAAACACACAGACCCCGTAAGGCTTATGTTGGCTGCCCTTACATTAACCTTCAAAGAGAGACAGTTGGAACAGTATTGTAGTGTCCTATAATCAAATCAAATTAAAGTTTATTGGCCATGTACGCAGGCGTTACAGCAGGTGCAGCGAAGTGCTTATGTCACTAGCTCCAACAGTGCAGTAGAATGGCTTGCAAATACAAATAAAAAAACAAGAAATCAAGAAATGACAGAATGGGTCCAATTAACAACCCAGAGTAGATATATTAGAGTGAGCATGTGTCAGAATCCACAATATAAATGTGGTGTGTATAGACAGTATATACATTGGAAAATGGTAGTACAGAAGTAGGTATATTAAGATGTCAAGAATACAGTATATACATACACAGCTAGTAAATGTATATGTGTATATGAGGTGGCCAGCGTTCATGACTCTATATACAAAGGGCATTAGTCTCGAGGTGCAGGGCAAAGTACCGGGCGAGTAGCCTGTTAGTGATGGCTGTTCAACAGTCTGATGGCCTGGAGATATAAGCTGTTTTTCAGTCTCTCAGTCCTGGCTTTGATGCACCTGTACCGTCTCTGTCTGTTAGAAGGTAGCAGAGTGAACAGACCGTGGCTCGGGCAGCTGACCAATATGTCATGACTTATTCCCTTTAGAGTGATTGATTGACAGAGTTTACAAACCATGGTGTCAACTGTGTCTTCAGGGATCCTTACCCTGGAAATGAAAATGACTAATTAGCATAACTGTCAGACGGTGGTAGAGGGGGCATGTCTGTCAGGTACCTGGCCAACAGCTGGCAGAGCAATGATTTGTAGTTGACAATCAAACAAACGTAGTTGACAAAACATAACGTAGTTGATGAATAACATAGTTGAAGAATAATGTAGTTGACGAATAAACTAAAATAGGCATTTTACTGCACATACTGTGGCTATGTTGGCCAGTGCTTTCAATGTAAATCCAGTCAACTTCAACAATCAAACAAAACTGAAAACCTTCCCAAAAAGCACAAGCAAATGTCAATTCATTTCATTTTCCTTAATACACTGGAGTTGAAATTGAACTGACCGCCAGTCTGCTTCTCTCCATCCATGGGGCCTCAACCCAGATTAAGCGTGACCGCATTAATGACTGGCTGTATGGGTCTGTACGGGAGACAGCAAGGTGCTCAGGACCATATAGTGACACTATATCTGGGTCTGTCCAATGTCATTTTCTCCCACAGAGTGTAATATAGTGTCATTGACTGATGCTTGACCCTCCCCCCATTAGTCAGAAACTGCATGGCCAGAAACCTGGCGACAGGAACAAGGCGTTGTAGTACAGTAGCCCTTTACAGTCATACCCGTATAAAGGTTGAAAATTGCAGATTTGGTGACTGATATACACCTAAAGTGGAATGCAAATGCTGTACAGTAACATGAATGACGTCAGAGCTCAGTATCTCCGCTTCACAGCTCTGCAAGGGTTTTGACTGATAGCCATTCTGAATTTGAGCAGAATTTGAATTATAGGGAAGACATCAAAACTATGAATAAACACATATGGAATCATATAGTAACCCCCTAAAAATGTTTTGATTCTTTAAAGTAGCAACCCTTTGCCTTGATGACAACTTTGCACACTCTTGGAATTCTCTCGACCAGCTTCACCTGGAATGCTTTTCCAACAGTCTTGAAGGAGTTCCCACATATGCTGAGCACTTGTTGGCTGCTTTTCCTTCACTCTGCGGTCCAACTCATCCCAAACCATCTCAATTGGGTTGAGGTCGGGCAGTTGTGGAGGCGATCACTCTCCTTATTGGTCAAATAGCCATTACACAGCCTTGAGGTGGGTTTTGGGTCATTGTCCTGTTGAAAACAAATAATAGTCCCACTAAGTGCAAACAAGATGGCGTATCGCTGCAGAATGCTGTGGTAGCCATGGTGGCAAAGTGTGCATTGAATTCTAAATAAATCACAGACTGTGTCACCAGCAAAGCACCCCCACACTATCCCACCTCCTCCTCCATGCTTCAAAGTGGGAACAACGCATGCGGAGATCATCCGTTCACCTACTCTGCGTCTCACAAAGACATGGCGTTTGG
The DNA here is from genome assembly GCF_016432855.1 of Salvelinus namaycush. Classification (NCBI taxonomy): domain Eukaryota; kingdom Metazoa; phylum Chordata; class Actinopteri; order Salmoniformes; family Salmonidae; genus Salvelinus; species Salvelinus namaycush. The sequence goes on from NC_052346.1 coordinate 9,739,184, forward strand.
AACCAAATATCCTCAGACCAAAGGACAGATTTCCACAAGTAATGTCCATTGCTCGTGTTTCTTGGCCCAAGCAAGTCTCTTCTTCTTATTGGTGTCCTTTAGTAGTGGTTTCTTTTTAGCAATTCGACCATGAAAGCCCGATTCACGCAGTCTCCATTGAAAAGTTGATGTTGATGTGTCTGTTACTTGAACTCTGTGAAGCATTTATTTGGGCTGCAATTTCTGAGGCTCTGCAGCAGAGGTAACTCTGGGTCTTCCTTTCCTGTGGCGGTCCTCATGAGAGCCAGTTTCATCATAACGGTTGATGGTTTTTGCTACTGCACTTGAAGAAACGTTGAAAGTTCTCTAAATTTTCCGGATTGACTGAGCTTCATGTCTTAAATCAATGCTGGACTGTCATTTCTCTTTGCTTATTTGAGCTGTTCTTTCCATAATATGGACTTGGTATTTTACTTAATTAATAGGGCTATCTTCTGTACACCACCCCTACCTTGTCACAGCACAACTGATTGGCTCAAACGCATTAAGACGGAAAGAAATTCCACAAGTTAACTTTTAACAAGGCACACCTGTTAATTCGAAATGGATTCCAGGTGACTACCTCATGAAGCTGGTTGAGAGAATGCCAAGAGTGTGCAAAGCTGTCATCAAGGCAAAGGGTAGCTTAAATAGTGTTTAACACTTTTTTGGTTACTACCTGATTCCTGATTTGGTTACTACCTGATGTGTTATTTCATAGTTGTGATGCCTTCACTATTATTATACAATGTAGTACATAGTAAAATAAAGAAAAACCCTTGAATGAGTAGGTGTGTTCAAACTTTTGACTGGTACTGTATAATGGGCCGTTATTGGATTGCATAAACAACAACAGCAATTGAGTGATGGCAATGATGCAAGGTTGTGTTCCAAACAAAACAACTGTGCTTGCTTTAGTTCCTCAATGGCACAGCTAGGAGAGCTTAAAAAGCATCTTATAGTTGAAGATTCTTCTTTGAGTCATAAATGTGCATAGAAATTACCAGTGGGGTAAGGTACTTAAGTAGAAATACTTGAATGTACTACTTAAGTGTTTTTTTGGGGTATCTGTGCTTTACTATTTATATTTTTGTTAAATTTTACTTTTCCTTCACTACATTCCTAAAGAAAATAATGTACTTCTTAGTCCATGTATTTTCCCTGACACCCAAAAGTACTCGTTACATTTTGAATACTTAGCAGGACAGGAAAATTGTCAAATTCACACACTTAAAGAAAACATCTCTGGTCATCCCTACTCTATCTGATCTGGTGGACTTACTAAACACATATTTGTTTGTAAATTATGTCTGAGTGTTGGAGTGTGCCCCTGGCTATGCGCACATTCAAAAAACAAGAAAATTTTGCCGTCTGGTTTGCTTAATTTAAGAAACTTGAAATGGTTAATTAAGTATATTTTAGCAATTAAGTTTACTTTTGATACTTAACTATTTTATTTTAAACCAAATACTTTTAGGATTTTACTCAAGTAGTATTTTACTGGGTGGCTCTATTTTACTTGAGTCATTTTCTATTAATTAAGGTAGCTTTACTTTTATTAATCAAGTATGACAATTGAGTACTTTTTCCACCACTAGAAATGACTTACGAACTATGTACTCTTTGGAGAAGTGTGTGGCCACATGGAGACACCTCTCACATTTTCCAGGAATATTCTCATCATGTTACTGAAATGTATCCAGAGTAGTTTCAGATTTTGTTAACAAAATACAATGAAAAGTACAGTAAATTTAAAATGCACATGAAATCAACAGTGTGATATTTGGATTCAGTCTTGTCAGGTGAACTGTTGTCCTCAACTTTGCTCTAATATTTTCCCCATGATCTCCAAACTGTTCCCATTCAATTGCTACTATGCGTCTACGTATGCTTTTCATATTTCTTCTGCAAGAAACATTTCAATTTAGCTCTATCCATATAGGCCAATTCCCACGGGTTAAATTATATTTATTTCTCTCCCCCTCTGACACTTCTCTTTCTATTTGACTGCCATGCTGGTCTCTTTATCTATCCTCCCCCTATTCCCCCAGCCCTGAGTGAGACACCTGCAAATAAAATGAATTCATATTTGCTATGTCTGTATACCATGACTCATGGTGAGATGGTGTACTAATCCTTTTGATAGTGGTGTGACTAAGCGCAGAACACTGGCAGACCTACATTATGCACAGCATTGCATTAGAGCGACAGTGCTACAAAACTATTTTCAAACCCAGATTTTCTTTATCCTCTCTGCTTATTAACGTCGAATGAAATTACATATCCAAATAAGTATCACATTGATATGTTAACAGGAATAAGAAAGCCTCTAAAATCCATTGGATTATTTGGAGATGTGGTTATTCCGATGCTTTATGTCTACATTAAGATACAATTAAGATATTATAACACTCATATTGTCTGTTAACCCAGAATACATTCCTCAAAAATAAAGATGGTTCGTTGTTGTTGCCGTGTGCACATTACATTTATCTACCATCGTTTCTTTTCGGAACATGCTGCAGTCGCCACCAGCCAGCGGCAACAGATGCTATTTAAAGAGGCTGAAGCAAACAAGATGTCTTACTTGAGTAAAAAAAGAGAAAACAAGAGAAAACACTGGCTGTTGCAGGGATTATACAGTGTATTGTTATGATACGGCAGATTAAGCTGCATTTGCCCAATTTATTCCATCTAACTAGAATTGTATCCTTGTAGAAAGATCATGTTGGACATGAAACACAGAGGCCCATCAAAACCATGTGTGTGAAACAAGTGAACCACAGGTTTATTCTGCCACTACTTGTCACGTTCTGACCTTAGTTCCTTTGTTTTGTCTTTTGTTTTAGTATGGTCAGGGCGTGAGTTGGGTGGGTTGTCTATGTTAGTTTTTCTATGATTTTCTATTTCTGTGTTTGGCCTGATGGGTCTCAATCAGAGGCAGTTGTCAATCGTTGCCCCTGATTGGGAACCATATTTAGGTAGCCTGTTTTCTGTTGGGTTTTGGTGGGTGGTTATTTTCAGTCTTTGTGTGTCTGCACCAGACAGAACTGTTTTCGGTTGTTTCTTTGTTATTTTGTTATTCAGTGTTCTGTTTTGATGATTATTAAACATCATGGACACTTACCACGCTGCACCTTGGTCCTCACCTTCTTCCACCGACGACAGCCGTTACATTACTATTCTTAACAGTGTTATATTACTATTCAAAATAACCTATTCAGAATGAACATGGAATATGTGTGTTATTCCAATAGTAAGACAAAATCTATGGCAGAGTATTGGGGGAGAGAAGTTTAACTGTATTGACTTGATGCTTCACATGCAGTATTAGAAGTGTCACAGAGTCTGCTGGAGTTGTGAAATCTGCAGAGGGTTGACTTTTTATCACTGCCCACAGCAGACATTTGCAGAAGTGGATGTGCTATGCTGTGAAAATAGCAGAGGATTTTTCAGCAGTATAAGAGGTTTCAGGCAAATACAATTTGGGCTCTTTGTTTCCCACAGTTTGAAGGAAGGCTAATTAATCTATGCGTACATACTTTAAGTAAGTCAATTGATACTATATTTCACTATGCACAGATGTCTTTTCCAGCAAAGTATTACAGTTTGACTTTGACATTTTATGCCTGTCCAAATTTTTTTTTTTTATGGGTGAAGTAAAGCTAACCTTTGGTTTTTCGCGTTTAAGTTGAGACACTTGTTAACTAACGCCTCAAAAGTGAAGCCAAAAGCACTGGAGTCGGGCTGGGGGTTTCACATCTCGTTAAGCTAAGGGATCAAGTTTGGGATAGGGTTAAGCTTAGGAATTAATTCAGAGTGGTTAAGGGTTACAGTTTGGGAAAGGCTTAAAGGTCATGATCAGTAAAAATCATGTTTTTCATGAAATTGGATGATATTTGGATAAAGCAGACCAATGTATGATGACCAAAGTATGGCATGACTGTTACTTCTACATTAATAAAGTGTGATCATAAAGTTACTGGTCCCCTCCCCCATGTCAAATACTTGCATTCAGGATGGATTATTAAGGGGGTAGGGTGACATCACCCTAACTTTCATTTTATTACACCAATGTAGTTTATACAGCTACTATACTGGTGCCAACATTTGACTGTAGGGTGTCAGAAAATATAATTAAAAGTTATATTTACGGCAAAGATACTTAAGTCTCCCATTTCCTCTGTGTCTGGTGTTAGCTAGTTACTGGTTAGATAGGTTTTCAGCCAGCATGGAACAAAATGATATGATGTCAAGTCAACACATCCGTCAGTGCTGCTGTGAACCACATCACAAGAGACAGAAATGTATATAATTGATGCAATTTCAATGATTTTCCTGCAACACTGCTCACTGCATCCAGTTTCTTGACATGGGCGTTTCAAAGGGTGGTGAGTTAACCTCTCTGGGATCGTTCGGGACGCTAGCGTCCCACCTCGCCAACAGCCAGTGAAATTGCAGGACGCCAAATTCAAAACAACAGAAATCTCATAATTAAAAATCCTCAAACATACAAGTATTTTACACCATTTTAAAGATACACTTCTCGTTAATCCAACCACAGTGTCCGATTTTAAAAAGGCTTTACAGCGAAAGCACCACAAACGATTATGTTAGGTCACCGCCAAATCACAGAAAAACACAGCCATTTTTCCAGCCAAAGAGTGGAGTCACAAAAAGCAGAAATATAGATAAAATGAATCACTAACCTTTGATGATCTTCATCAGATGACACTCATAGGACTTCATGTTACACAATACATGTATGTTTTGTTCGGTAAAGTTCATATTTATTTCCAAAAACCTTAGTTTACATTGGCGCCATGTTCAGAAATGCCTCCAAAACAACCAGAGAAATTGCAGAGAGCCACATCAAATAACAGAAATACTCATCATAAACTTTGATGAAAGATACATGTTTTTCATAGACTTAAAGATACACTTGTTCTTAATGCAACCGCTGTGTCAGATTTCAAAAAAGCTTTACGGCAAAAGCACAATATTCAATAATCTGAGCACAGCGTTCAGCCAAAAAGCAAGCCATACAGTTACCCGCCAAATTGTAGAGTCAACAAAAGTCAGAAATAGCAATATAAGTCTTCACTTACCTTTGCTGATCTTCGTTGGAATGGACTCCCACTTCCACAAGAAATGTTTGTTTTGTTCGATTACGTCCATATTGATGTCCAAATACCTCCGTTTTGTTTGCGCGTTTAGTTCACTATTCCAAAGGCACAATGCGCGAGCGTGATAGAAGGTGATAGCATTCACTGTTGCCTGTAGTGGCCAGTTTTTAAGGCAATTCTAGACGTTCTTGGGACTTGGATGGACATCTATCTTCGACTTCAAACTACAGCCTTAGCAACTGCCCAACAGTTCACAAAGTAACTGTTTCCATGAAAAACAGGTTATTACCTATATATCCTATTATGAAGTCTTATGACTTCTGCATCAATCCAACTACAGCCAACTAACAATCGATGAAGCGTTGTTTCCACCCCCCCCCCTGATCTCTTGTGGACAGACTATGTAAATATAAATGGTACCGTAGATCTGTCATGATACAACCCAGTTGTGTGAGATAAGGAGCAGCATTAGTTCCGGTGCTGGGCTTTTCATCACTGGTAAATTGGACAAAACACGGTATCGCAGGTGTTATTATCTTTCGAATTTCAGAATGTGAGTGGTGGAGCTACTTGTCCGTAACTTTCAAAGAGAGAGGGTGGAGCTCTTCGGTCCGGTTCCACTCCTAGTTCCATTTCTTCTCTTAACACGTACAGTATGGACCCAGAACTTAATCCAGCATCTAACCATTTACGCAAGACTTTAGTTCTGGGTTAACCGAAATCAGATTTTCCCCAACTCAGACTCTAGAAGCATTTAAAGGCGATGCATGATAACTTATCAATTGTCTGATAACCAAAACAGACACTTTTATCCAAAGCGGCTTACAGTAGGCATGCTTGCTTACATTTATTATGTTTGGGTGGTCCTGGGAATCAAACACACTATCCTGACATTGCAAGACCCTTGCTTTACCAACTGAGCTACAGATTACCTCATAGATAATGGTAGCTGTAATTAGCAAGCTTAATGATCTAACATGTCTCAGGGCCAAAACATTGCAACAGACTAACTATCAACTATTTCAGGTCTCAACCAGTAAACTAATATTCCTCTATTATGGAGAAATCCATCCCACTCCCTCAGTAATCGTCAGGGAGCGCTTCAGTCTGTGAATAAGCCTGAAGTCAGAATATTGGAGAGGAGAGGTGCATCATTTTCCTTAATAACATTTTGTTCATGCTTACCTCAACTTTAATCTCACCCACCAGTCGGCTCTCTCTTTGTCGAGACGTCTGGTTTCAGTGCGCCTCAGAAAAGGACTTGCGACAGCGAAAACAGCCACAAGTTTTAATTGGCTTATCTCGTAGTCCATCACCATCTAGCATCTCCCCCTCTTCATGGATTTCAAAGGGTGAGCAGCGCAAGCACAGAGTTTTTAATCCCAGAGGCTCAACATCGTGAGACTTCCGGGAACGAAGCGAACTCGGCAGACCAGGCCGGGGTTTGGAGTTTGAGAAGTCAATGAGAGAAGTGAAAAATGTGTTTGTTCTTACTTTTCTCGAAATCTAAAGGCACCTAGATTCGAGCAAATGTCTTAGGTAGCTGAACATGTAATTTGTTATTAATCCAACCTTGTAAAAGTGACAAACAGGTTTATATCGAAGGAGTGCCTTTGATTTGATGGCCTGCACATGCGCAGTCCGGTGTGAGACGACCGTTAGATCTGATGACGGTATATGATTAGCTAGCCAATTTTAGCATGACATCGCCTACAATATTTACATGAACATTTTTGTAATTTAGCAGACGCTCTTATCCAGAGAGACTTACAAGCATGATCAGGGATTTCAATTGGAGAACAGTTTCTACCTATCCTCTTCCAAATTACTGTTTTTGGCTCAAGTAATGGGCTAAACAAGGAATTATTCATCTCAGAAGTAGTTTTCAAATGAACTTCACGCCCGAACTCAGAATAAATTGGGCTTTCCAAAAATACTATGGTCACTGAATTGAACATTTATTTAGATTTGGCGATTTTCTTAATTTTTTAAAATCCCATTTAATACAGCTGTAGCAGGCTCGCTCCCTCTCCCGTCTCGTTTTTGACCACACGCCTTTCCAGTCCCAATTTGTTGCACAGTGTTACCAGGCTCTCTGCGCCAGTAATTAAAGCCTGGGGACGAGGTCACCTCGACTCGAAATCAGGCCCCGAAGAAAAATCAGCCCCTAAAGAAAAAAATCATCTTAGTAAAAATAACTGAATGGAGTGTTCAAAAATAAGAAAGAAGATTTACCATTGGCTAGTTGCATAAGTGGGAATGACCTCTGGGCGAATTTGAAGAGTGCTTCGTTAAGACTCCTGACATAGCCCCAAATGTAATCTGATGCAAATAGAAATGTTAAATGGTTTCAGGGGGAGTTCTCAAGCATGGTGTAGTATCCCCAATTTTGGACACCCTCCCCCCTCTGGGCAGGCACAAGCTCCCAGCTCAGCAGTGGTGTTTATGAGGGCAATCAAGTCCATGCCAATCACTCTCCTTCCAGCTAACTTGGAGGGGAAAGACTCATATTGCATTCTGCATAGATACCCCACTATGAGATATTAAGCCTTTGCCCTTCAATTCCCCTTACCCTGGAACTCACCTACTAATATAACTCACCCATGATATAACACACTGTCTAGGCCTACCCTTTTCATGAGAACACGTTGAATGCAGAATCCATGCTAAATAATAATGGTACTTTGGTTGGATATACCAGTTTCTCTTTCTTTCTACTCTCTTCTCACATGAATGTGTGTCACATTCATTTTGACAATATATTTAAGTGATTGAATGTGGCCTATATTAATCCATGCAACTTTATTTACTATGCCAGAGGCCTATAGTAAACAGATAAGCGGTAGGGATTGGTATGAAACCATAACTCCCAACAACAACTTATATTACAATGCATGTACACTACTGGTAAAAAGTTTTAGAGCACCTACTCATTCAAGTTTTTTTTTTACTATTTATTCTACATTGTAGAATAATAGTGAATACATCAAAACGATGAAATAACACATAAGGAATCATGTAGTTTTGAAATATATTATATATTTCAGATTGTTCAAATAGCCACCCTTTGCCTTGAAGACAGCTTTGCACACTGTTGGCATGCTCTCATCCAGCTTTATGAGGTAGTCACCTGGAATGCATTTCAATGAACAGGTGTGCCTTAAAAGTTACATTTGTGGAATTTCTTTCAGTCGTAATACATTTGAGCCAATCAGTTGTGTTGTGACAAGGTAGGGGGGGGGGGGGGGGGGGGTTATACAGAAGATATCCATAAGACATGAAGGTCAGTCAAAACGGAACATTAAGAACTTTGAACGATTCTTCAAGGGCAGTCGCAAAAACCATCAAGTGCTAACGATGAAACTGGCTCTCATGAGGACCGCCACAGGAATGGAAGACCCAGAGTTACCTCTGCTGCAGAGGATATGTTCATTGGAGTTAGAGCCCAATTCAATTAGAGCCCAAATAAATGCTTCACAGAGTTCAAGTAACAGACACATCTCAACATCAACTGTTCAGAGGAGATTGTGTAAATCAGGCCTTCATGGTCGAATTGCTAAAAAGAAACCACTACTAAAGGACACCAATAAGAAGAAGAGACTTGCTTGGGCCAAGAAACACGAGCAATGGACATTACCCGGTGGAAATTTGTCCTTTGGCCTGAAGTATATATTAAAGATTTTTCATTCCATGTGTCTTTGTGAGACGTGGTGTGGGTGAACGGATGATCTCCACATTTGTATTTCCTACCGTTAAGCATGGAGGACGAGGTGTTATGGTGTGGGGGTGCTTTGCTGGTGACACTGTCTGTGATTTATTTAGAATTCTTAGCACACTTAACCAGCATGGCTACCACAGCATTCTGCAGCGATACACCGCCCAATCTGGTTTGGGCTTAGTGGGACAATAATTTGTTTTTCAACATGACAATGACCCAACACACCTCCATGCTGTGTAAGGGCTATTTTACCAAGAAGGAGAGTGATGGAGTGCTGCATCAGATGACCTGGCCAGCACAATCCCCCAACCTCAACCAAATTGAAATGGTTTGGGATAAGTCGGACCGCAGAGTTAAGGAAAAGCAGCCAACAAGTGCTCAGCATATGTGGGGACTCCTTCAAGACTGTTGGAAAAGCATTCCAGGTGAAGCTGGTTGAGAAAATGCCAAGAGTGTGCAAAGCTGTCATCAAGGAAAAGGGTATTTGAATGAATAAAAAAATCCTACTTCATTTCGTATATGTTATTTCATAGTTGTGATGTCTTCACTATTATTCTACAATGTAGAAAATTGTCAAAATAAAGAAAAACCCTTGAATACGTAGGTGTTCTAAAACTTTTGACCGGTAGTGTATACTATATGTGTTAAACTCACATACCTTCTAGTCCTAGTCCACTAGTCCTACTGCTGTTGAATAGTGAGGGCACATTTTCAAGGCAATCAACCGTCGCTTTGTATGAATACGCCAGGGGAAATAAATATCTTGAAATGAGACATTCAGCAAGCACTTTAGCAATCATTTCATTGTTTACACCATCTCAAGGACAACGGGAGGTTTAGAACATTGGTAATCAAACATCACAAAATTGCCCCCAGTTTAAACACCCAGAAATTAATTTCAGTAATTTGCTTGTTTTAAAGAGTGGATAGAGTGAATCAACAAATGCAATCTGTTGTTCAAGTCCACCACCACACAATGCAGTAAAAACGTGCAAATACACACACACACACACACACACACACACACACACACACACACACACACACACACACACACACACACACACACACACACACACACACACACACACACACACACACACACACACACACACACCATCATGGGAGAATTTTGCTGGCTAAGTGAGAAGTTTGCATAGCATATTGTAAGCAGGGGGGGCATCATACCAAGGACACTCTTTTGGCTGCATTGTTTTAAACAAACTGTTTGACACAACTATTTAATTATATACAATCGTTTTAAACAATGCTTTCATTACAATTGCAATTATTATTCCCATTCGCAAATACTTAGAAATGCATCTGTTTAGTATGTTATATCAAGCTGGGCATATTTCTTTCATAATTTTTTAACCCTCTTGCCACAAGACTGTATCGGAATTCACCTATGGCACACAACAAGTAATTAATGCATTCCCTATTATAGGCTAATGAATAACTCATTTCATGGTGTATGGTTTATTAGCCGAGAATAACCCCTATCTAATTACAGCCATTTATGACCTCCTACAATTAAAAAGCTGTTACGTTACAATGTCAGGCACGTTGAACATTTATTCTGTATTTCTCTGTCTCTAATAGGATACATTATCCATAATTAAAAGTATCTAATTAGCAACTAGTATGTGTGTCTGTGATGACTAAGTGCTTTATCCGCCAATAAGCCCCCTTGTAAGTACCTTCTGATATGTCCCCTTGTCTCTTGTGTGCCCATTAAATGTTATAGTAGTGACAGCTTTTTCACTGAGTTAAGAGTCCTGAAGGTCCAGATGTTTCCACTGTGCTATCTATATCCCCAGGACATTAATGAAGAGGTGCAGTTGAGCATCTGAGACTAGGATGCTTGAGAATCTGCGGCTTGGGGTAGTGACTGTCTTTTCCTCAGACCTGAATATAGTTGTTTGTTTGCCCCTGCTCAGCAAATTGCTAGCCATTGAACCCTAGATGGATGGCTCTCTTGGAAGTTAGTAGTGCTGGGTGGAATGTATTTGAATGATGTTGTGGGTGGTGTGCGATAGATGTCCAACGTCATTGCTAAACAGTGTTGCACTTTGTCTGAGGTAATACTGAGTTTTGACTAGATGGGATACAGCTTTAGTCAGATTTGGCTTTTCGTAGCAGGTTGGGAGAACTAACATAGCAGGTTAGGAGAATTAGGTTAAGGCTAGGAAAAGGGTTAGGGTTAGCTAAAATGCAAAAATAAAACTTTTGACGTTAATTTGACAAAAGTGGTATCCCTTCTAGCCACGACAGCAATACTAGGGCATTGCACAACGCTCTAAGAGCAAATTTATTCTGAATAGGGTAAGAACATATCAACATTTGACAGACGCCCTGAAGAGAAGACAACAGTGGTTAATTAAAAGGAACACCAGTGTGCATACATGACTCATACTGTAGACATAGACATAGTACCCTGGCTGTCACCGCTTTTCTAAGTGCTCTAATGTGTGTCCTTTTGCATAATCAAATCAAATTGTATTTGTCACATGCGCTGAATACACCAGGTGTAGACCTTACAGTGAAATGCTTACCTACAAGCCCTTAACCAACAATGCAGTTTTAAGAAAATACCTAAAAAAAAGTAAGCGATTAAGAATAACAAATTATTAAAGAGCAGCAGTAAATAACAATAGCGGGGCTATATACAGGGGATCCAGGATCCAGTTGCAGAGGGAGGTGTTTAGTCCCAGGGTCCTTAGCTTAGTGATGAGCTTTGAGGGCACTATGGTGTTGAACACTGAGTTGTAGTCAATGAATAGCATTCTCACATAGGTGTTCCTTTTGTCCAGGTGTGAAGGGGCAGTGTGGAGTGCATTAGAGGTTGCATCATCTGTGGATCTGTTGGAGCGGTATGCAAATTGGAGTGGGTCTAGGGTTTCTGGGATAATGGTGTTGATGTGAGCCATGACCAGCCTTTCAAAGCATTTCATGGCTACAGACGTGAGTGCTACGGGTTGGTAGTCATTTAGGCAGGTTACCTTAGTGTTCTTGGGCACAGAGACTATGGTGGTCTGCTTAAAATGTGTTGGTATTACAAACTCAGACAGGGAGAGGTTGAAAATGTTAGTGAAGACACTTGCCAGTTGGTCAGCGCATGCTCGGAGTACACGTCCTGGTAATCTGTCTGGCCCTGCAGCCTTGTGAATGTTGACCTGTTTAAAGGTCTTACCCACATCGGCTGCAGAGAGCGTGATCACACGGTCGTCTGGAACAGCTGATGCTCTCATGCATGTTTCAGTGTTACTTGCCTTCGAAGCGAGCATGGAAGTTATTTAGCTTGTCTGGTAGGCTCATGTCACTGGGCAGCTCTCGGCTGTACTTCCCTTTGTAGTCTGTAATAGTTCGCAGGCCCTGCCACATCCGATGAGCGTCAGAGCCGGTGTAGTACGACTCGATCTTAGTCCTGTATTGAAGCTTTGCCTGTTTGATGTTCCATTGGAGGGCATAGCGGGATTTCTTATAAGCTTTCGGGTTAGAGTCCCGCTCCTTGAAAGCGGCAGCTCTACCCTTTAGCTCAGTGCGAATGTTGCCTGTAATCCATGGCTTCTGGTTGGGGCATGTACGTACAGTCACTGTGGGGATGACGTCCTCGATGCACTTATTGATAATGTCAGTGACTGATGTGGTGTACTCTTCAATGCCATCGGAAGAATCCCATAACATATTCCAGTCTGTGCTGCAAAACAGTCCTATAGTTTAGCATCTGCTTTATCTGACCACTTTTTATAGACTGAGTCACTGGTGCTTCCTGCTTTCATTTTTGATTGGAGGGCGAGGGAGAGCTTTGTACGCGTCTCTGTGTGTGGAGTAAAGGTGGTCTAGAATTTTTTTCCCCCTCTGGTTGCACATTTAACATGCTAATAGAAATGAGGTAAAACTGATTTAAGTTTCCCTGCATTAAAGTCCCTGGCCACTAAGAGCGCCGCCTCTGGGTGAGCGTTTTCCTGTTTGCTTATGGCGGTATACAGCTCATTGAGTGTGGTTTTAGTGCCAGCATCGGTCTGTGGTGGTATATTGACAGCTTTGAAAAATACAGATGATAAACTCTCTAGGTAGATATTGTGGTCTACAGCTTGTCATGAGATACTCTACCTCAGGTGAGCAAAACCTCGAGACTTCCTTAGATATCGTGCACCAGCTGTTGTTTACATAAATTCATAGGCCCCCACCCTGTGTCTTGCCAGAGGCTACGGTTCAGTCCTGCCGATAGTGTATAACCCACTAGCTGTATGTTCTTAATGTCGTCGTTCAACCACAAAAGATATTACAGATTTGAATGTCCCGTTGGTTGGATAAACGTATTTTCAGTTCGTCCCATTTATTTTCCAGCGATTGAACGTTAGCTAGCAGGGCGGAAGGCAAGGGCAGATTAGCCACTCGTTGCCTGATCCTTACAAGGTACCCTGATCTCTTTCCGCGAAACCTCCGTTTCCTTCTCCAGCGAATAACGGGGATCTGGGCCTGGTTGGGTGTCTGTATTATATCCCTCCCGTCCGACTCATTGAAGAAGAACTCTTCGTACAGTTTGAGGTGAGCAAACTGGAAACATCATGCTTCTTTTGAGGCCACTGAATATAAACTGAGTGTACAAACATTAGGAACACCTTCCTTGTATTGAGTTGCACCCCCCCTCCCCCCTGACTCCAATGCTTCAGTTGTGTCAAGTTGGCTGGATGTCCTTTGGGCGGTGGATCATTCTTGATACACACAGGAAACTGTTGAGCGTGAAAAACCCAGCAGCGCTGCAGTTCTTGACACAAACCAGTGCGTCTGGCACCTACTACCATACTCCATTCGAAGGCACTTAAATATTTTGTCTTGCCCATTCACCCTCTGAATGGAACGCATATACAATCCATGTCTCAATTGTCTCTAGGCTTAAACTCCTTCTTTAACCTGTCTACTCCCCTTCATCTACACCGATTTGAAGAGGATTTAACAAGTGACATCAAAAAGGGATCAGATTTCACCTGGATTCACCTGGTCAGTCTATGTCATGGACAGAGCAGGTGTGCTTAATGTTTTGTACACTCGGTGTATGTAGTCGTCAGATCTTGCAGCATGCACCACAAATGTAGTGACACCTGTATGTCCAGACACAAAACGCTGTTAGTGTTGTTTAATACCACTGTGTGGATCACTCTGTAGCTTATTACACTTCACAAGAAGGACCCTTACACAGGGCAGTGTATCACGTAACAATGCCCTTTTTCTTGGATGTGACAACACGTATGTTACACTATTTACAAGGCCAAAATGGCCTGGAGGTTTCATTGTTGTTGTTTTCCCATCACTGATCACTTTGTTCCTCCACTCATGAAGCTCACGCTTAGGGTATGCCTCCCTTTAAAGGTCAGTTTTATTAATCGGAAAGCGGAGTCTGTTCCTGGGCCCTTGATCCGCAGTGTTTTGATATATACAGAACGCTTGAGAACATCATGTCCATGGCCAGACGTTCAATCTCTAGCTGTAAATGAGATGACAAGTAGTGGGGTTAGGCTAAGAAGACAATGTTGGTATCTCTCCACCCTCTGTTGCATTCATTGTTTGATGGATAGCCACTGAGTGCTGATGTTTCCTTTGGGGTTATGGCGTCACGTAGCTTTGGATGTGAGTACCTTGGAATGATGTCCATAAAGAATGGTAGTTAATAAAAACGCTTGGCTGAAGAAAAGAGCCCTGAGGTAACTATCTATTCAGAATTCAAATGTTTGCTTTATGGTCATGACAAGTATGGATACACACCATGACAGTGTTTTGATGGCGCTTAAAATGAAAAACCTTGTGACACAGTAAAATGCAGAGATATTACAAAGCCATTTGTTTGAGTGGCTGCTACCCCGATGCCATCAACACTGTATGGAAATGCATTCTGGTTAGAGACAATCAGCAGTTGCTAAATCCATTTTTGGACTTAAACATTAATGATATGTGTCCACTGATCCTTGACAAATATAACTTATAAAAGCCTCATGAGCTTAGTTCAACTGTCGTGTCCCTCCAGAACCCAAAATATAAGCTTCTTTTACTCCAATGTTTGTAAACAAAGTAAATATAAACGAACACTGTATAGCCTCAAAACATGGTTCAAAGTCTAATTTTGATGTCATGGATGGTCAGTCCTTGCGTCCAGAGCTCTGTCTATGAATTTGAGAGTGATTACATTTCTCCAGCCCCATTTCTCAGCTATTTTCGAAAACAAGGGTGGGGAGAACGCTGTGTTATTGTTTCTACTGCTGATTCCTTCTTTGACACTTTAAAAAAATCTATTCTTTCAATAATGATCTATTGGGATTGATGTCAACTAGTTTATATCCAATTATATGTTCTGATTTAGTGCAATGTAATACGCAATGTTCTTATAAAACACACTTTTCATTGAATGGAAATGTGTCTATGGACTGTCTTATTTATCTAAGCATATGGGTGAAACATAGTTCATGGGTGGGACACGTTTTCCTCATGCCACAGGCCAAATGCTTAACCATGCATTACGAACACAATTTGTGCTGGAGTCCTCTTTGTTCATTGTCATTAAAAAGCTGCTTCAAAGGTATCTGACAGCCTCTGCCTCCGAGAACCTGCCTTTGTCCATTCTAATTAGGTCTACTCAAGTCTGGGTAAGAAATTCAGTGATATTCATAATGTACATCAATATGTAGCCATTCCCAAGGCATCTTCCTGCCTGCTTACTTATTCAGAATTGCAAATGTCTTGTTAACCTGGAGAGGACTGATAGCTTAAAACTTGGATTCAGCAGGATAGGGGATTCCTAGGAGAAATTCACTAACCTTGTCCACCTCCTAATCCCCATGCGTCTGTAAATCTTAGTGACAATTTATTATGGACATCCAAACAGTGGTAAGTCCCATAAGCCTGAATAATGACAACCCCTGTCTATTGGGTCAGATAAGCTACTGCATTGAATGGTCTTCTCTCTGCCACGTGCTGGAAGTATTGTGGGATGTCAAAACATTTGAAAATGTCTTCCTTTAAAAGGAAATAACATTCCTCTGGCTCGTAGTTTTCATATTATGTTCCATTAGACTTATTCTGACTTACACATTTTGACAAATTCCTTCAGGATTTGTTGCACTGATCTACCTGACCTTGTACAATTTTAGCATTAGTAGGCTAAAATTGCAGTCTAAGGAAACAGAATCTAAATGAATGGAGAAAAAAAACGTAATAAGCAATTCTATAGTGTCAAATACCCCCAAAGCCGTCTTGTAAAGTGGATCTATTTTGGCATGGCTCTGGTTAGCAAGAATGTGACTCCTTTCTCTGGCGCCGCCGGAGAGGAAATTGTAATGACCTCACCAAGGCTATCAATGTGCTAGTATGAGGTGAACTGATCTATACTGACCACTTTCCTCTGAGAACCAGACATATTGTCTGAAATCTCCCATGTGCCTGTGTTTTGACCCCGTGTTAGGGTCTTGCTATTTCTGTTGACAACACCATATAAATACAACCTTATATAGGGATATTTTACCGTTTCATAACACAGAAGAAAATGTACTGAATGTCAACTATGATAATCCATTATTACAACAGGGCAAAACCCCTAGTTTGCTACATTACCTACATTACCTTTTCTCTAACTGTTCCAGAGACACAGATAGAGAACAATGCCTAAATTAAGAAGAGGGAGGACACAGGAAGGGGATGTATTGTTGACATTGTCTAATTCAAGTGAAGAACTGGAGCAAGATCACTGATTAGATGTCATTCCCGCCACTACACAGGCTGAAAATGTGTTTTTTGTTTGTTCTCTTCTCCGGCCATTCATTGTGATAATGCTTTGGCAAGGTATATGGAAATCAATCAATAACAATTTAATTTGGACAAACTGCCAAGTAAGCTTTTCCTGTGAGCACCATTGTACTATGTATTATACCTCAATGTGTCTTGATGTGTTAACATTCTGTATTTATCTGGAAAACCTGCAGCGAAGCAAAATATTCATTTTATGCCCAAAGGAAATAGCTAAAGTAATCACTGTTTGTGTCTAATTTTTGTCTATGAGTTATTTGCAAACACCAGAGCATCACATGCTATTTGCTAATGTCTGGGCATAAGAATGACAGAGTGCGTTCACTTGGGGAAGGCAGCTCGGCAGCAGAATTTTAAGAACTTATCAGGCAAAGTAGTCCATTGACTTGGCCATGTATCTTACAGAAACCTTTAAAAGCAAACAGCCTCGTCAGACAAGTACTGGCTGAGTCGCTGATAAATGTTATCTTCCCTGTCTGCTCATCTCTATGTATATCTATCCACCAAAATGTCACCCAAACAGAGCGAATTGGATAATTAGAGGCATTCCAGTTTCTTTTCAGGTCTCCCTTTTTTCATAATCTTAAGTGACAGAGCAATTTGGGCTGAAGCATTGAACAAAGCCAAGACCAAATTACGGCAACGGCCTTCCAGCCGATAACCAATTTTCAACTTGTAACACGGCAGCTTTGTTCGCAAACTCATCAAATGCTCCCCCCTAATTGAGCCATTCCCGCTGGGTTTATTCAGTTTCAACCCTTGTTACAATATAAATGCACAGACAAAGGCTTGTTCTTTTAGCACATTAATCAGAATAAAATGGACACTAACAGTTATCTTCAACAGAAATTACTTTATACAATTAGGGTTTAGTCAATAAAGTAAAATTGCATTGGGTTTTATTGCACCCTTGTGATACACACCTTTGGAAAATGCTGCAGTGGATTTCTGTTACTCTGGGTGGCTCTTTTGGGGTCCACAATACTTTGTTTATCTTGTAGAAAACTCAGTCAGCTGTAACATTAACTTCCCCCAACTTTCCCCAGTATCTCTTAAACCCATTTCTCCGGGAAAGAAGAGGTGCAGGGCAAAAGCCTAAGTGACAGACACACTGTCAGAGACTCACAAAGAGTTTAAATCTTCAGCTATATCAGCTGGAGCAGTGAGCAGTGGATAAAAAGAACAAGCAGTGCAAAAGTCAGGGAAACTCTCCTGTAAAGAGTTTCTTCTAAAGAGTCCTGAAGACATTTCGACAGGTGATACGTGAACTGTAATGGTGCTTTGACAGGGGCCTCTGATGGACACTTTGCTGACCCAAAAATGTGGTGCGCCAAAATCTTCCCTGTCTACCTCCCAACATCAAACAGCAGGCAGTGACGGCCAAACGTGAGAATCTGCCACCCCCCACATATTTTCAGGATGAGGCAACCTCAGACATACCTCACATCCGCCGTACAAGACAGACAAAAAGCCAACATATCCACAGAGAGGTGTATGCCAGAAAGTCTGATAAGGGATGTGCTTCATGCCAAAATGTTCAAACTTTTGGGGAAAATGGTAGCTGATGAATGATTCATCAAAAGTCGATGCATGTAGAAAGAGTGAGGAGGGATCACTCAAGTTTGAAAGGCCTCTTTGGCTGCTTATGTTTCAAAAGGTTACACAATTTAAACTTTCCACTTTCCTGGAGGTATAGCATTCGGGAAGTAACTAAGTTAAAATGAGGTTGCATTGTGAGTCATGTGGCTGCTTTTAGAAAGGCAGCCCAATTCTAATGTTTTGTTTTTCACTAATTGTTCTTTTGACCAATCAGATCAGCTCTGAAAAAGAGCTGATGTGAAAGATCTGATGTGATTGGTCAAAAGACCAATTAGAGGAAAAAATATCAGAATTGGGAAGCCTGTTTAAACGCAGCAGTGTTTTCAGACAAGTATTTTCATCTTGGACAACTGGTTTACCAATAAGAGCAATTTTGATATATGCCTTGAATAACAGTGACTGCCAGTGAATACTTTAACATTAACAATTCAGTAGCGATCTTGGCAGTTTCGCTAGCTGTAACCCACAGTCAGCAAGTTCTACAAACACTTTCGAGGTATTACGAACTTTTCCTTTTAATTTGCTACAGCCCAAGCCCTGGGTGCTTCATCTTCATTGGATGTCTGAAACTTCCAGCAGAACATAAGTAGAACTATTTTTCGCCATCATTTCTTTCATCTCGACATACTTTGCTCAGTGTTCTTAGACACAATTAGGGAGACGAGGCTTAATTTATGCTCAGTTGTGACATATGGGCAGTCAGTCGTAAAACGATATAATTACCTTTCAAAAAGATGGTGGACCTCATTTAACTGACGTTAATTAGTCAAACAGCAGAAATCTACAGTTGGAAATCCCTGAGCCATGAAAACTAATACAACCCTTATTGATAATTGGTGTATGGTTTAGCAGCCATGCTCCAAAAAGCCTCATATTTCCAGGATACTTTGCAATGCATAATGAGCACAGCTTATAATGTATAATGAGCAAAGCTGATTGGTCTTTGTGCTTAGAGCAGATCTGTCTTGATAGGTAGACTGAGGTGAATCAATGTTGATTGGCTACAAGGTGTGGTTTAGTCAATGGTGACTGAATCCAAACTTCAGATCTAAGTACTCTTTACTCAAAAGTCCATGCAAAGCTCCCATTGATAACGATGCATGATTTATGTGACCTCTGGCCTTGTAACAGAGATCAAGCTAAAAAAAAACACCAACAAGCTCCCGCGGCTCTCTTTGTGTCAGAGGCCTGGACTTAACATTTCTGGATGAGGTCTTACTACGGCTCTAGAGGATTGTGAGTAATCCTACTGTCTTTAGGATGAGAAATTGACTAGGATGCCTAGAACAGCGTCGTTGTTGTGCATGGGCTTACAATATACACATTTCTAAATAGTATGCTAGATGTTAAGAACAATGCACAACTGGTAATGAGAATAAAAACATCCCCTAAAATATTTAATCATGTTTTGACTGTGTGGGTTCAAGGCCCAACTTTTAAGATCTGCTAAATTGGTATGCGCCAATCAATTCCTGAAGACATATTTCATATTTATTGGGCTCCACTGCTGCTTAAGCTCATTTCCACCCTCCATGTTTCCTCCTCATTTGCCTTCAATTATGGCTTTATTGACTTTCTTGGCAGACCCAAGTAATCCCTTTTCCGTATAATTCCTGTGAATCCAATCTCTCTTCACAATTAGGCCGCGATGCATTCCACACACATCACCCCTTTGTGGGCAAATAACATCCATCGCTTCTCAAAGTCATCGCCACTTTAGCCTTTAAGTGGGAATTTACCAATTTGCTAGCATGCTAGTAGATACCCATACACTTCCAGTCATTGCACTAATGCTAGTTAGCATTGGTTTGCAAAACTCCCTCTAACTTCCTTCATACTGGACACAGAGACTTAAAGATGGTACCCACCAGTTCATCTGACTCTGGGGAAGTAGATAAAGGGCCTCGTTGCCAAAATCCCGAAGTATCCCTTTAAGGCTAAATGACTCCGAGTAGGCCCCCCATCGCTCGTCCATATGTGCATAGTCTTAATTCATTCCTACTTAGATTTGTGTGTATTGGGTATATGTTGTCTAATTTGTTAGATATGACTTGTTAGATATTACTGCACTGTCGGAGCTAGAAGCACAAGCATTTCGCTACACCCGCAATAACATCTGCTAATCACGTGTATGTGACCAAAACAATTTGATTTGATTTTAGATTAATTTATGATTATTTTTGAATGATATAAATGTCCGCAGTGTCCCATAGCTGACTATGCATTAACATTGAATTCATTACCCTATTCATGCTTAATTTCTCATTTCCATCATCATTGCTTTTGGGGAAATTAAACCACTGTACTGGGACTAACAGCCTTCCGACAGGTTTAGGATGTTTAGCACTCACATAGGAATATGAGGGCACAGCTCGGTTGGGAGGACAGTAGAGGGTATTTCCTTCCTTGGCTTCTTGACAGATGTTTCTCATTTACACACTTTTCACACTCATTGTTGGTAATAAGAACATAACACGGATCATTATGGTGACTGAGGTTTGGGGCTGATTCATGCGCTGTACAAATGTTGGATCTTAATTTGATCACCCTGTTGTTGCAGGACATTTTTTGCATAGCAGGAAATGCAAACTTGTAGTGTAAAAAGGCTTCTAAAGTTGGGAATTTCCTATTTAAAATGTCAGACTTGTTTTGCCCCAACAAAAACTGTCCATTAATTATAATCCACACAATAATTCACATTTCCTGTTGCAAGTCAAATTAAGATCCTACATCTGTAAGTGTTACTTTCCAGCAAGAGGTGTCACTGGAGTCAAGATTACCAACTGTGCTCCAGCTACAATAGGACCCATTCATTATCAGCCTGACCTGATATTCTTGTAATAATTAGATGTATTCATGTGCTATAGACCAAGGAGATTTGAGAGGGATAGTAATAAATTGAGCAAGCATGTAATCAGATTCTATTCAGCTAACGAAGCATTCGCTTAATATACCCCCTTTGTGATCCACACAGATCAAATTAGGTCTCTCCCCCACTGCTGCCCACTTTCTTTGACACAATTTCTTATTCATGGTTCAGGCATGACCATCTGAAAGCAGCAAGTATGAAGCAAGGACATTGTTTTTCATGCACTCAATGCTTTCACTAAAACGCTATGCTACAATACAAAGAAATATGTATTGATCATTTCAAAGACACTAAAGAGCAGCACAATCAATTCTGAAAACCTCTCTCAGAAGTAGAGACAGAGGCTGCATTAGATAGATCCTTTATGTACTGAGCTTTTTTTTATACATATATGATGCTGACTATTCTATTCGTGTTTGCTCAGTCAGTCTTTGGTGGCTTGTGTTAATTCATAGGTCTACAGGGTTTTTCAAAGATACATCTGCCACTGATAAACAATGTAGAATATTATGGATACCTTGCAACTTCTGTATTGGATGATCATAATAATTTAGCGTCATCATATCAAAATCATATCATACCTTCATCAATAGCATGCCCTCCCAGCGAACCGAAACATACATTCAGAACAGAATGTGATTTTCAATGTGACTTCCTGGGTTAGCTAATGGATGAAAAGAAACCGTCCCCACCACAAGTTCCTCATGTGTATCCTTCCTTTTGAAGATCCACTTTCTATTCATCCTTCTATTCAGTCTCCTCCTACGGCATCTTAATGATGTGACAGATGTTTTACTTTGCATTCCTTGGCAAATTCCTGCAATTGTAACACTTCGCCGAGTGTGTTAGTCCATTCTCTCTTTGCAGCTTACACTAGCGGGCTCCTGGGAACACAGCATCAACAATGCATAGGATGTCTCTCATTTTGTCATGACAAAGCAATGAATAAAATGAGGAAGACACTGTTGACTGTTACCAGTTGAGACTGTGATACCAGTTAATTTATCAGTGTTAAGAATGTCGAAATAAATATTAGTGGATTAAACTTTTTTCGAATGCTCTGTAGTTCATGCAAGCGTCATCCTCTATGCTTTCCATTTCACCTCTGGTTAGTAACTGCCATGTGGCGCAAAAGCTGTTGGCACTTATCCAACAACAGCTAGCTTAGCTAACATGCCTTCAATGTTAAACCATACATAGGAAACAGGGCTATTGTTCTTTTAATGTGCTGCCACATAGCAATATGTGACATAATAAGACAGCACACAATCTGCCTATTCACTTATACGACACACAACTCAATGTAAACCAACTTTACCACAGTGATGCCAACCATGCCACTTAGCAGCATAGCGCTGGGTGATTTACTGGGCCTTTGAGACTCCTGTTGACTAGACTGAGGCTCAGCTAGCTTAATTAAAGCAAAGGTGAATCAATTGAGGAAGCCTGGAGAGAGAGAGAATGGTCAGGCAAGGAACATAATCAAGTAACAGGCTGTGTCAAGGTAACCTAGTGGTTAGAGCGTTGGACCAGTAACAGAAAGGTATCTGGTTCGAATATCCGAGCCATCAAGGTAAAACATCTGTGGTGTCCTTGAGCAAAGCACTTAACCCTAATTTGCTCCAGAGGCGCTGTACTACTATGGCTGACCCTGTAAAACAACACATTTCACTGCACCTATCCTGTGAATGTGAAAATACAGTTATATACAGTACCAGTCAAAAGTTTGGACACACCTACTCATACAAGAGTTTTTCTTTATTTGAGCTATTTTGTACATTGTATAATAATAGTGAAGACATCAAAAACTATGAAATAACACATGGAATCATGTAGTAAGCCAAAAAAGTGTTAAACAAACCAGATGGCATGGCGTATCGCTGCAGAGTGCTGTGGTATCCATGCTGGTTAAGTGTGCCTTAAATTCTAAATAAATCAGAGACATTGTCACTAGCAAGCACCCCCACACATTATACCTCCTCCTCCGTGCTTCACAGTGGGAACCACACATGCAGAGACTCTGCGTCTCACAAAGACACAGCGGTTGGAACCAAAAATATCAATTTTGGACACATCAAAACAAAGGACAGATTTCCACCGGTCTAATGTCCATTGTTCGTGTTTCTTGGCCCTAGCAAGTCTCTTCTTTTCATTGGTGTCCTTTAGTAGTGGTTCTTTGCAGCAAATCAACCATGAAGGCCTGATTCACGCAGTCTCCTCTTAACAGTTGATGTTGAGATGTGTCTGTTACTTGAACTCTGTGAAGCATTTATTTGGGCTGCAATCTGAGGTGCAGTTAACGCTAACGAACTTATCCTCTGCAACAGAGGTAACTCTGGGTCTTCCTTTCCTGTGGCAGTCCTCATTAGATTTAATTGATTGACTGACCTTCATGTCTTAAAGTAATGATGGACTGTCATTTCTCTTTTCTTATTTGAGTTGTTCTTGCCATAATATGGACTTGTACCAAATAGGGCCACCTTCTGTATGAAAACCGTACCTTGTCACAACACAACTGATTGGCTCAAACACATTAAGAAGGAAAGATATTCCACAAATGTACTTTTAACAAGGCACACCTGTTAATTGAAATACCTGTTAATTGACTTCCTCATGAAGCTGGTTGAGAGAATGCCAAGTGTGTACAAAGCTGTTATCAAAGCAAAGGGTGGCTACTTTGAACAATCTCAAATATAAAATATATGGGTTACTATATGCTTCCATATGTGTTATTTGATAGTTTTTATGTCTTCACTATTATTCTACAATGTAGAAAATAGTATCCTGGAATGAGTAGGTGTGTCCAAACTTTTGACTGGTACTGTAAATATATTTAAAACATTTTCTGAGCTAATTATTCATCTGAGGAAGACGTCCATAATGGTTGATGCCAGTTGCCAAGCACAGTTTTGATCAGGGTGTACACACACACACACGCATAGTCAACACAACCAGTCAATCAGACACAAACACATCGACTGGTGGCTCATAGAAAGGTTGAGATATGCATGTTGTAGGTGACCAGGGTAACAATGTGGTTGAATAGAGTAAACACCTCACATTCATAAAACCTTTGTTTGCCATTACATACAAGCAGCACAAATCTGTTTAGTAAATTGTATTTTGCTTTCATGGAAGGGTATTCCTTGATACAGACATATTTCAATAATCAAGTGCCATTTAAATGCAAAATGGGATGCATTTGCTCCACATTTAACATGTTTGGAATGCACATTCTACAAATTGAACGGTTTGAACTCTCAATTTTGTATTAAAAGCATGTATGTGGTGGATCAAGTTCTCTTAATTAACAGCTTTGCCTCTTCCAGTCTGAATCCCTCTGAAGAGATAAGAATGTTAGCTAATTACAAAAAGAATCAATTAAGCAATAGTACATAAACACATACTATCCCCGATCGCAGTAAATCAGTACATTTACAATCATTCAGTTCTCAGCGTTGTTTACAGTGTTGTAAATGTTTTTGCAAGAAAGCAGATTTCAACAGTTACAGTAGCTGCTAAATCCCCACAGTGTTTCTCAATTCATAGCACCTAACTGGTGAGAGAGATCCTTGAATACTCATCTTGTCACGTCTACTCCCTCTCCAGCCTCTAGGTCATCAGGCTGCTGATTATCCCGCACACCTGTCACCATCGTCAAGCACACCAGCGCCTCATGACACTCACCTGGACTCCATCACCTCCTTGATTATCTTCCCTACATCTGTCACTCCCCTTGGTTCTTTCCTCAGGTGTTATGGACTCTGTTTCGTGTCAGTGCGTTGTTTGTGTTTCGTGTATATTGTTTCTTTTATTTATTAAAACACTCACTCACTGAACTTGCTTCCCGACTCTCAGGGCACATCGTTACACATCTGGAAATAGAATAGATAAGCCATATCTCTTCAAAAGCCTCCCTAGCATCAGTCACACTCACAGAGGGTACAGACAGACCTTTTTAAAATATTTTGAACTGTCATGCAACACTGCATTACCCTTCCCTGAAAGTCCTGTCAAATTGAATCTGGTCTTGCTTTGGTAAGCATATTTCCTTTCTTGCTTGGAATTAAAGTTTTGCTCTTCTCTCTCTCTCTCTCTCTCTCTATTAAATTAAATTCAAGGGCTTTATTGGCATGGGAAACATATGTTAACATTGCCAAAGCAAGTGAGGTAGATAATAAACAAGCTAAATGAACAAAAATGTACATTAAACAGTACACTCACAAAAGTTCCAAAAGAATAAAGACATTTCAAATGTCATATTATGCCTATATACGGTGTTGTAACGATGTGCAAATAGTTGAAGTACAAAAGGGGAAAAAAAAGAAAAAATATGGATTGTATTTACATTACAATGGTGTTTGTTCGTCACTGGTTGCCCTTTTCTTGTGGTAACAGGTCACACATCTTCCTGCTGTGATGTACACTGCGGCATTTCACACAGTACATATGGTAGTTTATCAAAATTAGGTTTGTTTTCAAATTCTTGGTGGATCTGTAATCTGAGGGAAATACGTGTCTCTAATATGGTCATACATTTGGCAGGAGGTTAGGAAGTGCACCTCAGTTTCCATTTCATTCTGTGGGCAGTGTGCACATAGAGAGAGGCTATCAATTCAATTCAAAGGGCTTTATCTATCACTCTCTATCAATTCAATTGGCTTCATTCTCTGTCTCTGTCTCTGTGTCTGTCTCTATGAGGGGGAGGTGTGAGTAGAAGAGGCTGCACTGTAGCTTGATCTCTGAAATATGAAGTCAGACTCATGCCACACCATTTGGTGTGTTCAGTGGATTATTGGTATTGGGGATAAAATCTTAACTCCATTATGTGTAACCAATGTGACACATAGTAACCATTGACATTGACCTTTTAACCCCTAGCATGCTACCAAGACACAGACGAGAGAACATTGAAATAACAAGTAATTACATTGATGTGAATCAATTATTATGGTTTAACAATCAATTGAATCATGTTCCCTAGATAAAAGACCTCAAGCACAATTTTGATCCATGCTATGATATATTAATGAACAATTCAAATTCTATTATTCTCTCGATCTCAAGAAATATAATAATTTGATTTAAACGTTTACATGCTTTGGAAGAAGAACGATTTCCCTAATAATCCTGTTTACATGGATACATCTGAAACCAGACCACCTGATGGGACTTCGAGAAATGCAGAACATCGCCAATCAAAATAAACGTTCTACCACAGCGACCATGTCATTTTTGTGAAACTATTTCATTCTGAGTTTGGAACATTTGTATGTGAAAACTAGGCATACATTCAGTTTTTCCTTACTCTACTTCACTTGAGCAAAATAAGTAATGATGTACAGAAACTCTGATTAAGTCGTTTACATGTCCTAATAAATAATAAAGATAGCTCAGAAATCCATGTGTTTTAATCGGCATGTGCTTACTTCGATTATGACCTGACGCCGATTTAAGATAAGCAGAGTAAGGTGTTCACATGACTAATGCCATACTCGGGCTACGGTCATAATCAGTTTAATATCAAATTATTAGTGTGTATGTAAACATACTCATTGCCTTCATTAGATGAATGAGGCTAAAGGACAATGGCTGCCGTTGTAAAGCCGAGCGGCCAGAGCAGGCCGAGCGGCCGGGGATGGAGGTTGTTCCTGTGGCATGGCAGGAGGCCACACTCTGACAGCTGACTAATGACTTTCACTGAGGGTGTCACGCACAGATTTATGTCCCCCCTTGCCTGAGTCCACTCACAGTATCTTAAAGCAAGAGTTATTCGTCCAGCACACCTCCCCGCCATTCGCCAATATAACTCTTCTCCTCCACAACTGACCCCCCCCCCCCCCAAACCCTACCCCTCACCAACTGCCACGGATGGCCTGCATGGGCCATTTCAGATTTGATTTGCATTGTGTCCCAGACCTGAGTCAACACTTGATGCTAAAAGAGATGCCTTTGAAGTGCTGTATTAGATGGGTAGGGAGGCAGAGAGATAGAGGAAGAGAGAGAGCCAGAAGAGGGATAAGTGCAAAGATAGATCAAACACAACCATTTAAAAAACAGAATCAAATCTCACAGCCTCCCTTTGCCGCAATGCTAGTCCATTGTTAATTGTCCAGAAGAGTCACAGAGCGTAGTTTGTGCACATTGGGGTGTTTGGCCGTCTCTAGAATGTTGTGTAATTAAGGCCCAGTTCATATGCCAAGGCTGTAATAAAGGCGGAGTGATCTCATTTCCATGTGTTAATCTAGAATGGCATAGCAAACTGGCCTATGTGATAGATCTGTAAATGTTTTCACAGAGTGATTATCAAGTGCGTGAGGGATTGGGAGATATGAGCTCCGAGGCTTCAGATGGGAGAGCTTGGAAGGGACGTTGGGGAGACACAGATTACAGCAAGCAGCCATCTCAATCATACCGCAGCTGGCTCATTGGAAAAGGTTTAATGTCGGCCTTGTTCCAAGAAAGAGGAAGAATTAAACAATTTGGATATAATGCCCCACAAAGCATTAGCTGTGCTACTAATCAAATACTGAGGGGATTTGTTACAAAGTTAGATCTATGAAATCCTGTGGTACTTGTAGCTGATCGCATATTGAGCCATGGTTGGTGATCGCATTATGAGCCATGATCAGAGGCGAAACAATCGGTCTTGTTCTGATATAAATACATCTCATCTAAACAACAAACCTGTCGTATGTATAAAACATGAAGGGTGTCTGCCTATTGAAAGAACACCAAGCTGTTTGTTGAGAGTACAAAGCTCTGTACTATCTGCAAAAGCTTGACCTTTCAATGACCTTCAGAGTGCATTCTCATCAAAGCTCCAAGCCATGGTGTTTTTTTTAAAGGACGCGTACAGTGTCCCGAAGGATGCACTATTGCGAATCATCATGCAGATTAACCTCATGATTGGCATCATGATTATTTTCAATTGACCTTAGATGAGCTTCGTCCTAAATATCTGCGTTAACAACGTCAATGTACTCTGCTGAAAGCCTAAGTATACTGCAAACCAACCATGACACACTTAGCCTGTAGGTTATAGAAAACATTCTATGAGACTTTGATAGACCCCAATCAAAATACTCCACTGTTTACCTCCGTCAAAGTACATCTTAATTGCTAAACGCCCAAACATGTGTTTTCAAATTAACATAATCTTTAATTATTTTTCAGGAGTTCATGGCTGAATTTTTTTTGCCTGTTCAAGTATTGCTGCTGGTAGCAAAAGGTGAATCACTTATCGCCTTGTCGTTGTGGTAAACACAGTGAACAACTTCTAGCACGCACACAAAACCCCTGACATGTACACACCACACACACACTCACATAAACGGCACTGTGTTAAGTCGATGACACATTATCAAAACCCTGCTGGTGGTTTAAAAACAAAAGCAACTCATACAGTATCTGTCTAACTCCCCATTCTGCAGATGAGTGGGCAGGTTAGCCGGGGGGATGTTTGCAACAGGGTGTCAGCGTAGTGGGTGAAAAGCCTTGCCTGTTTGGTTTTGACTGCGGTTATGGAGCGTGACTCTTGTCCGTTAATATTTCAAGCCGTCCCACATTTGTGCTTGCCCAGAGTGGTCTCACCGGGGACTGGAGCCAGGGTTCCGCTCCAACAGGCATGTCGTTTTTGTGGCACTGTCTGTCTGACACTCGCCTGGTAGCTTTGAACAACAGTCTGCGTTTGTTACCGCAGATGCCTTAGCATGGGCTCAGTACTGTTAGAGACTGGAATTAAGACACTGCTAATTAGGCTGCACAGTTAAGTCTCCTGTTCTATTTTCTGTGTGCTCCATATTTAGGGACATATCTCAGTGACATAGTTCTTCTTTATCTAACTGTAACGCATGATACGACTTGCTATACACATTCATAACTGCTTATAGATCAGTATAGCATCCTTTGTAAATGCATTCGGTTGATCGCTAAATGCATTATTAGTTAAGTTATGGCTCATTTTAAGGCTTATGGATAATTTTTTATAGAGATGATCACATTACTGCTTTGTTGAATACGTGCCTCTGATTTGTCGAGAGGGTGTACAATATGAAAACTTCATGAAGGCACGTGACGCTATGCTATCTGGAATGTATCAAACTACAGGGGTTTGGATGGGTACGAGGGGAAGAATGTCTACTGGTTAACAGCCCTTTAGCACCTCTTAGGATCACTTTACACCCCCTTTGCCAGGTTTATGTCCATACTTTAACTGCAAAGCCCTTTGTGATTTATTTCTGACATAAATGCCTATATATTCACATGTAGAGCAGTTTGGACGGGTGGTTCTCATGGAAATTGTGCCATACATTCTTCCATACATAATCATGGACATTACGTGCCATATTCCTGCTGGCTTAGATGATATGTTATGCATATATTTACCATGGTTGACACCCATACTATGTATCAATCTGAAAGGGAGGGGGAGTTGAATACTGATGACAATAGACAGTGTTATAATGCAGTTTGTACCAGATTCATTTTTGATTAACACCAAACTGGATAAGGCTTAACATAAGGTAAGTCCTTTGTTGAATGGCATCTTGAAGTTGTATGTAAGGGTGTGGGTGTATGTGAGGGTGTGTGTGTATGCGAGGGTGTGTGTGTATGTGAGGGTGTGTGTACGTGAGGGTGTGTGTATGTGTATGTGTACGTGAGGGTGTGTGTGTACGTGAGGGTGTGTGTGTATTTGAGGGTGTGTGTGTGTGTATGTCAGGGTGTGTGTGTATGTGAGGGTGTGTGTGTATGTGAGGGTGTGTGTGTATGTGAGGGTGTCTGTATGTGAGGGTGTCTGTGTGTGTGAGGGTGTGTGTGTATGTGAGGGTGTGTGTGTATGTGAGGGTGTGTGTGTATGTCAGGGTGCGTGTGTATGTCCGGGTGTGTGTGTATGTCATGGTGTGTGTGTATGTGAGAGTGTGTGTGTTTGTGAGGGTGTGTGTATGTGAGGGTGTCTGTGTATGTGAGGGTGTGTGTGTATGTGAGGGTGTCTGTGTGTGTGTGTGTGTGTGTGTGTGTGTGTGTGTGTGTGTGTGTGTGTGTGTGTGTGTGTGTGTGTGTGTGTGTGTGTGTGTGTATGTCAGGGTGTGTGTGTATGTCAGGGTGTGTGTACATGTCAGGGTGTGTGTACATGTCAGGGTGTCTGTGTATGTCAGGGTGTGTGTGTGTATGTCAGGGTGTCTGTGTATGTCAGGGTGTGTGTATGTGTGTGTTTGTAAGAGATCTTTGCTCCTCAAGTGATTACAGGATGTTTAGCACACATCTGGCGAGTTTGCTGGAAATAACCACATTTAAATATTATTTTTCAAGAAATTCCTCTTAATTTAGGAAATGTATTTATATTGATGATGACATTGAAGAGACACTGAAGAGCTTAAGCAAAATGCTTCTAAAGTGTAGTAGAATGTGGGAAACAAACCATCCTATTGTGTGCTTGGTGGGAACTTTGTTTTCATAATTAGACGCTACTGTAAGACAAAACATTGCAATAACTTTCTATGAAGATGTTATTAATTATTTTGTGTTTGGAGTGCACAATGTTCAGGTTTGTTCTGGTTCAAGTAAATAAATAATTGAAACAAAAACGCAAATTAAACTCCAGGCTCCATCTTCAAAGTAATGGATACAATGGGATTAATGTGGGAGAAATCCTAAATCAGAGAAACAGTAGCTACACTGAACAAAAATATAAACGGAAAATGTAAAGTGTTGGTCCCATGTTTCATGAGCTGAAATAAAAATTACCCGAAATGTCCCATATGCACAAAAAGCTTATTTCTCTCAAATGCTGTGCAAAATTTGTTTACATCCCTGTTAGTCAGCATTTCTTCTTTGCCAAGATATCCATCCACCTGACAAGTGTGGCATATCAAGAAGCTGAACAGCATGCTCATTACACAGGTGCACCTTGTGCTGGGGACAAAAGCCACTTTAAACTGTGCTGTTTTGTCACACAACACAATGCCACAGATGTCTGAAGTTTTGAGGGAGCATGCACTGGCTTCCAGTACATTAAGGCCAAATGAAATTATATAAATTGACTTATTTCCTTATATGAACTGAACTGTACATCAGTAAAATATTTGAAATTGTTGCATGTTTTCATTTATATTTTTGTTCAGTATATTTTATGATCAAACATCTGAGATGTTTTCTAGGCTTGAGACAACCTGTTATTGTTATAACGCAGGTGTGAAATGTATACAGCCATGCATACACTTGTAATAATTTTTGCCACATTACCATATGTTGTCATTTGGTAATGTTTCAAAACTAAAATGAAAGGAAACTTGCATTTACAACAGACTAAGTTAGGTGAACCGAGGTAGCCTCAAAGTAAAGATTTGGGCCAGCTAGGCCCTTCTCCCTCTGTTGACTGTGTCCTTTGCTCACAGTCTAGGTTGAGTGTCCTAAGGCTCTGAGGGCTCTGACAGAGGAAATCTGTCTGTGATGTCTACTGTAATTAGTGCTGACTCTTCCAGACTGGACCCTGGGTCTCATGAGTAACCATGCAGCCAGAGACCGTCTGGGACGACCTTGAGTCCAAAACTGGACACCGTTATCACAATTGATTTGTCAATGGCGCACAACACATCAACTCCAGACGTCTTAGACGCCCCAGAGATTTTAAAATGTATATCCCAAGAGACTTTCCTTCTTCTCTTGCTGTCCTTCAGAGTTTTCCGAGTCACATTGCATAACATGTAAGTTAAGTTATTCATGTGATGTCGGAAATGTTTAGCAATTTACTGCTCATACCACCGGGACTTAGGTGATGTGAAGTAATCTAAGGGTGTGTTACGTACACCTCATGGCAGAGGGAACGCAACACCCTGCTACAACTCAACTCCTCGTGGAATGAAAAAGGTATGTGATCGTAGGTGCGGGGGAAGGACGACAGAGGCAGAGGAAATGACCGTTTACAGGGAATGTGTTATTCCTACACGATATTGTGGGGGAAAGGGGCTGGACGGAACCAAAGCAGAGAAAGTAAAAGTTAGAGTCCCCTCTCCTACCTTACCTGCCTACCCACTACTTACCTAATCTTTTAGCACCTCTTGGCACGCTAACCAAAATACAGGGGGTGGTCCGCCCAGGTCTTACCTAGTGTGCATAGACAGAGTAAATACTACGGGTTATGTATGCCCGCAGGCCTCTTGCCTAAACACTCCAAAGGTGCATTCCCCTTCCCCCAGGGAACAAAAACAGAATAATTACTAACTTAAGGTTGAACAAGTTCAATAATCAAAAACACCAAGTCCTATTGGCATGCATACATACACTTCAGAAGTAGCAGCTACAAAATACTTTCAACAAAACATTCACGGACTAACAACCAACACACGACATCAAAGAAGCTCTCTCCTCCTGACAAAGGAACACTGGCTTTTATCCAGCTGGAGAAGGAGTTGGTAATCGAAGACAGCTGTTTCCCCTGAGGAGAGGGAGGGTTCAGAGCTCCAATCATTGATGGGGCCGACCAATCAGCTGCTTGAAGAATCCAGGATTCCATTTCCTGAAATACACACACACATACAAACCCACAACAACACAGAAACTGGGGAACGTAACAGGGTGATAATGGATGCATGACACAATGACAAGCAGGAAGTGTGGTTGAGGAGTTTGACTCGTATTGGACTGCGGAAGGTACGAAATCCAAGACACTAGTGCACCACACAAATTCACTAAGACCTATGACTGTGTTGTGACAGACTAGCGTCCTGTCCACATGGTTGACTTGTACATCAAGCTGCTGTACGCTACAAAAACAGCAGCTAGGTTCTTGCCCAGTTGGCCGTTCTGGCTCGGACAAGGCTTACTTAAAGGTAACTGCCAAAATAAAAGAAACACCAACATAAAATGCCTTAATAGGGCCAACACGAGGCACAAGAACCGATTCAATCCACCTTCGCATAGATTCTACAAGTTTCTGGAACTCTGTTGGAGGGATGCAACACCATTGTTCCACAAGAAATTCCATCACTTGGTGTTTTGGTGATGGAGGTGGTAAACACTATCTCACACACACACTTTAATCCCTCTTTCAAAGTCACTGAGATGATGAGATCTCTTCTTTGTGCCATTGTAGACAAAATAATTGGCAGCTGGGCATTTTTATACATGACCTAAAGCATGGTGGGATGTTAATTGCTCAAATTAACTCAGGAACTACATCGATGTGGAAGGAACTGCTTTCAATATACTTTGTATCCCTCATTTCCTCAAGTGTTTTCTTTATTTTGGCAGTTACATGAACTGTGTGCTGGATTGTAGAAGTGCTACTCCACGCTTCGATTCCTACTTCAAACCGAAGTTACAGTACATGTTCAAGCATCTCAGCAAGACATTGGCCGGCCAAAGACATCCTTCAGTGGGAATCATTGATCAAGTGGATGAGAGGCACTGATCCTAATGTCTGCCCTGTGGGGGTTACCAAGCCTCTGCTGGAACATCCAGAAGGTGCAGTCTTTTCCTTTCACCGTCCCTAGGTTAAATAACAATGGGCTGTCAGATGGCGTTCTATTAGATGTTTAGGATGTTTACTGAAGCAGGAGCATTGCGTTGGGGTTTCTGAAGTGTATGGAGGAGGGACGGTAACATCTGGGTAATGGATGGTAAATCTTGTGAGGGTCGACTCATGAATGACTATGTTATCACGTACCGTATCACAAAATGTACAGTGCAATCGGCGTTCTTTCATAAAGGCCAATCTAAAGCTCTACAGTGTGTATCACAAAATGTACAGTACCCTCAAGTATTTCATACAATCTGCAGTTGCAACAATATCAATGACCTGTTTCTGTTTCAAGCTGAGGGATGGGGCTTGAGAAGCGTACCCACTCTCACTTTCATAGACAGAGCTATGGTTGCAAAGACTGACCATCCATGATATCTGTCACACCCTGGCCTTAGTTATCTTTGTTTTCTTTATTATTTTAGTTAGGTCAGGGTGTGACATGGGGAAGTATGTGTTTTGGTTTGTCTAGGGGTTTGTAGGTTTAATGGGGCAATGTCTTGTCTAGGTGTTTGTATGTCGATGGCTGCCTGGATTGGTTCTCAATTAGAGACAGCTGTGGTTTATTGTCTCTAATTGGGAGCCATATTTAAGGCAGCCATGGGCATCATGTGTTTGTGGGTAATTGTCTATGTTGAACGTTTGTTGCTTGTCTGTGCACTTACGTTATTTAGCTTCACGGTCGTTTGTTGTTTTGTTAGTTTTGTGTATAGTTGTTTGTTTCTTGTTTTTTTCTCTCTTCTAAAATAAAAGAAGATGTATTTTCCACACGCTGCGCCTTGGTCCACTGTTTATCAAGAAGACGATCGTGACAGAATTACCCACCAATCTAGGACCAAGCGGCGTGTCAAGCGGCAACAGGACCCACCTACACAGGATTCATGGACATGGGAGGAGATACTGGATGGTAAGGGACCTTGGGCACAACCGGGAGAATATCGCCTCCCTCGTGAAGAGCTGGAGGCAGCTAAAGCCGAGAGGAGGCGATATGAGGAGGCAGCACGGAAGCAAGGCTGGAAGCCCGTGAGTACAACCCAAAAATTTCTTGGGGGGGGCCTTAAAGGGAGTGTGGCGAAGTCAGGTAGGAGACCTGCGCCTACTCCCTGTACTTACCGTGGAGAGCGAGAGTACGGGCAGACACCGTGTTACGCAGTAGAGCGCATGGTGTCTCCTGTACGCGTGCATAGCCCGGTTCGGTACATTCCAGCTCCACGTATCGGCCGGGCTAGATTGAGCGTTGAGCCGGATGTCATGAAGCCGGCCCAACGCATCTGGCCACCAGTGCGTCTCCTCGGGCCGGCTTACATGGCACCAGCCTTACGCATGGTGTCCCCGGTTCGCCTACATAGCCCGGTGCGGGTTATTCCACCTCCCCGCACTGGTCGGGCGACGGGGAGCATACAACCAGGTAAGGTTGGACAGGCTCAGTGCTCAAGGGAGCCAGTACGCCTGCACGGTCCGGTATTTCCGGCGCCACCTCCCCGCTCCAGCCCAGTACCACCAGTGCCTACACCACGCACCAGGCTTTCTGTGCGTCTTCAGAGCCCTGTGCCTCCTCCACGCACTAGCTCTATGGTGCGTGTCTCCAGCCCTTTACCACCAGTGCCTACACCACGCACCAAGCCTCCTGTGTGTCCCCAGAGTCCTGTGCGTCCTGTTGCTGCTCCCCGCACTAGCCCTGAGATGCGTGTCCTCAGCCCGGTACCACCAGTTCCGGCACCACGCACTAGGCCTAATGTGCGTCCCCAGGGTCCAGCATGCCCTGTTCCTTCTCCCCGCACTAGCCCTGAGATGCGTGTCCTCAACCCGGTACCTCCAGTTCCGGCACCACGCACCAGGCCTACAGTGCGTCTCAGCCGGCCAGAGTCTGCCGTCTGCCCAACGGCGCCTGAACTGCCCGTCTGCCCAACGGCGCCTGAACTGCCCGTCTGCCCAACGGCGCCTGAACTGCCCGTCTGCCCAACGGCGCCTGAACTGCCCGTCTGCCCAACGGCGCCTGAACTGCCCGTCTGCCCAACGCCGTCTGAACTGTCCGTCTGCCAAGCGCCGCATGAACTGCCCGTCTGTACTGAGTATTCAACGCCGCCCGTCTGCCATGAGCCTTCAGAGCCTTCCGCCAGACAGGAGCAGCCAAAGCCTTCCGCCAGACAGGAGCAGCCAGAGCCTTCCGCCAGACAGGAGCAGCCAGAGCCTTCCGCCAGACAGGATCAGCCAGAGCCTTCCGCCAGACAGGATCAGCCAGAGCCTTCCGCCAGACAGGATCAGCCAGAGCCTTCCGCCAGACAGGATCAGCCAGAGCCTTCCGCCAGACAGGATCAGCCAGAGCCTTCCGCCAGCCATGAGCAGCCAGATCCGTCAGCCAGCCATGAGCAGCCAGATCCGTCAGCCAGCCATGAGCAGCCAGATCCGTCAGCCAGCCATGAGCAGCCAGATCCGTCAGCCAGCCATGAGCAGCCAGATCCGTCAGCCAGCCATGAGCAGCCAGATCCGTCAGCCAGCCATGAGCCGTCCAGCCAGGATCCGCCAGAGCCGTCCAGCCAGGATCCGCCAGAGCCGTCCAGCCAGGATCCGCCAGAGTCGTCCAGCCAGGATCCGCCAGAGCCAGCCAGCCAGGATCCGCCAGCCAGCCAGGATCCGCCAGAGCCAGCCAGCCAGGATCTGCCCCTTAGTCCGGTGCTGCCCCTTAGTCCGGGGCTGCCCCTTAGTCCGGGGCTGCCCCTTAGTCCGGGGCTGCCCCTTAGTCCGGTGCTGCCACTTAGTCCGGTGCTGCCCCTTAATCCAGTGGGGTTAAGTTGGCGGGTGGTCATTTGGAGGAGGCTACGAAAGCGGGTAGTGACTATGGTGGGGTGGGGACCACGACCAGTGCCAGAGCCGCCACCGTGGACAGACGCCCACCCAGACCCTCCCCTAGACTTTATGCTGGTGCGCCCGGAGTTCGCACCTTAAGGGGGGGGTTATGTCACACCCTGGCCTTAGTTATCTTTGTTTTCTTTATTATTTTAGTTAGGTCAGGGTGTGACATGGGGAAGTATGTGTTTTGGTTTGTCTAGGGGTTTGTAGGTTTAATGGGGCAATTTCTTGTCTAGGTGTTTGTATGTCGATGGCTGCCTGGATTGGTTCTCAATTAGAGACAGCTGTGGTTTATTGTCTCTAATTGGGAGCCATATTTAAGGCAGCCATGGGCATCATGTGTTTGTGGGTAATTGTCTATGTTGAACGTTTGTTGCTTGTCTGTGCACTTACGTTATTTAGCTTCACGGTCGTTTGTTGTTTTGTTAGTTTTGTGTATAGTTGTTCGTTTCTTGTTTTTTTTTCTCTTCTAAAATAAAAGAAGATGTATTTTCCACACGCTGCGCCTTGGTCCACTGTTTATCAAGAAGACGATCGTGACAATATCACAATTATAGTTCTAACCATGTTTTGAGGCTCAGCAGTGTTTGTTTACATTTATTTTGTTTACAAATATTGGAGTAAAACAATCTTATTTTTTTAAGGTAAACTAAGCTCAATAGGCGTAAGTTATACAACAAACAGATCACTGACCATCTTGAATCCCACCGTACCTTCTCCGCTGTGCAATCCGGTTTCCGAGCCGGTCACGGGTGCACCTCAGCCACGCTCAAGGTACTAAACGATATCATAACCGCCATCGATAAAAGACAGTACTGTGCAGCCGTCTTCATCGACCTGGCCAAGGCTTTCGACTCTGTCAATCACTATATTCTTATTGGCAGACTCAGTAGCCTCGGTTTTTCTAATGACTGCCTTGCCTGGTTCACCAACTACTTTGCAGACAGAGTTCAGTGTGTCAAATCGGAGGGCATGTTGTCCGGTCCTCTGGCAGTCTCTATGGGGGTACCACAGGGTTCAATTCTCGGGCCGACTCTTTTCTCTGTATATATCAATGATGTTGCTCTTGCTGCGGGCGATTCCCTGATCCACCTCTACGCAGACGACACCATTCTGTATACTTCTGGCCCTTCCTTGGACACTGTGCTATCTAACCTCCAAACGAGCTTCAATGCCATACAACACTCCTTCCGTGGCCTCCAACTGCTCTTAAACGCTAGTAAAACCAAATGCATGCTTTTCAACCGTTCGCTGCCTGCACCCGCACGCCCGACTAGCATCACCACCCTGGACGGTTCCGACCTAGAATATGTGGACATCTATAAGTACCTAGGTGTCTGGCTAGACTGCAAACTCTCCTTCCAGACTCATATCAAACATCTCCAATCCAAAATCAAATCTAGAGTCGGCTTTCTATTTCGCAACAAAGCCTCCTTCACTCACGCCGCCAAACTTACCCTAGTAAAACTGACTATCCTACCGATCCTCGACTTCGGCGATGTCATCTACAAAATAGCTTCCAATACTCTACTCAGCAAACTGGATGCAGTTTATCACAGTGCCATCCGTTTTGTTACTAAAGCACCTTATACGACCCACCACTGCGACCTGTATGCCCTAGTCGGCTGGCCCTCGCTACATGTTCGTCGTCAGACCCACTGGTTCCAGGTCATCTATAAGTCTATGCTAGGTAAAGTGCCGCCTTATCTCAGTTCACTGGTCACGATGGCTACACCCACCCGTAGCACGCGCTCCAGCAGGTGTATCTCACTGATCAGACCTAAAGCCAAAACCTCATTTGGCCGCCTTTCCTTCCAGTTCTCTGCTGCCTGCGACTGGAACGAATTGCAAAAATCTCTGAAGTTGGAGACTTTTATCTCCCTCAACAACTTTAAACATCTGCTATCTGAGCAGCTAACCGATCGCTGCAGCTGTACATAGTCCATCGGTATATAGCCCACCCAATTTACCTACCTCACCCCCATACTGCTTTTATTTATTTACCTTTCTGCTCTTTTGAACACCAGTATCTCTACTTGCACATGATCATCTGATGATTTATCACTCCAGTGTTAATCTGCTAAATTGTAATTATTCGATTTATTGCCTACCTCCTCATGCCTTTTGCACACATTGTATATAGATTCTCTTTTTTTCTACCATGTTATTGACTTGTTTATTTTTTACTCCATGTGTAACTCTGTGTTGTTGTCTGTTCACACTGCTATGCTTTATCTTGGCCAGGTCGCAGTTGCAAATGAGAACTTGTTCTCAACTAGCCTACCTGGTTAAATAAAGGTGAAATAAAAAAATAAAAAAAAATATTCTTCAAGAATCAATGGGCACATATCATGAATGTACAAGTCCACAAATGGATGCAGCAACTGCAGAGCATAGTTTATGGTCTTCTAGCTTGTGCATGCACTTTGCTGTAGCTATAGCCTTAATCCAACAATTCCTCATATGTCCTGTGAATATTTACCAAACTAATTTGCTCCTAAAGTACAGTTGATCAGTGTAGAAATGTTGTAGATTGTCAAAATAACCTCTGCCAGGCTGAGATAACAAAACAAATATGAGGGAATTTAATTCCATTAAGGGTAGAGATAAGGCATACAAATGGCCCAGGGGCCCAAAGATCTTTGTGGACTGTTCAAATGTTCTTTTACCCTCTCACCTGAAAGCAAAATGCTGCTTAGTGACGGGGAACTAAATTGTTTTACATTTAGGGAAGATAATGCTAAAAGAAAAAACAGGTTTGGGCATCATCGAATAGCATAACATCTTTAGATTCTGTGTCACATTGCAGTGTGTGGGAATATGATACAACAGCCAACAGTTTCATGTAGCTAATGACATATTCCAGATGTAGAGTTTTATTGAATCCATTCTATATATGATTGATGAACATATGTTTCCTACAGATAAGCCAATTTCATGCCTCCTCAGTGTCCATATTGTAAAATAATATTTACATTTGAGTTAAGGATGCTTAAGGAACACAGTTTAGATTAGTATAGACTACTTAGATAATTGTTGGATACTGAGAATAATTTAAATATGTTATTACATAAAGATGAATCAAATGAAAATGATAAATAATGCAAATCCAAAATAAAGTTCTGCTCGTTTTTATTTTGACATAAGATGTTGAGTTGCAGTCATGCAAAGTATTAGGCTCTCCATACCTGTTGTGCGCTTGTGACCGGCCAGAGTTCAAACCAGGGTCTTCTGCGAACCACAAGACTGTGGTAGCCCACTGAGGTAAAGCCTAGGCAATGCCCTGGGAAGCCAACACAAGTCTTCAGGCCTTTAAGCAAGGTTACCCAGCCAGTACGTTATCTTTTTTACACTATGCTGACATACACTTACCCTCAAATTATTGTCAAACCAGAGGTTAAAAATATAAAGCAAGAAATAAAAAAAACTGGGTAACACTTTACTTGACACCCAGCGTCATAACAAGTTGTGACATGGTAATAACCATGTCATATGTCATAACAGCTGATAACTTGTCTTAACCGGTTATAATATGGTCATAACACTGTCATGACACATATTTAGACCTGTTGTAACATATATTGCGTTATTTTATGGCTGGTTATGACACCTGAATAAGCGTGTTAAAAACCAACGAAACCTACCACACAAGGAAGAACATTCCATTACACCATAATTTACCTGTCAACAGCGTGTTTGTGTTATATCATTGGTAATAATTTTTAATTGTCATTGTAATTGCACACACATTGATGTCAGACATGCATCTATCCCAATATTGTTGCTGATTACTGGGATGAATGCAGGAGCAGATTTCAGGAGCAGGACAAGACACCCTCTTTTTGACTGATGACTGATATGAGGGCATGTACGTGATAGGCCTATCTGGCTTATATGATTATGATGGTCATAATGTTTCTTGACAGTGCCATAAAGTGATTTTTTTCTACAAGATATTATAAATATGATGAACAAAACATGACTGTAAAGAATATATTACAACAACAAGAAACAATTTAACTTGGGTTTTGTGGTTATGTAGGTGTCATCACCACACTCAATATATGTATCAACAGGTGTAAATATATAGGTCATTACAGTGTTAGGACCACATGACAGGTTAAGACAAGTTATGTCAGCTGTTATGGCACATGATATGGTTATAATGTGTTATGACACTGGGTGTCAGGTAAATTATTACCAGCTATCAATCTTCTCTAATATCATGCATACCACAGAGGAGACATGGAAAGAGGAACCACCCACATAACAACACAGGGTTAATATAAAGCAGAGTTTATTTGCTGTCTTCATTGAATTCCCAGTTTTCTCTCACGTGTAATGTCTGTTGATCTAAAGGTTAAGTCTGAAAAAGATGAAAGAGCACAGAGAACACTTTTCCTTCCTTGGTCAGGGCTAGATGTCAGCGCTTGAGTCGGTGGATTATTGATTAGTCGCGAATAGAACAGGAACACAAGGACTTAATATTTTGGCTGATTCCATTGCGAGGAATCAACATTTCAAGCTCATTAGCAGCTTCACAAAAGGCTGTGGAAAACCTGTGTCATTTACATATGATTACATGACACTCTGAAAGTATTTGTCTTTGACATAGGCAGCTGGATGCTCACTCAACTATTTCCCAAATCCCTCATGTTGTTCCAGGTGTTATTTCATGCATAGTGAAATAATCAAAAAGGATCAGTGCCTCTGTGGCTTTGGTGTCTTTTAATTTTGAGGCTTATAGAGCAATTTTTGGTTCACAAGCAAGCGTCACATTCGAGTGATGTGCACGCATCCCGGAACCAAAAAACTCTGTAGCAGGATAGATAACGCTAAAGTCGGGCACCTTGACAAACTTAACAGTGAGTGTGTGATGAACATGAACTTACACCAGACTGATGGCTATAGCTACAGTATGTTTAGCAAGCGTACTATTGTTCTGGGTTTATGTAGCTCTATTTGTGATACTTGACCTTGCCTCGCTGGCTTGCTAGCTTGCTAGGTAATCAATCCTCTGATGGAGTCTGCCACGTTGTAGATGGTAACCATCTGATTACCTGTTTGTTAACTTGCATGAGCTGCATTTGAAGTTTCATGTGATCGTATCCACTGCTAGGCAAACAGAGGTTTCTGATGACAAACTGCACAGCCAAATTGTCATAACGAGCACAGGAAATGGGTCTATAGCACTTTTCAATACGTGTCATTGGACTTATTTCAGAGAAAATGTATTTCGTTTTTTCCAAAAGCACTCTGATGATACAACTCTAAATGGAAAGTAGAAAACCTTCAAAGGAGACATAAACAAAGTGAAGGTCCACCTTACACGAAGAGGTAAACGTTGTTCAGATTCAGTACACAGGCGTACTTCAACCCCTGAACTGGCTGTCAAGGACAGAAATCTAATAAGTTGTGTTCATCTTTCACCATTCTGAGCCACACCACTCTTGATGCAAACAAATCAAATCAAACTTAATTTGTCACATGCGCCGATTACAACAAGTGTACTGTAGACCTTACCGTGAAATGCTTACTTACAAGCCCTTAACCAACAGTGCAGTTCAAGAAGAGTTAAGAAAATATTTACCAAATAAACTAAAGTAAAAAATAATTAAAAGTAACACAATAACGCAACAATAATGAGGCTATATACAGGGGGTACCATTACCCAGTCAGTGTGCGGGGGTACAGGTTAGAGGTAATGTGTACATGTAGATAGGGGTGAAGTGACTATGCATAGATAATAAACAGCGAATAGCAGCAGTGTACAAAACAAATGGGGGGGTCAATGTAATAGTCCGGTGGCCACTTTTTTAATTGTTCAGCAGTCTTATGGGGGTAGAAGCTGTTAAGGAACCTTTTGGTCCTAGACTTTTTGAGGATCTGGGGACCCATGCCAAATCTTTTCAGTCTACTGAGGGGGAAAAGGTTTTGTCATGCCCTCTACACAACTGTCTTGGTGTGTTTGGACCATGATAGATCGTTGGTGATGTGGACACCAAGGAACTTGAACTCAACCCATTCCACTACAGCCCAGTTGATGTTAATGGGGGCCTGTTCAGCCCGCCTTTTCCTGTAGTCCACGATCAGCTCCTTTGTCTTGCTCACATTGAGGGAGAGGTTGTTGTCCTGGCACCACACTGCCAGTTCTCTGACTTCCTCCCTATAGGCTGTCTCATCGTTGTCGGTGATCAGGCCTACCACCGTTGTGTCGTCAGCAAACTTAATGGTGTTGGAGTCGTGTTTGGCCATGCTGTCGTGGGTGAACAGGGAGTACAGGAGGGGACTAAGTACACACCTCTGAGGGGCCCCAGTGTTAAGGATCAGCGTGGCAGACATGTTGTTGCCTACCCTTACCACCCGTCCAGGATCCAGTTGCAGAGGGAGGTGTTTAGTCCCAGGGTCCTTAGCTTAGTAATGAGCTGCTTGGGCACTATGGTGTTGAACACTGTGCTGTAGTCAATGAACAGCATTCTCACATAGGTGTTCCTTTTGTCCAGGTGGGAAAGGGCAGTGTGGAGTGCAATTGGTTCATCTATGGATCTGTTGGGGCGGTATGTGAATTGGAGTGGGTCTAGGGTATCCGGGAGGATGCTGTAGATGTGAGCCATGACCAGCCTTTCAAACACTTCATGGCTACCGACGTGAGTGCTACTGGGTGGTAATCATTTAGGCGGGTTACCTTTGCTTCCTTGGCACAGGGACTACGGTGGTCTGCTTGAAACATGTAGGTATTACAGACTCAGTAAGGGAGAGGTTGAAAATGTCAGTGAAGACACTTGCCAGTTGGTCCGCACATGCTCGGAGTACACATCCTGATTATCCATCTGGCCCCGCGGCTTTGTGAATGTTGACCTGTTTAAAGGTCTTGCTCACATTAACGCTACCGAGAGCGTTATCACACAGTCATCCAGAACAGCTGGTGCTTTTGTGCATGCTTCAGTGTTGTTTGCCTCAAAGCGAGCATAAAAGGCATTTTGCTCATCTGGGAAACTCGCGTCACTGGGCAGCTCGTGTCTGGGTTTCCCTTTGTAGTCTGCAATAGTTTTCAAGCCCTGCCACATCCGACGAGCTTCAGAGCCGGTGTAGTAGGATTCAATCTTAATCCTGTAATGACGCTTTGCTTGTTTGATGGTTCGTCTGAGGGCATAGCGGGATTTCTTATAGTGTCCCGCTCCTTGAAAGCAGCAGATCTAGCCTTTAGCTCAATGCGGCTGTTGCCTGTGATCCATGGCTTCTGGTTGGGATATATGTACGTACGGTCAATGTGGGGACGACATCATCGATGCCTTTATTGATGAAGCTGATAACTTAGGTGGTATATTCCTCAATGCCATTGGATGAATCCCAGAACATATTCCAGTCTGTGATAGCAAAACAGTCCTGTAGCGTAGCATCCACGCCATCTGACCACTTCCGTATTGAGCGAGTCACTGAAACTTCCTGCTTTAGTTTTTGCTTGTATACAGGAGGATAGAATTATGGTCGGATTTGCCAAATGGAGGGCGGGTGAGAGCTTTGTATGCATCTCTGTGTGTGGAGTAAAGGTGGTCTAGAGTTTT
Organism: Salvelinus namaycush; assembly: GCF_016432855.1. NCBI lineage: Eukaryota > Metazoa > Chordata > Actinopteri > Salmoniformes > Salmonidae > Salvelinus > Salvelinus namaycush. The sequence continues at coordinate 9,783,249 of NC_052346.1, forward strand.
TTTCCTCTGGTTGCACATGTAACATGCTGGTAAAGATTTGGTAAAACTGTTTTAAGTTTGCCTGCATTAAAGTCTCCGGCAACCAGGAGTGCCGCTTCTGGGTGAGCATTTTCTTGTTTGCTTATGGCCTTATAGAGTTGGTTGAGTGTGCTCTTAGTGCCAGCATCGGTCTGTGGTCGTAAATTATTATATTTCTGCTTTTTGTGACTCGTGTCTTTGGCTGGAAAAATGGCTGTGTTTTTCTGTGATTTGGCGGTGACCTAACATAATCTTTTGTGGTGCTTTCGCTGTAAAGCCTTTTTGAAATCGGACACTGTGGTGGGATTAACAACAGGATTACCTTTAAAATGGTATAAGATAGTTGTATGTTTGAGGAATTTTAATTATGTCACGTTCCTGACCTATTGTTCCTTTTTCTTTTCTTTTTTAGTTGGTCAGGGCGTGAGTTGGGGTGGGTTGTCTTTGTGTGTTTTTTGTATTGTCTAGGGTGTTGTATGGTTTAGGGGGTTAAGTAGAGTAGATGGGTTAGTGTTCAGTGTAGGTGTCTAGGAGAGTCTATGGTTGCCTGAATTGGTTCTCAATCAGAGACAGCTGGTTATTGTTGTCTCTGATTGGGAGCCATATTTAAGGCAGCCATGGGCTTTAGCTGGTTGTGGGTAATTGTCTATGTCTAGTCTATGTTGCATGTTTGCACTTCGTCATTTATAGCTTCACGTTCGTCATTTTGTTGTTTTGTTTCGTTTGTTCTTCTTCAAAATAAAGAGAAGATGTATTTTGCACACGCTGCGCCTTGGTCCACTCTCTCTAAAGAAGACGATCGTGACAGAATTACCCACCAATCTAGGACCAAGCGGCGTGTCATGCGGCAACAGGACCCACCTACACAGGATTCATGGACATGGGAGGAGATATTGGATGGAAAGGGACCTTGGGCACAACCGGGAGAATATCGCCTCCCTCGTGAAGAGCTGGAGGCAGCTAAAGCCGAGAGGAGGCGATATGAGGAGGCAGCACGGAAGCAAGGCTGGAAGCCCGTGAGTACAACCCAAAAATTTCTTGGGGGGGGCCTTAAAGGGAGTGTGGCGAAGTCAGGTAGGAGACCTGCGCCTACTCCCTGTACTTACCGTGGAGAGCGAGAGTACGGGCAGACACCGTGTTACGCAGTAGAGCGCATGGTGTCTCCTGTACGCGTGCATAGCCCGGTTCGGTACATTCCAGCTCCACGTATCGGCCGGGCTAGATTGAGCGTTGAGCCGGATGTCATGAAGCCGGCCCAACGCATCTGGTCACCAGTGCGTCTCCTCGGGCCGGCTTACATGGCACCAGCCTTACGCATGGTGTCCCCGGTTCGCCTACATAGCCCGGTGCGGGTTATTCCACCTCCCCGCACTGGTCGGGCGACGGGGAGCATACAACCAGGTAAGGTTGGGCAGGCTCAGTGCTCAAGGGAGCCAGTACGCCTGCACGGTCCGGTATTTCCGGCGCCACCTCCCCGCCCCAACCCAGTACCACCAGTGCCTCCTCCACGCACTAGCCCTATGGTGCGTGTCTCCAGCCTTTTACCACCAGTGCCTACACCACGCACCAAGCCTCCTGTGTGTCCCCAGAGTCCTGTGCGTCCTGTTGCTGCTCCCCGCACTAGCCCTGAGATGCGTGTCCCCAGTCCGGTACCACCAGTTCCGGCACCACGCACTAGGCCTAATGTGCGCTCCCAGGGTCCAGCATGCCCTGTTCCTTCTCCCCGCACTAGCCTGAAGGTGCGTGTCTTTAGCCCGGTACCTCCAGTTCCGGCACCACGCACCAGGCCTACAGTGCGTCTCAGCCGGCCAGAGTCTGCCGTCTGCCCAACGGCGCCTGAACTGCCCGTCTGCCCAACGGCGCCTGAACTACCCGTCTGCCCAACGGCGCCTGAACTGCCCGTCTGCCCAACGGCGCCTGAACTGCCTGTCTGCCCAACGGCGCCTGAACTGCCCGTCTGCCCAACGGCGCCTGAACTGCCCGTCTGCCCAACGCTGTCTGAACTGTCCGTCTGCCAAGCGCCGAATGAACTGCCCGTCTGTACTGAGTCTTCAAAGCCGCCCGTCTGTACTGAGCCTGCAAAGCCGCCCGTCTGCCATGAGCGTTCAGAGCCGTCCGCCAGACAGGAGCCGCCAGAGCCTTCCGCCAGACAGGAGCCGCTAGAGCCTTCCGCCAGACAGGAGCAGCCAAAGCCTTCCGCCAGACAGGATCAGCCAGAGCCTTCCGCCAGACAGGATCAGCCAGAGCCTTCCGCCAGACAGGATCAGCCAGAGCCTTCCGCCAGACAGGATCAGCCAGAGCCTTCCGCCAGACAGGATCAGCCAGAGCCTTCCGCCAGACAGGATCAGCCAGAGCCTTCCGCCAGACAGGATCAGCCAGAGCCTTCCGCCAGCCATGAGCAGCCAGAGCCGTCAGCCAGCCATGAGCAGCCAGATCCGTCAGCCAGCCATGAGCAGCCAGATCCGTCAGCCAGCCATGAGCAGCCAGATCCGTCAGCCAGCCATGAGCAGCCAGATCCGTCAGCCAGCCATGAGCAGCCAGATCCGTCAGCCAGCCATGAGCAGCCAGATCCGTCAGCCAGCCATGAGCAGCCAGATCCGTCAGCCAGCCATGAGCCGTCCAGCCAGGATCCGCCAGAGCCGTCATCCAGCCAGGATCCGCCAGAGCCGTCATCCAGCCAGGATCCGCCAGAGCCGTCATCCAGCCAGGATCCGCCAGAGCCAGCCAGCCAGGATCCGCCAGCCAGCCAGGATCCACCAGAGCCAGCCAGCCAGGATCCGCCATCCAGACAGGATCCGTCCCTCAGTCCGGAGCTGCCGTCCCTCAGTCCGGAGCTGCCCCTTATCCTGGTGCTGCCCCTTATCCTGGTGCTGCCCCTTATCCTGGTGCTGCCCCTCAGTCCGGTGCTGCCCCTCAGTCCGGTGCTGCCCCTCAGTCCGGTGCTGCCCCTCAGTCCGGTGCTGCCCCTCAGTCCGGTGCTGCCCCTTAGTCCGGTGCTGCCCCTTAGTCCGGTGCTGCCCCTTAGTCCGGTGCTGCCCCTTAGTCCGGTGCTGCCCCTTAATCCAGTGGGGTTAATGTGGAGGAGGCTACGAAAGCGGGTAGTGACTATGGTGGGGTGGGGACCACGACCAGTGCCAGAGCCGCCACCGTGGACAGACGCCCACCCAGACCCTCCCCTAGACTTTATGCTGGTGCGCCCGGAGTTCGCACCTTAAGGGGGGGGTTATGTCACGTTCCTGACCTATTGTTCCTTTTTCTTTTATTTATTTAGTTGGTCAGGGCGTGAGTTGGGGTGGGTTGTCTTTGTGTGTTTTTTGTATTGTCTAGGGTGTTGTATGGTTTAGGGGGTTAAGTAGAGTAGATGGGTTAGTGTTCAGTGTAGGTGTCTAGGAGAGTCTATGGTTGCCTGAATTGGTTCTCAATCAGAGACAGCTGGTTATTGTTGTCTCTGATTGGGAGCCATATTTAAGGCAGCCATGGGCTTTAGCTGGTTGTGGGTAATTGTCTATGTCTAGTCTATGTTGCATGTTTGCACTTCGTCATTTATAGCTTCACGTTCGTCATTTTGTTGTTTTGTTTCGTTTGTTCTTCTTCAAAATAAAGAGAAGATGTATTTAGCACACGCTGCGCCTTGTTCCACTCTCTCTAAATTAAGACGATCGTGACAAATTATGAGATTTCTGTTGTTTGAATTTGGCACCCTGCACTTTCACTGGCTGTTGTCATATCGATCCCGTTAACGGGATTGCATTCCTAAGAAGTTTTAATACTCTAGATTAAATCTGTTATTTTAGTCTCATGACAGCTTCATGTAGGCCTTATGATGGAGAGTTTAGGTACATACAGTGGGGTCCGATTTTATTGACATCCTTGATTAAAAAAATGTAAATACTGAGAAATGCTAACCTCTCCTGTTATTGGTAATGGTGAGAGGTTAGCATGTCTTGGAGCTATGATCATTATTCACTATTCATTCAGGGTTATCTGTATCATGGTAGCATCTACATGAACGTAGAAGTGTTTAGAAACATATTATATTCTTATTTATAAGAGGCCTTGCAAAAGTATTCATCCCCCTTGGTGTTTTTACTATTTTGGTGCATACAACATGTAACTTAAATATATTTTTATTTTTATTTCATGTAATGAACATACATAAAAAAGTCAAAATTGGTGAAGTGAAATGGAAAAAAAACTTAAAACGGAGAAGTTGTGTTTGCATATGTATTCACCCCCTTTGCTATGAAGCAAAAAAAAAAACTCCCAAGAGAGGGCCGCCCACCAAAACGTACGTGCCAGGCAAGGAGGGCATTAATCAGAGAGGCAACAAAGAGACCAAAGATAACCATGAAGGAGCTGCAAAGCTCCACAGCGGAGATTGGAGTATCTGTCCATGGGATCACATTAAGCCCTACACTCCACAGAACCGAGCTTTACGGAAGAGTAGACAGAAAAAAAGCCATTGCTTAAAGAAAAAAATAAGCAAACACGTTTGGTGTTCGCCAAAAGGCATGTGGGAGACTGCCCAAACATATGGAAGAAGGTACTCTGGTCAGATGAGACTAAAATGTAGCTTTTTCGCCATCAAGGAAAACGCTATGTCTGGCGCAAACCCAACACCTCCCATCATCCTGAGAACACCAACCCCACAGTGAAGAATGGTGGCAGCATCATGCTGTGGGGATGTTTTTCATCGGCGGGGACTGGGAAACTGGTCAGAATTGAAGGAATGATGGATGGCACGAAATACAGCGAAATTCTTGAGAGAGACCTGTTTCAGTCTTCCAGAGATTTGAGACTGGGACGGAGGTTCACCTTCCAGCAGGACAATGACCCTAAGCATATTGCTAAAGCAATACTCGAGTGGTTTAAGGGAAAACATTTAAATGTCTTGGAATGGCCTAGTCAAAGCCCAGACCTCAATCCACTTGAGAATCTGTGGTATGACTTAAAGATTGCTGTACACCAGCAGAACCCATCCTACTTGAAGGAGCTGGAGCAGTTTTGTCTTGAAGAATGGACAAAAATCCCAGTGGCTAGATGTGCCAAGATTTTAGAGACATACCACAAGAGACTTGCAGCTGTAATTTCTGCAAAAGGTGCCTCTACAACGTATTGACTTTGGGAGGGGTGAATAGTTATGCACGCTCAAGTTCTGTTTTTTTTGGCTTTTTACTTGTTTGTTTCACAATAAAAAATATTTTGCGTCTTCAAAGTGGTAGGCATGTTGTGTAAATCAAATGATACAAACCCCCCAATAATCCATTTTAATTCCAGGTTGTAAGAAAACAAAATAGGAAAAATGCCAAGGGGGGTGTATACTTTCACAAGGCACTGTAACACAATTGACTCCAAAATGACACAATACATTATTTACCATTCATTTCTTTTGGGCACAAAAAAATCTGATACATAACCAAACCTAACAGAAAATGCATCCCAATAAGTTTGTAGAGTCACAAGTTTGATGTAGTTATTGTGTGCTCGGAATATGGGACCAAACACTTAACTTTTTTGGTGTCAATAAAAAATAGTATTACTTGTCAAACACATTCTCTTTACTCTGAGCAATTGTATTAGTATAAAAACATATATTTATTTTATTTTTTATATACAATATAGCTCAGTATTTTTATAAATTATTTTCTACAGTCATTATTGTTCATCTTCATCAAGGGTGTCAATAATTTCGGGCCCCACTGTATATGACAGTGTGTATTTGATATGCAGTTGTAAAATATACATTACGTGTGGCACCATAGCAAAATGCACTTCTGAGTTCCTACGTGTGTTGAGTCTCCAATAAACATTCATCATGCTGCATATGGACCAACCCGTGTCTGAATTGAATCTTGTTTTTTGATGCATCTCCAAACCTCCCTTAGAAGGGTACAGGGTGAGTGTCAGGTAAACTGTATAGAGAGTGCTTCTACACTTGCACAATTTACTGTCATGGAGAAATATAGCAGTGCAGTTGTATGATATATTTTCATATTGGAAAAATGACAGCCATGCGTTAAAAGGAGACAATAAAATGGCACTGCTTTGTCCACTTGATCTTATCACATGTCCATCAGACATCATTCTCACAAAGAATGACAGCAATATATACTATGTGCAGACGATAAAACATAGTTGATTGGGAAGTTGTCTGTTAAATAGCTCTGATAATATTTGGTTCTAGCGTTGTTACGTAATCAATGGTAGGACAAGTTCAGCGGATACTTATTTTAGCATTCATGAATATTTAATCTTAATATAACACCAATCACTGTGGCTAAAACAGTGGGGAACACAATGGATTTTAGAATCTTGACTGTAACATACCCTAATGCTAATAAGTCACAGCTGTCAAACTGTTTGACATTGCTGTGGGTGGCTCTAACCCTGTCCGAGGTTAACCAATGGATCTTGTTCTCCTGTTAGGTCTGATATTGTCCATTTTCAAAAGAAAACCCCTGCGGGACTGCAAATGTCACAGAATGTCAGGCCGATCGTACTGTTCTCAAAGCCAAATGTTAGTTCATGTATTATGCCGGTTCCCTTTCTACCGCACCAGGTGCTCCATGATTGGATAATGGTTTTAAGATGCCTAGATCTTCATCCCTGTGAACATAGCGCACTGGGATTTCACGTGTTACAGGGGGCTACAGGGGAAATGGGATTGATTTCAGTATTACTGTACTTGATGGGGCCTGTATTTGCATTAAAGATGTATGTACAGTAATGGATTCTTGCAGGAACTTATTTGTATAATGTGGTGAAAAGAAAAACACAAGTTTACTGTATCTTAGTGGCCTCATTCCAGAATAACTATAGTGGAATAAGCATGTGTATTTATCTTATAGATTAGACAGGCTTAATTAGTAGTAGTTAGATCAGAAGCAATAAGTACTGCATGTGTCTGTAGGTCAGTAGGCTATGTGCTCTTGAAAAGACTATAGTATATAGATGTTACGCACGCCTCTAAGGAACGCAACACCCTGCTGCAACTCCCCGTGAAGCAAAAGAGGTATGGGCTCTAGGTGCGAGTAAGGATGACACAAAAGCAGAATTTACCGTTTACTAGGATTTATTTCCTACACGGTAAAATGGGGAAAAGGGGCTTGACGGAACCAAAGCAAAGAAAGTAAATATCAAAGCTCCCCCTCTCCTATCTAACCTGCCTACCCACTTAACTTACCTAACTTAGCACCACCTGGTGCCCTAACCAAAATACAGGGGGCGGTCCGCCCAGGTCTTACCTAGTGTGCCTAGACAGTGAATATACTACGGGTATATGTATGCCCGCGGGCCTCTTGCCTAAGCACTCCCTAGGTGCCTTCCCCTTCCCCCCTAGGAACAAATGAAACAGAATAATTATTAACAATTTCAAACACTCAGAAACACAGGACATCTATGAGGCTCTGTCTGACTGAGCAACAAACTCACAGAATATACCAACTACTCCCAGCAACAACACAGTAAATTACCCCAAAGCCATCAGCCTCCTCTCTCAGCAAATATCTCTCTCACAATCAAACTCTCTGCATTCCTCAGCCTTCAATGATCACACCCTGCCTATCCTCTCTCTCTCTAATCTGTTTTTCTTCTGAACAGAACACTGGCTTTTATATCTTCAGGTGGCAATAGTAATTAGAGTCAGCTGCTTCTTGACGAGGGGGCGGGGTCAGCTCTCCAATCATCAATTAGCCATTGAGTCGACCAATCAGCTGGTTGGGGAGAACTCAGGAAGCTATCTCCTGAAACACACACACTCAAATACAAATGCTACACACAGAAACTGGGGAACGTAACAATAGATCCTTGGGACCTTCTGGTACATTTTAAGGTCTTTCTCTCTCAAATGGAAAGCACGTTAATGGCCATCCCATTGTACATGCACAATTATCCTCTTATGATGTGCATTCTCACACTGTGGACTAAATGAGACCAGTATAGTCAAATGGAGTGAGACTGGCCCAATACACCCTGGGTGACGCTCAACAGCTGTAGCCATGCTGACATGGTGACACGATCTGCATCTAATCCATAATAACCATAAATCTAACGACACCACTGTGGCCGAATGGCATCGCTGGTACAAGGGCAATATTACCTACTGATCATCGCCCAAGCATTCAACAACTCCATAATCTTGAAATGAGAACAACCGTGCTACTGAGACAACTTGAGTCGAGATAGTATTTCAAAACAGAAAGTAGAGACTTTTCTGACTGAAAATGGAATATATTTGACTGTAGAGCCTAATCGACACATTTCATCTAGATTGCAAATAAAAGCATTACAAAGGAAACACATTATTGATCAACATTGACTCTGTACTGGTACCCCCTGTACATAGCTCCGCTATTGTTATTTACTGCTGCTCTTTAATTATTTGTTATTCTTATATCTTAGTGATTTTTTTTTTTGGGGGGGGGGGGTTATTTTCTTAAAACTGCATTGTTGGTTAAGGGCTAAGTAAACATTTCACTCTAAGGTTATTACCTGGACAGGAATACCTGTTGTATTCGGAGCAAGTGACAAATAAAATTTGATTTGTTTTTGATTTGATTTGAACAGAACGAGTTCATATCTGTGCACATTTGTACTCTCGATGTAGTATGTAGTAACTTGTGTAGTATGTCATAACTTGTGGACTATGTAACAATAGGTGGTTTGATGGTTCATTGCAGTCCAACGTTCCTCTTTTTGGGGTTCTTTTACTGGTAGTTGATCGATTCCACCCACCTGGTATCCCAGGCCTGAATCAGTCCCTGATTGGAGGGAAATAATGACAATCTGCAGTATCTTTGACCTTGAGGTCCAGAGAACCAGCAATGTAGGCCTACATAATGAAAACATGATCTTGAGTTATACTGACAGAGCTGCATTTATCCCCATAAAGCAAAAGTATTTACCTGTGTTGGTCCTTCACCATTTTTATGACTCATCATACATGTCCAACTCACCCCTTGCTCTGCCCTGAGGCTATCCTGATGAAGAAAAGCTGGCGATAATGATCAAATTATGTCTGATGCTGACAGCAATTCACCAATCATGAAATAAAGACACTATTAGTCACTAATGGAGAGCACTACACAATATAGATTCATAGTAAAGGGACATTAATTCTGCAAGGGGCAGGTGGAAGAGTGGAATTAGGTAGTAACATTAAATCACCCATCTAGGTTGGTGGAGAGAGACAGACAATAGGAGTTCTCATTGGCATGGGGGTGGGGGTGACCACCTGAGTTGTAAGAGCTTTGTTGAGATATCTTTGCATATGGTTAAATAATGCTGTATGATAATATAGAAATTTTGAGGTGTTAGAGGAATTACAAAGCAATACCTTTTGGCCAGATTAAATACCCATAACATGTGTCTGCTTGATTGAGATATAATATGATTGTAATTCTAAACAAAATTGTATATTGTTAGGATGCATACACCCCGGGTATGTTATTAAAAGTTTATTACTTACACATTTCTAGAATTCCTGAATTCTCTGAGAAAGGTTCCATCACAAAATCGGGGACAGATTGTAACAAAGAAAAGCCACAATCAGATGAGACTTGGAGCAGGGAGCAATCACAGCGCTACAATTTAACCAACAATCAATTTGTCACGTTCTTTCAAAATCGAACCCAGAAGCAGACCAGGACAAGGAGAGTAGGAAGAAGGTGAGTATTTATTTACAAGTGAATATGAAGGTGTAGAAATATCCAGGTAGCGTAACGGGCAGCGGTGGTGAGTTGATGGGAGTGAATAGGTGGGTCCAAAGGAGTAGCGGAAGCCTCCGACGACCAGGCAGGAATGGGGTAAGTGATCCGGGTGAATAACTGAAGACAGAACAAACGGGGTTAAGTTTAAGGCAAGCAAGACGTACAAAACAACAAAACAAATACTATCAAGCTGGAGGCTGATACGCTGGCACAACATACTGTTTATGGCTAACGATCCGGCAGGGAATGGATGTCAGGTCCGGGCTTATGAAGAGGAGAGATGATGATCAGGACCAGGTGCACAGATAGCTGATGGGATACAGGTGCGGGTAATCTGAGATCTCCCAACTAGCTAAAACGCCCGGCAACAAGACAGGGTGCGTTCCAGGACACCGGAAAAACACTCCAGAACAGAACACAGGCAAAAACCAGACTCAGGAAGCGGGATTCGTGACACAATTTAAATCAGACGAGATTAGGAGCAGGGTGCAATCACAGCGATAGAATTTAACCAACGATCAATTTAACCGACACGATCAGTCCAGTTGCACGTTATCCAAGGGCACGCTAGCAACACGGGAAGATGCTTGCCAACAGTAGAGGGATGTAATTCTGTGGTCTGCTATTGATAAGCCAGTTTCCTCTTGGGTATAGTTAGAATGGGGCTTACTGGAGCTTTACCTGTAAGCCACCTTCAGTGTGCATGTGAGTGATGGAGGGAATTATTTATCTGGCTAACACCTGGAGATGTAAGTGATGGAGTGAGGTATTCTGTATTTACTGTGGCTGACAGGTTGTTATGTATTTACCAATTGGCTGGCTATCACCCAGGGGGACTGTTAGGGAAGGCTGTGGAGAAGGCTGGTGGAGGCCTGGGCGATGAGTCGAGTAGGAGACCTGCTTTTGGAATGTTGTTTACTATCTCAATGTGTTTATTGGAGAGAGAATAGGGTTATCTGACCTTATAAAGGTTGGATTGGACCTCCGGCTTCGACAAAATAACAGTAGAGAAAAACAGAGGGAGTTGGGTTACACCTAAATGGATGGAAATAAGGAGAACATTTCAAAAAATAGACTCCGGTATACTCTAGCCTCTTTCTCTCAAGTCTCAACAACAGGAGTTCATTTTAAACCACACTCTTTCCTCCATATTTAATTTTTTTGAGTGCACATTGAAGGATTTTCTTGCAATGGAACCCATCTCTTGTAACCGGCATCACATTACAGTACGGGCTAAGTGTAGTGTGTTATTCCTTTTGCGGATATTGGCTGGTGAAATAGTTGCTGATGATAGGGTGTTCTGAATTATGTGCATCTAATCACAGCTCTCCTGACATGAATTACAACAATCCAGGAGACGTATTGGCTTTTGTAGACTGGTATGATTGCCCAAAGGTTTTATTTAGTGAAATGTTTGGTCCAGTGATTTATGAACTAAAAATAAGAATATTGAATACTCTCCTGATAAATAGGATAACAATTTAGAGAGAGGTATTACTGCATAGCGTGAGATGTATTGGGGGGGCGTGGCAGATAGAGGTAAAGACTGGGAAAGCATTACAAGAAGAGGGAGAAAGATTACACAGCATGTATTGTGATGTGCATAAGGTTTGTGTCCAGCTACATTAAAGGGACACACCACAGTATTCGTCCCTGTCTGGTTGTGGACCAATTACATAATCATTGTTGAAACAAAACAAACACTGAACTGATTAATGTTGTCCTTTGATGTTGCTCTAGCAAGGTCCCTCTGCCTCAACCCACCAAAATAAAAACAAATGTTAGGGCCACTGTGTCGACATGGAATAGAAGCTGGATACTGCACCTTTAAATTACGCCCAAAGACTAATAATAATTGTCTTCAGTTAAAAGATCAGTAAATTATATAACTGTCTCCATGGACTAAATCCGTGGGAGACCTGAGCGAGTCAGTTATCACTCAGAAAATACTCCTCAAGCAATAAGAACCCTACTCCAGTCAATGTGACTCACTATTATGGCAGACGACACCACAGAATCAGGTCAGAGGTGAACATAGCCAGACCATTTTGGACCCTCAGGGACAGTGTCATTTCAAGGCCCCAGTTACATCACCAACACACTAGATTTCTGACTCATCAGAAGGGAATTCAAACGGTGGAGCATCAGCTGACCCTGAGTTTCTAGGGGGAATATATGAGTATCAGCAGAACACTGTGGGAGGATAGAAAGACAGAAGCACAGCTTGGCTCGCTACAAGATACCCTCATCCTCATTCCTCACCCCTCAGGCCTCTTGCTAAATTACATTTGGCAAAAACAAGCACAGAGCAAGCCCTTCAAGGCCTTTTGTTTTGATATGTAACATTAACATGGGTTAAAAGTAAACTGAGCGAACGGGCGACCTCAGCCCGCATTACGCTAATGACGAGTGTGGAGGGCCCACTCTCCAAGCCCAGCGACTTTGCACTTTTTACTATGCAGTTAATTAGAATGAGATTCACCCGGCTTATCCTTCAACCTCTCCTGCCATGGGGTGTATGAGGGAGGGTGGGTGGGGGGTATTGGAGTAGGCCCGGGTAGGAAACTGCTTAGCATGCAGTGTCCTCACACATCACTCACCCCACTGGTCTGTGAAGCAGAGATGAAAGACGTAGATTCTTCAGATTAGGTGGTCACAAGTTGTTGCTTATTAATGGACTGTGTGGGTGAGGAATTTGCATGGATCGCTGGTCGAACCCAGGAACACTTTACAGAAGGGTTTTTTAATTCACGCATTTACATGGACATACTGTACATAGACAACGCTGGAATGATGGGCTGAAATATTTAGTTCCAAAGTAGGTCACACATTACATAAGTACATTTTCAGATATTAAACATTTCTAATTTTGACAGAAAGTTGTTTTATTTCAAGCGAAAATGTACTGTTCGCTAGCATTAGCTGGCAGGCTCCCTAGCTAAAGTTAGGTGGCGTGACGTGATGTGTGTGATCTTACATGTTGTTGACCTAGCTAGGTTCATTGTTTACCTAGGTAGCTAGCTACATGTCTTAAGCTAAAGCGTACAACACCCATTGAACATTGCCGGTGTCAGTAAACGCCGGGAAAAAAGCATAATGAAATTGTTGCCAGCAGACCTGGTTAGGCTGTTTTCATGTTATCCAGAGGTAAACAAATCATCGGCCAGAGCGTCAAGTGTGCGATCTGAACGCATGGAGATGGGTGGGGCTAAAGCTTAAGAGGGTGTGAATGTGTTTTTATTTATTTAACCTTTATTTAACTAGGCAAGTCAGTTAAGAACAGTGAGTTAACTGCCTTGTTCAGGGGCAGAATGACAGATTTTTACTTTTTGGATTCAATCTAGCAACCTTTTGGTTATTGGCCCAACGCCCTAACCACAAGGCTACCTGCCACACCTGAACGATGCTGAATGGGTGTAGACAAAGAAGAGCTCTCTCACCGAAACACTAAAATGCCCTTTTCTCAAAAGTGAGTTTACAAGTGTATCAACTTTCAAAGCAGAATTACTTTCCCATTGTTCCTCAAAAATGCAGTGTATGATATAACGTTTTGTAGGTCTGAGTCTCTACTTTTTACCAAAGTAAAGAAAACAATTTCAAATTTTGCTACATATGACCAAATTCAGTTGCATATATTAAATGTAAATATTATATTGTACTTACTACTTTTGTGCTGACTGTTATTTCTTGGTGATAAAAGTGCCTTGTTATGTAACTACAAGTATGTACGGTATATTACAGGTACAAGGTAAAGTGCCTTCAGAAAGTATTCAAACCCCTTGACTTATTCCACATTTTGTGTTACAGCCTGAATTCAAAATGGATTAAATATATTTTTCTCACCCATCTACCACATAATGACAAAGAGAAAACATGTTTTGAGAACATGTAGCACATTGTTTGAAAATTAAATACAGAAATATTATATTTACATAAATATTCACACTCCTGAGTCATTACATGTTACAATCACTTTTGGCAGTGATTACAGCTGTGAGTCTTTCTGGGTATGTCTCTAAGAGCTTTGCACACCTGGATTGTACAGTATTTGCACATTCTTAAATAAATTCTTCAAGCTCTGTCAAGTTGGTTGTTGATCATTGCTAGACAACCATTTTCAAGTCTTACCATAGATTTTCAAGGCAATTGCAGTCAAAACTGTAACTAGGCCACTCAGGAACATTCGATGTCATCTTGGTAAGCAACTCCAGTGTATATTTGGCCTTGTGTTTTAGGTTGTTGTCCTGCTTAAAGGTGATTTTTTCTTTCAGTGTCTGTTGGAAAGCAGACTGAACCATGTTACACTCACTTCAATTCCACTTTGACATTATGGGGTATTGTGTGTAGGCCAGTCTCAATTGAATCATTTTTAAATTCAGCCTGCAACACAGCAACATTTGAAAAAAGTCAAGAGGTGTCTTTCTGAAGGCACTGCAGCTTTATAAGGTTTACCCTTTGTGATTATTTTGGAATAAATTATATTGTCGCTGTCTGATAAAACATATATATATATTCTTACATGTATTTAAAGAAGTAACTACCCTCAATGTACTCTGAACATTTCATAAGTCTAGAAGCAGGAAAATGTATTCAAAATACCTTCTGAATTTTCTAAATTGTATGTACGTTATTGGTAAAATATGCCAGTATTTTCCATTTCCTGAGAATTTTCTGTTTTGGAGATAAGAGGTTAGCATCCGACAGCAACGATATGTTGCTCTGAAACGCAAATAACTACAGAAAGCAGTTGAAAAAATCCTCTTTAATTGTGGCAAATTATGTTCATAAACTATAGCAGTGCAATTTACTTTTTTTCACAAGACAAAAGCCAACATCGATCTCACTTCCTTATTTACAGACCTTCTTTCCTATTCTATGTTATTCAAATCAAGTCTTGTACTTGGGGTGACACTAAAGGCAGTTACACCAAAATAGAAAATGTGTGCATGTCTGCTAATGGCTTGACAACGCTACTAAACATGCATTGCTAAAGGTGGTGGGATGGGGATCTTTATTTTTTAAGTGTAACAGTATCATTGTCTTTGCAGTATCATACCAAACATTTGCTGAAAAGTCATCACATAAAACGGGCAGCATTATTTTAATGATGTTGTGTGGTGTGTTTATTATAATTTTTGGGTCAAAACAACGACTGAAAAGTTCAGAGTTTCAGGAAGCTGTGTCGTATGTGAGAGGGCTAGGAAACGTCTATCGTGTGTTTCCACCTTCCATATTTATGTTCCATCGGCTCAAAGGAGCGACAGTTTGCGGAAAATTAATGAGCTGTCGCACTGTATTCCCCTCATAATAGGACGAGAGGATAAAAAAGTCTGGTTCCTCCCTGAAATGCAGTGGGGTTCCCTGCAGCCACAGGCTCCTAATGGTCTGAAAGAACACTGATCTCATCTTTGCCTTCTCTCGCCTCTACGCCAGCATGTGTTTGTCTGCATTTATTTCTTCCACGGATCATTTTGTATACAAACCTCACTGCCTCTCTCTCAGAGATGCAATTTATTTCCTGCTTGCTCAAGCTGGGTTTTAAGTTATCCGCAAGACCTTCGTACTTAGCAGCTCCTTTTTCAGCTGGGCGATAACCATCTTTTGTACCCCAGCATTGGCTTAATCCCCAGATGCTGCTTCTTGGCCCAAAAAAATGTATCGATTGGAAAGTTGTCTTGATTAGCCTGGACCAAGACACCAGGCAGACACAAGGTGGAAATGCAATTCAGTGCCCGTTCCACACTGTTTTTGTACAGCTGACGCATTATCTGGGCCAATGGTTAACATGCTGTTTGTTCAGTTCCAACTGATCTCTTGTAGGATTTACTGTAATTTCAGTACGTGATGTTGTGGAAATGTGTTTGAGCCTAAAACACACGTATTGTTACACATTACTTACGGTATCAATGTATAAGGAACACATAGCTTTACTGAGGAAGTAAAGCATCTCAAGCTGTACATAGGCCTAATGGTGAAAGCCATATGCCACCATTATTATGAATTCTTGCTTCAACAATTGATTTTGTTAACTCATTTTATGGATACTGGTATGGCCGAATAGTCGTTTATGAGCTTTGCACACAGAAATGAATTGACAAATTAGAAGTTAATTAATTATGTATGACACAATTGCCAATTGAATCTAACGGCCATAGTTATTAGACTCAATGGCAGCCATAAAAGCTTTACTAACCGCATGAGGGAAAAGCATAAAATGCCTAACATATTCGGGGCACGGTGTTCACATTTTTGATATTCTATGGGCTTAGAAGAATGCAGGTCCCCAACTTTCTAATTTTGTATTATTTATTGTTGCACTCCACCAGACTTGTGTGTAATAGATGTCAAGTCTAGACTCTGTCTCTCTCAGTATGGGAGCAGGTCCACTGGTGGGGGCAAGATCTATTCTTAGAAAAATGTAGCTTGGGTTGGAGTTAGAAGTGGTGGAATAGGAAGGAGCTTAGGCTAGTTTCTCAATCCCTCAAAGCCGGCTTGCTGGTGTAGCCCTCTACAGTTCGTCTCCTAAGCCTATCAAACGCATGAATGCACTCCAAGAACATACGGGAGACCTTTTAGCATGCAAATGTGAAATTGTCTGAAATTGACTTCCAGTTCAGTCATACTAAAAGTTTCTGCATCATCAGACCAAGTAAATGTAGCAATCCATTTGGGTCCATTTAATCTGGAGACCGACATGCTTACGAACATGTCTCTACATGTATTGTCCATTAGAAACACTTAGAAATAGTAAAATTGCCTGGGTGGAACTTCAGTTAAGAAATTCACCAGCATATTTTCCCCCTTACTTTATCATCAGGGAAACTTCTACCGCGAGCAGCTAGTTCAGCAGGCCTGCCTTTTTGTTGGCGTAGTCTCATGTTTTTATTATCTACTGTGGCACTTTTAATTTCACTGAGTGAGAGTTACGGGCCCACAAGCTATGCATGCAATTACACAGACATACAGACAAGCACATACACAAACACAGTCACATTATGCTTTTTAGGAAGCAGCTTGAACTGTTCATGCCGCAGGGAACGTGGACATCGCCTCTCTCTCCCTCTCAAATAGAGAGGCCTAACACAATCAACCCTAAGGTGCTATTTTAGTAGCATTGTGTCATAGTGTTTACAAGTGATTCCTGACATCTAAATTGAGATAAAAACAGAAAGAGAGATGTTTTCTCAAATATGAGACGACACCATGCAAAAAGCAAAGCACTTGAGCCAGCCAGAAGGCAGGTGTCAGTTTATCTTGACAAGTCCCTGAAGTCATAATGTGCGTTTGCAAATGCTGAAGGAATAGCTGTGAGCTTTTTCTTCATTTTCTATCTTTCAAAGGAACACTGCATGAAGGAAATAGTTGCTAAACTTAGAAAGGGTCAGCTGAAAAGCTTTGCCAATGGCAGGATGTGTAAACATCTTGAGTTCTGTCATTTCCTGTTTTTCAATGGTTGTGTGGGAAAATAAAATCACTAGAAGACTGTGATTGGCCTATTCCCTTAGCACAGCTTGGTTAAGGAGAATAGTATTTACCGTTGTGAAAACGAGATGTGAAATATTTAGGGTACACGCAGATAGTGTAGCTTAGCGACCATCTCTGACTAAGCCATTGTCAAGGTTTGATTGAACAATACAACTATGGCAGTGGTAATAAGGTGATTGTTATCCCCTGCCTTGAAAGGCTCTGTTTCATCAGCCAGCTCTGCAACAACAACAGGCTCGATAACATGGTGATTGTTATTCTACTCTGTGTATCATCCTTTCTTTGAGTCTCGGGCCTTTGCATTCCGATAACGGTTTGAAAGGCATCACTCTCCACTCTGACAGAGTGGAGAACTCTGTTCTCCCACCCCCCAGCAGGCGCCATCTCTCCCTTTCTCTCATTTACTAATAAGTAGGTGCAAGGCCAAGGCAGGTCTTGGGATTTAATTAGTTTGTTATGAAAGAGGACAGTGAAATCCCTTATTAATGAGAGCCACTGATCTTTGGTGCAGAACTGTCACTGGGGGAAAAAATAGAGAGGCTTTTGACGGGAGTAACCTGAATTCAATAATCGACTTGGCTGGCAGTAAACCTTGGGGTTTCTCCAAGGCAGGGACACTAACTGTGGGTACCATTGTGTATTGAAATATTTGACTCATAGAGAGAGGAAGTTGTTTGTACAGTGTATGGGGGATAGATGATTATATGCTATGCTGACAGTATTTTGTATGATTCATTCTTTTTGGTTTAAAATGCTTTTGTAAATAATGCACGCTATGCTAAATATGGAACCAGCTACAATTTGTTTGCTTATGCTCTCATAATAATCATAGGGCTGCATCACTGCATTCGATCCAGCACTATATTTGTGCACCCTTTATAAGAAACCCACTGTGCTTTTGTAATCTGAGACCAGATGAGCTTTAGACAAATACTGTTGTTTTTGTAAACCAGCTTAGACCAGGTCATCTCAATGTCTGTGGCGTCTGGCCGAAGATGAATCAACTCTTCTTCCTTATCTTCTCACACACTGCACCAGCGACCAGCCCACCTCTTCGTCATCTTTCATTACTTCCCTAATTAACTTTTCATGGCCACCATTTTCTAGGCTTGTTTAATTAACTCTGACCAACTCCTTCATCACCAACTTACTGTCCTTCACCGGCCTTCTGGGTGGCATCAGTAAAACCTAACAGTCAAGACAGTAAATAAAAATTGGACCTCTCTCACTGATCGCTGGCCTTCTAATATCTCGGATAGGTCTCGGTCTCTCGGATAACCGACCTTAGCAGGGAAGAGAGAAGCCCCAGGGGAAAGCAGGCGAAGACTCTAGAGGAGACGCCATTCATAATTCAAACATCAGATCTCGCCAGGGCAGCATGCATTATTCAGGATAGCATAATGAAGAGTCTAAGTTACAGTCCAATGCTGGGGCTAGCCCTGTAATCACATTATAATATAAATCAACAGATGACCTGTCCTGGTAGGTTGCATGTGTGTGTGTGTGGGGGGCGGGGTTGAATTTATGTGTAAGTGTGTGCACATGTGTGTGTTTGTGTGTGTAGTACATACTGTGTACTCTGCTGCCTGTGGTGATGCATGTGTGTGGTGCAGTACCAGCATCTCATTACCACTCTCTTAAACTGTGGAGGCTAATGGCATCGTTTATTTAGCCCTGCCAAACAAGGTGTTATTCTGAATGCTGCTCGTCTCTCTCTGTGACAGAGCACTGAGGGCTAGACTTGGCAGTCCCACACTAAGGGCCAGCGTATAAATCCAGTGCTGTTCCTATTATAAAAATAGATACATCTGTTTCATCAGCGGATTGGGGGGTGGGGGGTGGGGGGGGCGCTCACGTCTACATTGTTAGAAGACTATTTTTGCAATTTTGGTTATTTGTTGAGGTCTGTTTTGGAAAATGCTCATGTCCATTGTTAGAGGAATATTCTTGCCATTTTTGTTCATTCAGATACTGAATAGTAAGGCGTCCTCGTTTGAATATGGTGATTAAGCTAGCAACTTTAACATGAATAAAACCAGCATATTGAGGCTTTTATGTAACAGCAATTTAAAAAATAGCATTATCTCTTGTTGACTAGAAAGGTATTGGAGGGGATAGACAGGTTCACTTTATACAAATGATATCTTCAGTGACTCATACCTTTCCTAAACTGCAGCGCAAAATGTATACATTCAGAGAGCGGCTGACCATCGCGGGGCGCATCACGTGAATTCTGAAGCTTCTCATCCTACTCTAGTTTCTCAAACCAGCTTACACAATCCTTGTTGGAAGTGCATTACAGAATAACGATTCATTATTTAACATTAATTCAATACTGGCTATATTAATCCCCTAAGGTATAATTAAGAAGGTATTGTCTGAGCAGACACACAACTAGATATATACCCTCCATGTGCATCGCAGATACAGGCATACATTATAATCAAACAATTAGACTATACACATGTACAGTTGCAATAAAGTGGATGAAACAGGAATTATTAAATACTGATTTGATGTGGTATATTACAAAACAATGCAACATATGTTACATCAAACAATGAAAATGTCTCTTCTGCTCCGCTCTCAACCCCACACCCACCAGACAGCACACATCACAGTTGAGATGAGCACAAGGTCAAGCTGCAGTGCAGTGCCCCTGGATGTAGAGCTTGTTGTGGGGTTAAGGGCCATGCTCAAGGGCCATACGGTAGGGGAATGTCTTGATGATGTAAACCCAGTAGTCCTAGTTGCCAGATGAGAGCATTTGATGGCTTCCGCAACTAAGGGGTATTTTCTTCCTAGTTCCTCTTGTTACATTAACATCTACAGCAGCAAATGGCTGATGTTTCACCACAGTCATATATACAATACATGACAAAATGTATGTGGACACCTGCTCATCAAACATCTCATTCTAAAATCATGGGCATTAATATGGAGTTGGTCCCCGCTTTGCTGCTATAGTAATAGCCTCCACTCTTCTGGGAAGGCTGATGCACCGATGTTGGGCGATTAGGCCTGGCTCGCAGTCGGCGTTCCAATTCATCCCAAAGGTGTTCAATGGGGTTGAGGTCAGGGCTCTGTGCATGCCAGTCAAATTCTTCCACACCGATCTCGACAAACCATTTCTGTGTGGACCTCACATTGTGCACGGGGTCATTGTCACGCCGAAACACGAAAGGGCCTTCCCCAAACTGTTGCCACATAGTTGGAAGCAATGTGGAATGTAATTGTATGCTGTAGTGTTAAGATGTCCCTTCAATGGAACTAAGGGGCCTAGCCCGAGTCCTTATTCCTCCTCCATCAAACATGCGCATGGTGATCTTAGGCTTGTGTGCGGCTGCTCGGCCACGGAAACCCATTTCATGAAGTTCCTGCAAACACTTATTGTGGGGATGTTGCTTCCAGAAGCAGTTTGGCTCTTGGTAGTGAGTGTTGCAACCGAGGACAGACAAGTGTCCACATACTTTTGTATATAGAGTGTGCCAGTTTAATACAATGATCTCTTATGATCTATATTTTATGTGCAAAGTAGCATTAAACTTGCTTTTTGTGACTCAATGTACAACTTGTGGATGTGTTTGAATGGTTATTGACGTTTTTCCCAGATGAAGAGCAAATTATAAAGACTGACGTGTTTTAAATTAAAGTTTCTTTATTGCATTCCCAAGGGTTACATACGTTATTTCAGAGACTTCAAAGAATAGTTGTTGTATGTTATATGACAGTCATCTACCTACGGAGAATACGTTTTAATATTCTACATTTGTTCTCATTATCCAATGTTCCGATGCAATGAGTAATACTTGTATCTGTGAGGAAATTGCTCTTATTTCTTTCTTTTGCCACATTATTTCTCGATTACAGTGTAATAGAAAACGGGATTGCAGCCTGCCCAGGGGAAAGGGAATAGGAATAATTATTGTTTATTGTTCATTATTTTATTGCAAAACAATTGGTATGGTGATTTTGGGGCCCAACCAATGATTAATATATACACTAGATGACTGCTAGGGGGCGTTGTGTTGACGCCACCGTGCCTCCATCTTGGCACTCCCTCACCGTTTAAAATAAAAAAAATTAAGCCATGGAAAGCCATTTATTAATTTCTACATTGGTTTTTGCCACGTTTATTCTATTACAGACACCTTAATGCATCATTTGTAATTCAATTATGTGAGCTAAACATACAAATAAAAAATATATAAATGTTTTCCCTGAAGTCTAAGGTTTTTAGATTACTAATGTTACTGTCCCCACTACAACAACAAAAATAATAAAATACATTTCATTTTGTTCTTGAAACATTTCATTGAAATACTGTAGAATTCCATTCAGTCCTATGGAGGACTGTTTCTACCGGGGAGTGCCAATATGGCCACCTGGTAGCTTCAGGAATTCAGCAATCCAGGGTTTATACACATCATTGTGTCCAACAGGGATTTGCAATCAAAATGTGTTAGATTACAACATAAGAGCCAAAATCATGTTCATTATTTCCATCAGTGCTATGAGTGTGTGACTGATATGACTGGCACACACACACACACACACACACACACACACACACACACACACACACACACACACACACACACACACACACACACACACACACACACACACACACACACACACACACACACACACACACACACACACAAACTCACAATTGTGTTTATTATGTATCTGTGCAGTACAAAGACACAAAGGCCAGTGAATAATTTTTCACTATGAGCTCAAATTCACTATAGTGTTATTATTTGTGGCTCACCTGTCTTTGCTCTGACCTTATTTCCCCAGGCTTTAAAATACTGAGATAGGGGGGGGCATCAAAGCTGTTTGCAAAGAGCGGGAGAGAGAGCGGGGAGGGAGGGGTATGTGTAACTGTTTTCAATTTTCTCTACCCCAGTTTATAATTACATAAGGTCTACATAGATAATGATTCCCCTTCATGCCAATCATTCCATAAAAAAACGTCTGTATCCATGGAAACTCGGCAGGGTATGCCTCCGAGCCCTTGAAAAAGGAGCGTCAGTCTCCTAGATGAAGCCTCAGCGATACGGTAATTTTGATTGATTTGAGGATCCAGGAGACGAATATCATCTGAACTTGAACAATCTGATCTCATTAACGGAGCCAGGTAGCAGGCAAGTGAGGAGCTCTCCTGATTGAATGAAAGTAAAGGGATGTGCTTCCCTAAGAACGGGGTAGTGGAGCGATCTTTGATAAGTGCACTGCAAACAGTAGCCATTTAAAAACTCTGAGTTTTGACAATTGGGTTATTTTCTCTATAACATGTTAGTTCATATGCCTTGCCACCGTGATATATAGGCCTAAGGCCGAGACAATAAGAAGACACAGTGGCAGAATACATTCAACCTTTGTTTCATCACAAAACAAACAAACAGTTACATGACCTGCAGCATGGTAAATGTTTCTGACATTTTCAGACCACTAAACAACTATTGATTTAGAACCGCGGAGAGTAAATACAAGTCACAAAGAAAACAGGAGCTGCCTCCACTTTTTCAACTTCAACTTCAACATCATCAAATCACTTCTGTTTAGTCTAATACAGTGACAACTAAAAAACACCAAAAACAATTTAGTCCAATCACGTAAGTTAAATATGTTGTGGCTGTCCATGGTTCTGATTTCTCTCTCTTTCTCTTTGTGTGTGTGTGTGTGCGTTCGTGCACGTAGAAAAAACATGTTGACTCGCCCTTCTTGTAGAAAAAAAAAATGCCATCCTCCTCTTTCATGTTGACGAAACAGTCTATGACTCTGTCATACAGTACAAGCTTTTACTTGTTGTTGTTCTAGGCTACCTGGCTAAAATGCTTGCTCGCTAGCCTAACTTCCTTTCATGGGCAACGATGAGACAATTAATTAACATTAGTCTTCTACATCTAGCTACATATTGAACTTCCATTCTCTCAGGCCAGGGTCACAATGTATGCATTTATGGTTGGATCAGAATCACCGTTATAATCATTGGCCAGTACGGAGAATTAAGTAAAATCACAAGTCCAAATCCCTATCTCCATCCATGGCTAATTTAGGAAAGGGAAAAATTTAGCTATCTAGCTAGCCACCGGAGGACAACAACACAACAAGATGCAAAACTAAAAAAAAATCTGGCAATGACGTTTTGCTCTCTGTGATGTTATTGGTGTGAAGCCAAATCCAAACTGGCTTCCCTTTAAACTTTTTTTTTGGTGCGCCAGGACCATTCATAGTTG
The DNA here is from genome assembly GCF_016432855.1 of Salvelinus namaycush. Taxonomy (NCBI): domain Eukaryota; kingdom Metazoa; phylum Chordata; class Actinopteri; order Salmoniformes; family Salmonidae; genus Salvelinus; species Salvelinus namaycush. The sequence continues at coordinate 9,806,707 of NC_052346.1, forward strand.
AGCTCACTCAGTTTAGCTCAACGATGATTGGCTGTAATTTTATAGTTTTTTTTAATCAAGGGAGGCCAAATGCTTGCTGGCTTCCCTTGCATTTAAGGCTATGGGTGGCAACAATTTCATGCTCTTTTTGACCAGACAGCATCGGATAGATTGGCTACACATGCAGAGACAGAGGGGTGCAGTTTTGGTCGCTCAAATGCTTTCTCCAGTGAGATACATTCAGGCTCTTGCGAATTGAAGGAAAATTATTATTATTATTTTTTTTTCTTGGTCAATGTTTTGGGGAAGCCTGTTTTCCCTTGGCATCCATGAATACACACCACTGTCCACAAATAGAGCTTTTGGGATTGTAACGGCTGTCGAAGTCGTTCTCCTCCTCAGACGAGGAGGAGCATGGATCGGACCAACACGCAGAGTGGAAAGTGGTCATTATTTAATGAACGTAAAACAGAACACTTACAAAAACAACAAACGTGACAAAACCGAAAACAGTCCCGTGTGGTACGAACACTGACAAGAGAACAAACACCCACAAAACACACGTGAATCCCAGGCTGCCTAAGTATGATTCTCAATCAGGGACAACGATTGACAGCTGTCTCTGATTGAGAATCATACCCGGCCGAACACAGAAAATAACACATCGACAACCCACCCCAACTCACGCCCTGACCAACTAAATAAATACAAGAAAAAGGAAAAACAGGTCAGGAACGTGACATAACCCCCCCCCTTAAGGTGCGAACTCCGGGCGCACCAGCATAAAGTCTAGGGGAGGGTCTGGGTGGGCGTCTGTCCACGGTGGCGGCTCTGGCGCTGGTCGTGGTCCCCATCCCACCATAGTCAAACCCCGCTTCCTTGGCCTCCTCCCAATGGCCACCCTCCAAATTAACCCCACTGGATTAAGGGGCAGCACCGGACTGAGGGGCAACACCGGAATGAGGGGCAGCACCGGACTGAGGGGCAACACCGGAATGAGGGGCAACACCGGAATGAGGGGCGGATCCTGGCTGGCTGGCGGATCCTGGCTGGCTGGCTCTGGCGGATCCTGGCTGGCTGGCTCTGGCGGATCCTGGCTGACTGGCTCTGGCGGATCCTGGCTGGCTGGCTCTGGCGGATCCTGGCTGGCTGGCTCTGGCGGATCCTGGCTGGCTGGCTCTGGCAGCTCCTGGCTGGCTGGCTCTGGCAGCTCCTGGCTGGCTGGCTCTGGCAGCTCCTGACTGGCTGGCTCTGGCAGCTCCTGACTGGCTGGCTCTGGCAGCTCCTGACTGGCTGGCTCAGGCAGCTCCTGGCTGGCTGGCTCAGGCTGGTCCTGGCTGGACGGCTCTGGCTGGTCCTGGCTGGACGGCTCTGGCTGGTCCTGGCTGGACGGCTCTGGCTGGTCCTGGCTGGACGGCTCTGGCTGGTCCTGGCTGGACGGCTCTGAAGGCTCAGTACAGACGGGCAGCTCTGACGGCTTGGAACAGACGGACAGCGCTGGGCAGGCAGACAGTTCAGACAGCGCTGGGAAGGCAGGCAGTTCAGACAGCGCTGGGAAGGCAGGCAGTTCAGACAGCGCTGGGAAGGCAGGCAGTTCAGACTCAGGCTGCGCTGGAGAGGAGGAAGGCTCTGACAGCGCTGGACAGGTGGGAGCAGCTGGAGAGAGAACCCGGAGAGACAGCCTGGTGCGGGGGGCTGCCACCGGAGGACTGGTACGTGGAGGTGGCACCGGGTATACCGGACCGTGAAGGAGGACACGCGCTCTTGAGCACCGAGCCTCCCCAACCCTACCAGGTTGAATGGTCCCCGTAGCCCTGCCAGTGCGGCGAGGTGGAATAGCCCGCACTGGGCTATGCTGGCGAACCGGGGACACCATCTGTAAGGCTGGTGCCATGTATGCCGGCCCGAGGAGACGCACTGGTGGCCAGATGCGTTGGGCCGGCTTCATGACATCCGGCTCGATGCCCAACCTAGCCCTACCAGTGCGGCGAGGTGGAATAGCCCGCACTGGACTAAGCACGCGTACTGGGGACACCGTGCGCTTCACCGCATAACACGGTGTCTGACCAGTACGACGCCCTCTCACTCCACGGTAAGCATGGGGAGTTGGCTCAGGTATCCTACCCGGCTTTGCCACACTCCTCGTGTGCCCCCCCCCCCCAATACATTTTTGGGTCTGACTCTCGGGCTCCCAACCGCGTCGCCGCGCTGCCTCCTCATACCAGCGCCTCTCTGCCTTCGCTGCCTCCAGCTCCACCTTGGGACGGCGATATTCCCCTGGCTGAGCCCAGGGTCCTTTGCCGTCCAGGATCTCCTCCCAAGTCCACGAGTCCTGTGTCCTCGGTCTCTGCTGCTGTCTGTTCCCACTCTGCTTGATCCTGTTTTGGTGGGTGTTTCTGTAACGGCTGTCGAAGTCGTTCTCCTCCTCAGACGAGGAGGAGCATGGATCGGACCAACACGCAGAGTGGAAAGTGGTCATTATTTAATGAACGTAAAACAGAACACTTACAAAAACAACAAACGTGACAAAACCGAAAACAGTCCCGTGTGGTACGAACACTGACAAGAGAACAAACACCCACAAAACACACGTGAATCCCAGGCTGCCTAAGTATGATTCTCAATCAGGGACAACGATTGACAGCTGTCTCTGATTGAGAATCATACCCGGCCGAACACAGAAAATAACACATCGACAACCCACCCCAACTCACGCCCTGACCAACTAAATAAATACAAGAAAAAGGAAAAACAGGTCAGGAACGTGACAGGGATTGTGCTTAGCATGCTTGCCTGGAACCAGAGACACAGGTTAATTTCACTTACTTTACACAAGTCTGTGAAATAAATATTGGGCCTCAACTAACAATCAGCTACAGCTGTGAGATATGGAAGGCATCTGATTGAGAGACCTGCCACCATTTACATAATTGGAAAGGAACCTTGCTTCTTCAGAGCTCACCGTCACATAATGTGAAGCCCAATGCTCTACTGTCACCTCCTGTCCTATGTCTAATGGCCTATAATATCATTATCTGAAAAGGACAGGTGATCCACATGTAGTGTGACACATTCCAATGTTAAAGTTCTTGGACAATCAGGACAAAGCTCAGATGTCAGGTAAACCTTTGAGGGCGGTTTCGATTCCCACCAGTTATATTGGTTTGAGTAACGTGATTCACTTTCAGATAATGATGAAGATAAAGACCTGAACATGATTGCCCGGAAATTATCTGAGATGTTATTATGTGCTGGGAACATGAAGTGCGGTCCAAGGTTTTTGGGTTAGGTACAGTAGATAAGTAGTGTTGCTAGGTAACCAAAGAGCTATTTGAAGTAGAAGAAATTGTATCTGTCACTGAAAATGTTTTGTTGAACATTCTATGGTGGTTCCTTTTCTCTTGATCAGAGTCTAGTTTTTGAACAGCTGCAGTAAAACTTAACTCAAAAGTCTCACATCAATTAATGATGTACGTGAGTTCTGCGTGCAGTGTTCAGAACGTCATTGTCAAAAAGTAATTTCTTCTTAATTGACTCGCCTGGATAAATAAAAGTATATATATATTTTTTTTTTTTATCTATCTGAACTCTAAATAACCCTTAATGACTAATCCATAAATGTTTCACATTGCCTAGTCTTGCTGTCAGTGTAAATCTGCTATGTTTCAGTGAGCTAGAATGAACCACGGCCTGAATTATTAGTGACTCCACTCATGGAGCCACAATGCCTGAAGGAAGATATTTTTGTCAATACTAAGCGTCCAGAAGTCTGGACGCTTAGTGTGTCAGAGGTGTCAGAGGACCTCATTTAACAGCAGGGCCCAACAGAGTCCCTCTGATCCTTAATCTTGTCAATGACTCTTATTATTAGAAATAAACAAACCTGTGCTTGCTCACCTGTTTGGAGAGAGAACATTGAAATTGCAACAACGCAGACCATATTGTATGCATCAATATGCAACAATGTGAAAGAAACACATTCTAAGATAGTGTGAGACATTATTTTCCAATTCCAATTTGACATTTTAAGGAGGATTTTTTTGGCGTGCATGAACTCATTTGTTCTGCCTGTCAGTGAGCAGTGACTGAGTACTGCCCTTGATCTGTCCACAAAATGATTAGAGCAATGAGAGAAGCACTGCGAGGGGGACTGTACACATCCCGCACCTGGGTTTAGCTGCGACACGCAGAGCACTGGGCTGTGAGACAGGACCTGTATGTGTACAACGAAGGCTCAGGGATGGTAGGGATCGGGAGTAGGGAGGAAGGAACCAAGGTCGTAGTTGGGGTGGAATACAGTGGCAAGTGTGGGGACTGTGGGAAGTGGGGGGAGGGACAACATGACTAAACATGTCCCCGGGTTCTGCATGCTATATGGTTGACCACATTCTGTACTGTACATATTGGTTAGAATATCGCCCCCAAGTGCACTACCGTGGAGGAGAAGTGTTGTGTTTTGTATTGCTCTCTATTACTGCAAGAATATGTCATGGTTTCTTTGCAAGTGTTTTATAGCCATTTAGTTGGATTACATAAAAATTATTAGTTCTAAGACTTACGTAATAATAGCAGTGTGAATACTCAGTTATAGGACAACATTGATTAGTGGGTCGTCACTGACAGTGCTTCAGAAATTATTCACACCCCTTGACGTTTCCCACATGTTGTTGTGTTTCTCTGTGTTTGTGTCATAAGTCATTGGTCTATGCACAATACCCCATAATGTCAAAGTGGAGTTGTGTTTTTAGACTTTTTTGCAATTTCATTAAAAATGAAAAGCTGAAATGTCATATTTACATAAGTATTCAGACCCTTTACTCTGTACTTTATTAAAGCACTTTTTGGCATTAATTACAGCCTCGAGTCTTCTTGGATATGACGCTACAAGCTTGGCACACCTGTATTTGGGGGGTTTCTTCCGTTCTTCTCTGCAGATCCTCTCAAGCTCTGCCAGGTTGGATGGTGAGCGTCGCTTCACAGCTATTTTCAGGTTGCTCCAGAGATGATAGATCGGGTTCAAGTCCGGGCTCTGGCAGGGTCACTCAAGGACATTCAGAGACTTGTCCCGAAGCCACTCCTGCGTCGTCTTGGGTGTGTGCTTAGGGTCGTTGTCCTGTTGGAAGGTGAACCTTCGCCCCAGTCTGAGGTCCTGAGCGCTCTGGAGCAGGTTTTCGTCAATGATCTCTCTGTACTTTGCTCCATTCATCTTTCCCTTGATCCTTACTAGTCTACCAGTCCCTGCCGCTGAAAAACATCACCACAGCATGATGCTGCCACCACCATGCTTCACCGTAGGGATGGTGCCAGGTTTCCTCCAGATGTGACGCTTGGCATTCAGGCCAAAGAGTTCAATCTTGGTTTTATCAGACCAGAGAATCTTGTTTCTCATGGTCTGATAGTCTATAGGTGCCTTTTGGTAAACTCCAAGAGGACTTCCATGTGCCTTTTACTGATATGCACCGTCAACTGTGGGATCTTATACAAACAGGTGTGTGCCTTTCCAAATCATGTCCAATCAATTGAATTTACCACAGGTGGACTCCAATCATGTTATAGAAACATCTCAATGTTGATCAATTGAAAAATGATAAACCTGAGCTCAATTTCGAGTCTCATAACAAAGGGTCTGAATATTTATGCAAATATTGTAATTCTGTTTTTTATTTTTTTAAATAAATTAGCGAAAATGTCTGAACCTTTTTTCACTTTGTCATTATGGGGTATTGTGTGTAGACTGATGAGGGAAAACATTTAATCCATTTTAGAATAAGGCTGTAACGTAACAAAATGTGAAAAAGTCAAGGGGTCTGAATACTTCCAGAATGCACTGTATTCATATAAAATGAGTAAAAAAGTATGTAAACATTATTATATTGGCCAGTGTTCTATTATTAAAGTGACCAATGATTCCATGTATATGTAAATAGGGCAGCAGCCTCTAAAGTGCAGGGTTGAGTAACCGGGTGGTACCCAGCTAGTGACTATGTTCAGGGCAGGGTACTGGGTGGAGGCCGGCTAGTGATGGCTATATAACAGTCTGATGGCCTTGAGATATAAGATGTTTTTCAGTCTCTCAGTCCCAGCTTTGATGCACCTGTACTGACCTCTCCTTCTGGATGATAGCGGGGTGCACAGGCCGTGGCTCGGGTGGTTGATGTCGTTGATGATCTTTTTGGCCTTCCTGTGACATTGGGTGCTGTAGGTGTTCTGGAGGGCAGGCAGTGTGCCTCCGGTGATGCGTTGGGCAGATGTGTCTGTTTAGTATGCAGGACAGGGAAGAACTGGGACATTTTCAGCTTCCAGGAATTGTGTAGAGACCGTTGCGACATGGGGCCATGCATTACAATGCTGAAACATGAGGTGATGGCGGCAGATAAATGGCACAACTATGGGCCTCTGGAACTTGTCACGATATCTCTCTGCATTCAAATTGCCATCAATAGAAAGCAATTGTGTTTGTTGTCCGTAGCTTATGCCTGCCCATAATCCCACCGCCACCATGGGGCACTCTGTTCACAATGTTGACATCAGTAAACCACTCGCACACACAATGTCATACACATGGTCTGCGGTTGTGAGTCCGGTTGGTCATACTGACAAATTCTCTAAAACGACATTGGAAGCGGCTTATGGTAGAGACATTAGCATTAAATTATCTGCCAACAACTCTGGTGGACATTCCTGCAGTCAGCATGCCAATTTCTCACTCCCTCAATTTCAGACATTTGTGGTATTGTGTTGAGTTACAAAACTGCTAATTTTAGGGTGGCCTTTTATTGTCCACAGCACAAGGTGCACCTGTGTAATGATCATGCTGTTTAATCAGCTTCTTGATATGCTACACCTGTCAGGTGGATGGATTATCTTGGCAAAGGAGAAGTGCTCACTAACAGGGATGTAAACAAATTTGTGTTCACAATTTGAGAGAAATACGTTTTTGTGAGCATGAAAAATTTCTGGGATATTTTATTTCAAGTCATGAAAAGTGGGACTAATATTTTACATGTTGCATTCATATTTTTGTTCAGTATTTTTTTCAGTGATAAGGTTAAAGACTGCTGTATCAATAGCCAGGAGTCACCCCATTGACCTACAGAACTCCATACCAGACAGCTTTAGAGAAATCAGTCATAACAGGACCATTGTTCAGGAGGCATGCAGTCATGGGCTGGTTCCCAAATGGCACCCTATTCCCTATCTAGTGCACTACCTTTGACAAGTGCCCATGGTCAAAAGTAGTGTGTTATGTAGGCAATGGGGGCCATTTGGAACTCAGCCATGTTGTCTTTTTGGAGAATTAGTGTAAACGACCTCACATCCAAGATTAGGGAATAGCATTGACCTTGGTCTGCGGCTTCATTTAGATTGGAAAGATTGGAAAAATTTGAATGTTTTGACCTTGGCGCTTAAGTGCTAAATGATGCATGTGTTTTAATGTGGTCCTATAAATGATGATTGATATTAATGATGGCTGCAGTCAATCGTCAATCTTTGCCTTAGCAGCAGGTGCGTGGAATACCTTTTAGGTAACTTAACTAAATGTAAAATATAATCATAATAGTACAGCCCAAATTCATAGTAATAAAAGTATATAATCCTCCAATGAAAACAGACCATGTGTAAAGTACAGTGTCATGTGTTTGTTCCAATCAATGTCATCTGGAAAACAATACCACTAATGATACTGCCATTCTATATCAAACTAAGCACTCTCTTGTTTGATATTGTCGCGCCCTAACCTTAGAGATCCTTATTATTCTCTATGTTTGGTTAGGTCAGGGTGTGACTTGGGTGGGAAAGTCTATGTTTTCTATTTCTTTCTTTTTGGCCGAGTGTGGGTCCCAATCAGAGGCAGCTGTCTATCGTTGTCTCTGATTGGGGATCTTATATAAGTTGTCATTTTCCTTTTGGGTTTTGTGGGATCTTGTTTTCTGTTTAGTGTCTGTGCCTGACAGAACTGTTTGCTTTTGTTTTTTTGTCTTTGTTATTTTGTTTTGGTGTCATCAATAAAAAGACTATGTACGCCTACCACGCTGCGCCTTGGTCCACTCTTCATTCTACACACGAGAGCCGTAACAGATATGTTGTAAACATACAGTAAGATCCAAAAGGAAATTACTTCACTTTTTGTACATAGTCCCCCCATTTTAGGGGACCAAAAGTATTGGGACAAATTAATTTATATTTTTATGAAAGTAGTCAAAAGTTTAGTATTTGGTCCCATAATCATAGCATCTTGTGACTCTACAAATTTGAATTAGCATTTACTGTTTGTTTTGGAAGTGTTTCAGATTTTTTTGTTCCCAATAGAAATGAATGATAAATACTGATTGTGTGAATTTGGAGTCACTTTTATTGTAAATAAGAATAGCATATGTTTCTAAACACTTCTACAATAAAAGTGACTCCAAAATGTGTGGTATCCAAAGTGCTGTCATTTCTAAACGGTTCGCCCGATTTGGATGAAAATACTCACAAATTAAAGCTGACAGTATGCACTTTAACCTCAGTCCTTGTATAATTTCAAATCCGAAGTGCTAGAGTACAGAGCCAGAACAAGCAAAAATGTGTCAATGTCCAAATACTTTTAGAGCTCACTGTATTATGATACAGACGTTGCCAGTGGAACGATTCAAAATGTGTATTGTCTTAGCCAAACAACCTTGGATCCAGGAAATTCAAATGTCATTCTCCTCTACATATAGTACCAGGCAAAAGTTTGTACACACCTACTCATTCAAGGGTTTTTCTTTATTTTTGCTATTTTCTACATTATTGAATAATAGTGAAGACATCAAAACTACCAAATAACACATATGGAATCATGTAGTAACCAAAATAGTGTTAAACAAATCAAAATATATTTTATATTTGAGATTCTTAGAAGTAGCCACCCTTTGCCTTGATGACAGCTTTGCACACTCTTGGCAATCTCTCAACCAGCTTCACCTGGAATTATTTTCCAACAGTCTTGAAGGAGTTCTTACATATGTGACAAAATTAAAAATTTTGTTTTTTACATTGGATAAAAGTGGAGACTCAGAGCTAAAAAAAAAAATGTATATCATACACTGCATTTGAGGAACAATGGGAAAGTAATTCTGCTTTGAATGTTTATCAACTTGTAAACTCATTTTTGAGAAAATGGCCTTTGAATGTTTTGGTATCTAGTGAAGAGCTCATCTTTGTCCACGCCCATTCAGCATCATTCACACCCTCTTAAGCTTTAGCCACACCCAGCTCATTTCGCTCTCGGAGCGTACACTTAATGCTCTTGCCGATGATTTGTTTACCTATGGATAACATTAAAACAGCCTAACCAGCTCTGCTGTCAACAATTTCATTACGTTTTGTGCAGATGTTTACTGACACCGGCCATATTCAACGGATGTTGCGCACACAAATAATAACGTCAGCTAGGGAGCCAGCCAACTAACGTTAGCTAGCTAACGGTACACTTTAGCTTAACAATGAACCTAGCTAGGTAAACGAAGTGTAAGGTCACACATGTCACGTAACGTTAGCTAGCGAGCCAGCCAGCTAAGGTTAGCTAGATAAACAACAATGAACACAGCGCCAACAATCCCACAGTGCTGGGAGCTTTCAAACCAGGTTCAATGTTAGCTAGCAAACATTAGGCTCTACCTAGAAAAGCTAACGGCTCTGGGATACAAATAATAACGTAAGCTAGGGAGCCAGCCAAATAACGTTAGCTAGCTAACAGTACACTTTAGCTTAAGACATGTAGCTAGCTAGCTAGGTAAACAATGAACCTAGCTAGATAAACAAAGTGTAAGGTCACACATGTCACGTAACGTTAGCTAGCGAGCAAGCCAGCAAACGTTAGCTAGCTAGCTAACAGTACACTTTAGCTTGAAATGAAACCACTTTCTGTCAAAATTAGAGTCGTGTAATATCTGAAAATGTAGCTAGCTAACGCTAGACTATCTCACCTTTATACATCATCATGCATGATGGACACATCTCCCTGTTAGGAATGCCATACCACCGTTGCCCTTAGTTTGAAGATGTAACAATCATACTCTAATTCCTGAATCGAGTCACATATGCTGAGCACTTGTTGGCTGCTTTTCCTTCACTCTACAGTCCAACTCATCCAAAAGCATCTAAATTGGGGTTGATGTTGGGTAATTGTGGAGGCCAGGTCATCTGACGCAGCACTCCATCACTCTCCTTCTTGGTAAAATAGCCCTTACACAGCCTGGAGGTGTGCTGGGTCATTGTCCTGTTGTAAAACAAATGACAGTCCCACTAAATGCAAACCAGAAGGGATGTTGTATCGCTGCAGAATGCTGTGGTAGCCATGCTATTTAAGTGTGCCTTGAATTTGAAATAAATCATCGACAGTGTTACCAGAAAAGCACCCCCACACCATCACACCTCCTCCTCCATGCTTCACGGTTTGAACCACAAATGCGGAGATTATCCATTCACCTACTCTGCGTCTCACAAAGACACAGCAGTAGGAACCAAAAACCTCAAATTTGTACTCATCACACCAAAGGACAGATTTCCACCGGTCTAGATTTCCATCGGCTCGTGTTTCTTGGACCAAGCAAGTCTTGGACCAAGCAAGTCCAAGCAAATTCTGTGTATATACAGTACATACAACACTGTTCAAAAGTTTGGGGTCACTTAGATCAGAAATACATTGTACACATTGGTAATGTAAATGACTATTGTTGCTGGAAACGGCAGATTTTTTTATGGAACATCTACAAAGGAGTACAGAGGCCCATTAACAGCATCCATCATTCCTGTGTTCCAATGGCACGTTGTGTTAGCTAATCCAAGTTTATCATTTAAAAAGGCTAATTGATCATTAGAATTTATGTAGATATTCCATAAAAAAATCTGCCGTTTCCAGCTACAATAGTCATTTACAACATTAACAATGTCTATATTGTATTTATGATTAATTTGATGTTATTTTGTAATGGACAAAAAACTTGCTTTTCTTTCAAAAACAAGGCAATTTCTAAGGGACCCCAAACTTTTGAACAGTAGTGTATATACATACACAGTACCAGTCAAAAGTTTGTACACACCTACTCAATCAAGGGTTATTCTTTATTTTTTACTATTTTCTACATTGTAGAATAATAGTGAAGACATCAAAACTATGAAATAACACATATGGAATCATGTAGTAACCAAAAAAGTGTTAAACATCAAAATATATTTTAAATGTGAGATTATTCAAAGTTGCCACCCTTTGCCTTGATGACAGCTTGGCACACTTGGCATTCTCTTAACCAGCTTCATGAGGTAGTCACCTGGAATGCATTTTAAATTAACAGGTGTGCCTTGGTAAAAGTAAATTTGTGGAATTTATTTCTTTATGCGTTTGAGCCAATCAGTTGTGTTGTAACAAGGTAGGGGTGGTATACAGAGGATAGCCCTATTTGGTAAAATACCAATTCCATATTATGTCAAGAACAGCTCAAATAAGCAAAGGGAAATGACAGTCCATCATTACTTTAAGACATGAAGGTCAGTCAATGTGGAAAATGTCAAAAACTTTTACAGTTTCTTCAAGTGCAGTCGCAAAAACCATCCAGCGCTATGATGAAACTGGCTCTCATGAGGAACGCCAGAGGAATGGAAGACCCAGAGTTACCTCTGCTGCAGAGGATAAGATCATTAGAGTTACCTGCACCTCAGATTGCAGACCAAATCATTTCTTCACAGAGTTCAAGTAACAGATACATCTCAACATCAATTGTTTAGAGGAGACTAAGTGAATCAGGCCTTCATGGTCAAATTGTTGCAAAGAAACCACTACTAAAGGAAACCAATAATAAGAAAAGACTTGCTTGGGCCAAGAAACACAAGCAATGGTGGTGTGATGTGATGGGTGTGATGGTGTGGTGGTGCTTTGCTGGTGACACTGTCTGTGATTTATTCAGAATTCAAGGCACACTTAACCAGCATGGCTACCACAGCATTCTGCAGCGATACGCCATCCCATCTGGTTTGCAGAGTAACCGCAGAGTGAAGGAAAAGCAGCCAGCAAGTGCTCAGCATATGTGGGATCTCCTTCAAGACTTGGAAAATAATTACAGGTGAAGCTGGTTGAGAGTGTGCCAAGCATGTACAAAGCTGTCATCAAAGCTAAAAACATAAAATATAAAACATATTTTGATTTGTAAAAAAAAAAAAAAACTTTCTTGGTTACTACATAATTCCATAGGTTTGATGTCTTCACAATTATTCTACAACATAGAAAACAGTAAAAAATAAAGAAAAACCCTTGAATGTGTAGGTGTGTTAGTGTCCTCTGAGACATGAGTATGCGTCAGAGTACATGTCATGGCTGAATGCATGAAGTGAAGTGTCCTTGACAGACAGAGAACAGGCTGTACACAGCCTCAATTGGCTGAGACTTCCACTTGGCCTCTCTTAGTAACACGTAGTCCTGCTTATCCCCATTCATGTGAGAAACAAGTGGGTTAATTAAAATAACTATTTTAGTTTTTCCATGCCTGACTAAAGCAACAGGTGGTGTTCAACACATATGTACTCGCATGCGCGCACACACACACACACACACACACACACACACACACACACACACACACACACACACACACACACACACACACACACACACACACACACACACACACACCACTTCGAAATGATGGCTTTGCTGATTGGATAGGTACACACCAATCACACCCTTTCCTCCTTCCTCTCTCCCCTTTCATGTGGGTCTTTAGCGATGAGCATTGTCAACTGTGCTACTCGTGCTTCTCGTGTTCATCCCTGACTGTCTGTGGTGACATGAGCCCTTCTTAACCCTCCTCAACCCTTCTCACAGCCCCCTTTCAACCCATTTTCGCTCTGTGGCGCATGCAGGCAGGTGGAAAAGCATTTAATTTGCTAAACAAAATGGAAGGCTGCCACAACACACGGCCATAATGGAGACTGATGGGGGCCCCATACCGGGAACCATGGGACAGGGGTAATTACTCTGAGCTTGTCAGGATCCCAGCATTCATCAGCCACCGCTCGCTCAAAAAGATTCCTGCTTCCTGGAGGAAGTGTGTATGTGTGTGTTGAGCAGGAAGCCTTCGTCATCTGGGTCCTGTGCCTGAGTTGATTAAAAATGTACAATTTGCCACGACTTCGGTTTCTGAAATTAAGGCCTGTGAGAAACCGCGCATTGCAGGATGTTGGCGTGACGGTGATGACTTGTCCAGATCATAACGTTGACTCTTTTGATACGTGAGTAACACTGGGGATCTAGGTGTTAACATACAATGGAGAGTGACTGTTGTTTCCTGAACAATTACTGTATCTTTATCTTTATCTTAGACTTTGTTACGCACGCCTCTTGGAGGAGGGAACGCAACACCCTGCTACACTCAACTCCCCGTGGAGTGAAAGAGGTATGTGATTGTAGGTGCAGGTAAGGATGACAGAGGCAGAGAATATTACCGTTTACTGGGAATTTATTTCCTTAACACGGTAATGTGGGGAAAAAGGGGATGGACGGAACCAAAGCAAAGAAAGTAAAAGTTAGAGTCCTCTCTCCTACCTTACCTGCCTACCCACTACTTACCTAACCTTAATGCCACCTGGTGCGCTAACCAAACTACAGGGGGTGGTCCGCCCAGGTCTTACCTAATGTGCATAGACAGAGTACATACTACGGGTATATGTATGCCCGCAGGCCTCTTGCCTAAACACTCTTAAGGTGCCTTTCCCTTCCCCCCTCGGAAACAAAACAGAATAATTACTAACTTAAAATGAATATAATCAAAAAACACTGAGTCCCACACATACCTCAGAAGTAGCTGCTACAAAATACTTTACAACAAATTATACAGCCCCACAACCAACACAGCACATACGAGGAAGCTCTTTCCTAACAAAGGAACACTGGCTATTCAAGCTGCAGAAGGAGTCAGTAATTGCAGAAAGCTGTATCTCCGGGGTCAGAGCTCCAATTAGTGATGGGCCGACCAATCAGCTGCTTTGGGGGAATCCAGGAAGCCATTTCCTGAAATACTCACATACACATACACAAACCCACAACACAGAAACTGGGGAACGTAACAGACTTGTTCAAGTTATTTACTGTTCTAAAACAAGCATATCCATTCTAGCCTTCTGCAGAAGACTACATGATCGTAACACTTGAAACTGACCCAATACTAGGTAACCAGCAGAAGGAAATACGTATATAAACTGACTAAGATTGGATTACTCTTACTGTAACCATATATTCAATCAGCAATGTTGTGATAGCGACCATTAATAATAATGATGAATTATTCTATTGACAAATACCACAATTGTCTGGTTTAATCTATGGCTATTTGATTATATAGTATATACAGTATACTTCTGTTATGAATTTTTTTACACTTCAATCTAAGAATCTTCATTTCATTCCAAAGATTGATTTACTTTATAGAAGGATAAATTATTTGTAAGCATTCCGTTGAACCACTTCAATAGTTTTCAAAGACACAGATCAATCAAAAACTCAGAGGAATTGAAAATCCAATGTTGTCCAACATATTGATGTATTTTCCTCACTGAGCGATTACCTTCATTCATCTTGGAGACTTACAGTGCCATCAAAGAATTCACACCCCTTGACTTTTTCCACATGTTGTTCTGTTATAGTCTGCATTTAAAATTTATTAAATTTAGATTTTTTTTTGTCACTGGCCTACAAACAATATCCCATAGCATCAAAGTGGAATAATGTTTTCAAAATGTTTTAAGTCAATAAGTACTCAACCCCTTTGTTATGGCAAGTTTAAATAAGTTCAGGAGTAAAAAATGTGCTCAACTCACATAATAAGTTGCATGGACAAACTCTGTGTGCAATAATAGTGTTTAACATGATTTTTTTTAATGGCTACCTCATCTCTGTACCCCACACATACAATTATCTGTAAGGTCGCTCAGTGGAGAAATTTCAAACACAGATTCAACCACAAAGCCCAGGGAGGTTTCCAATACCTTGCGAGGAAGGCATTGCATATCCCTTTGAGCATAGCGAAGTTATTTATTACACTTTGGATGGTGTATCAATACACCCAGTCATTACAAAGATACAGACGTCCTTCCTAACTCAGTTGCTGGAGAGTAAGGAAACTGCTCAGGGATTTCACCGTGACGCCAATGGTGACAAAAACAGTTACAGAGTTTAATTGATTAGAGTGGAGAAAACTGAGGATGAATCAACACCAACGTAACTAAATTATTCTAATCATGCATCCTGTTAGCCACAAGGCACTAAAGTAATACTGTCAAAAATGTGGCAAAACTATTCACTTTTTGTTCTGAATACAAAGTGCTATATTTCGGGCACATCCAATATAACACATTATTGAGTACCACTCTCCATAGTTTCAAGCATGGTGGTGGCTGCATTGTGTTATGGGTATGCTTGTAATCATTAAGGACTGGGGAGTTTTTCAGGATAACAAAGAAATGGAACAGAGCTAATAAGCACAGGCAAAATCATAGAGGAAAACTTAATTCAGTCTGTTTCCACCAGACACTGGGATATGAATTAATCTTTCAGCAGGACAATAATCTAAAACACAAGGCCAAATCTACACTGTAGTTGCTTACCAAGAAGACAGTGAATGTTCCTGAGTGGCCGAGTTACAGTTTTGACTAGCAATGATCAACAACCAATTTGACAGAGCTTGAAGAACTTTAAAAAGAATCATGTGCAAATGTTTCACAATTCAGGTGTGGAAATCTCTTCGAGACCCAGAAAGACACACAGCTGTATTATCTGCCAAAGGTGTTTTTACTAAATATTAACTCATAGGTTTGAATACTTATGTATATTATATAATCCTGTATTTAATTTTCAATAAATTTGCAAAACCTCTAAAAAGAGGTTTTCACTTTGTCATTATTGGCCATTGTATGTAGATGGGTGAGGAATTTATATATATTTTAATCCATTTAGAATTTAGGCTGTAACAAAACACAATGTGGAATAAGTCAATTGGCATTCAAATTTCTGAAGGCACTGTATATACAGTTGAAGTCGGAAGTTTACATACACTTAGGTTGGAGTCATTAAAACTCGTTTTTCAACCACTCCACAAATTTCTTGTTAGCAAACTATAGTTTTGGCCAGTCGGTTAGGACATCTACTTTGTGCATGACACAAGTAATTTTTCAAACAATTGTTTACCGACAGATTATTTCACTTATAATTCACTGTGTCACAATTCCAATGGGTCAGAAGTTTACATACACTAAGTTGACTGTGCCTTTAAACAGCTTGGAAAATTCCAGAAAATGATGCCATGGCTTTAGAAGCTTCTGATAGGTCAATTGACATAATTTGAGTCAATTGGAGGTTTACCTGTGGATGTATTTCAAGGCCTACCTTCAAACTCAGTGCTTCTTTGCTTGACATCATGGGAAAATCAAAATAAATCAGCCAAGACCTCAGAAAATAAATTGTAGACCTACACAAGTATGGTTCAACCTTGGGAGCAATTTCCAAATGCCAGAAGGTACCACGTTCATCTGTACAAACAATAGTACACAAGTATAAACACCATGGGACCACACAGCCGTCATACCGCTCAGGAAGGGGAAGTGTTCTGTCTCCTGGAGATAAACGTACTTTGGTGAGAAAAGTGCAAATCAATCCCAGAACAACAGCAAAGGACCCTGTGAAGATGTTGGAGGAAACGGGTACAAAAGTATCTATATCCACAGTAAAACAAGTCCTATATCGACATAACCTGAAAGGCCGCTCAGCAAGGAAGATGCCACTGCTCCAAAACCGCCATAAAAAAAGCCAGACTACAGTTTGCAACTGCACATGGGGACAAAGATCATACTTTTTGGAGAAATGTCCTCTGGTCTGATGAAACAAAAATAGAACTGTTTAGCCATAATGTTTGGAGGAAAAAGGGCGAGGCTTGCAAGCCGAAGAACACCATCCCAACCGTGAAGCATGGAGATGGCAGCCTTATGTTGTGGGGGTGCTTTGCTGCAGGAGGGACTGGTGCACTTCACAAAATAGATGGCATCATGAGGAAGGACAAGTATGTGGATATATTGAAGCAACATCTCAAGACATCAGTCAGGAAGTTAAAGATTGGTGGCAAATGGGTCTTCCAAATGGACAATGACCCCAAGCATACTTCCAAAGTTGTGGCAAAATGGCTTAAGGACAACAAAGTTATGGTATTGGAGTGGCCATCACAAAGCCCTGACCTCAATCCTATAGAAAATTTGTTGGCAGAACTGAAAAAAGTGTGTGCAAGCAAGGAGGCCTGCACACCTGACTCAGTTACTCCAGCTCTGTCAGGAGGAATGGGCCAAAATTCACCCAACTTATTGTGGGAAGCTTGTGGAAGGCTACCCAAAACGTTTGACCCAACTTAAACAATTTTAAGGCAATGCTAACAAATACTAATTGAGTGTATTTAAATTTCTGACCCGCTGGGAATGTGATGAAAGAAATTAAAGCTGAAATAAATAATTCTCTCTACTATTATTCTGACATTTCACATTCTTAAAATAAAGTGGTAGTGGTAACTGACCGAAGACAGGGCATTTTTACTTGGATTAAATGTCAGGAATTGTGAAAAACTGAGAATAAATGTATTTGGCTAAGGTGTATGTAAACTTCCGACTTCAACTGTACATATATAAACTTTGGGTTTAGATGGATAAACCATAAACCAGCTAATGGCATGAAGGAAAAGTGGAGAAGCGATCATTCTGTTTCAGTTTCATCAAGAAATATTCGCCCTCTCGAGAGGATGTTACTATGATTATTGGATCGCGCTTCATTTGAAGTGCATCTTATGAAGGCTTCATTATCACTACATAGATGCTTCACAAATAATGTATTTCATATAGCATGCTCTGTTAAGATTCATAATGTGGCAGAATGTTTTGACATAAATTAACAAATAATTGTATGGTTATTAATCATTCATAGTGCGCGAAATACGCTTATATATTTGTGACCATTTATGTTGTGCTAATAAAGCCCATATGAATGTTTTTATGGAGCTTTCGTGAAATGCAATTCAACTGAAGCGGGACTGATTTATTGATTATAAGGAAATGCTATTATGATATCGTAAACTGCATGCTTGCAAACATTCAATTTCCTTTGAATTACATCACATCTCTCCATTTTAATTATTCCAATTGTTCTCTGCATATAGAGTGGTGCACCGCATAGCACCAGATCTGGAATGTAGCCTTCATTTAGAAGTGTGTGTGTGTTTACTGCAGCCCCAATTAAGCAACACCATAGTAATGCACATGTACTAATGAGAGTCTAAATATGTCTTGACTTTGTAAGGACATGTCCTGAATGATGTTGTCAGGCCTGCAGCTTGGGGAAATCAACTGGGAAACTGATTTGACCAATGAGTTGGTCTCGGACCACAATCAATGACCTGTCAGGAAGAAGATTGACTTTTTAGAATACTAGGATGTGGCAAACACAGTCCTCCCAATACAGCATCAAAATGCAGCCCTAGTTGTCATGGAGTGCTATAATAAGAAGTCAATTGATAAGATATTAACTGTTTAAAGGACACCTCCGCCACTTTTAACAGTTGGGTTGTTATTATCAAGTATTTAGTTCTGTCCTATACAATTTTTGTCTAATTTTGTGATTTAATGTCTATTGACTGTTTAGTGATGTTTTCAAGTAGGATCCCTGAGATGGCTAATAAAATAAATTATGGGCAGTCATTTTCAGCGTTCTATATAACCTTTCTGTAGTTTTCTGATCATATTGGAACTGCCTGCTGTATGTTGCTCTGGTTGTCTTCATCTAATAACATCTGGACATGTTTTAAATAGACGCTCAAAATTGTTGTTTAAGACTGTTAAGACTGTTATTGTTGCAAGCATTATTATTTCACATTCAGCAGTCGGGCTAGCTAGCATGCTAACTAGACCCAGTAACTATAGCTGTGTTCGAATACTCATACTAACTGCACTAAACTATTATTTGTGATGTAAATTGAGTATGTAGTATGCTTATTGGTCATAGTATGGATATAGTTAGTATGCCAAAAGTCCCATTTACATTCACATTTTTTGTTGTTGTGTATTGCAGTTGATTGGTGACAATGACATGAGAATATATTCAGCATGACATTCCTGCAAGCATTATATATTTACAACCCCAAAGTAATGTGAAATGCACTCAGAACTTATGACACACAGTAAGCAATACATTTAGACTAAGCTTCATCTGGGCTTGACAGCCAGCTAGCTAAGCTAACTGAAGGCTAACTAGGCAGAGCATTGCATCATGGGAGATGAAATGGCGCCGGAAGAAATGGCAGCAGTTTTAGGGGCGCCAAACCAATTGTGCTATTATGTGGTTTTTTTGCGTTATTTAACCTATTTTGTACATAATGTTTCTGCAACCTTATGGCAAAAAAGAGCTTCTGGATATCAGGACAGCTATCACTCACCTCGTATTAGACAAAGATTTTTTCTACAATGAAGACGACGCACAAGACATTCTCCAAACACCCCACAGGACCGACATCACCGTTATTTGCAAGAGGAAGTGACGCAGGTACAGAGGACAAAGAGCCGGATGCCTGGTCAGGACCCGGCGAAGGCGACTGGGATAGCTGCCGTTACCGTCAATACTACTCTCCAATGTGCAATCATTGGACAATAAATTAGACGAGGTACGATCACGAATATCCTACCAACGGGACATCAAAAACTGTAATATCATATGTTTCACGGAATCGTGGCTGAATGACGACATGGATATTCAGCTAGCGGGATATACGCTGCACCGGCAAGATAGAACAGCAGACTCCGGTAAGGCGAGGGGGGCGGTCTGTGCATATTTGTAAACAACAGCTGGTGCACAAAATCTAAGGAAGTCTCTAGATTTTGCTCGCCTGAAGTAGAGTATATTGTGATAAATTGCAGGCCACACTACATGCCTAGAGAGTTTTCAGCTATACTTTTCATGGCTGTTTATTTACCATCACAGACAGATGCTGGCACTAAGACTGCACTCAGTCAGCTGTATAAGGAAATAAGCAAACAGGAAACCACTCACCCAGAGGCGGCGCTCCTAGTGGCCGGAGACTTTAATGAAGGGAAACTTAAATTAGTTCTACCAAATCTCTATCAACATGTTAAATGTGCAACCAGAGGGAAATAAATTCTAGATCACCTGTACTCCACACACAGAGACACGTACAAAGCTCTCCCTCGCCCTCCATTTGGTAAATCCGACCACAACTCTATCCTCCTGATTCCTGCATACAAGCAAAAATTAAAGCAGGAAGCACCAGTGACTCGGTCTATAAAAAAGTGGTCAGATGAAGCAGATGCTAAACTACAGGACTGTTTTACTATCACAGACTGGAACATGTACCGGGATTCTTCCGATGGCATTGAGGAGTACACCACATCAGTCACTGGCTTTATCAATAAGTACATCGAGGACATCGTTCCCACAGTGACTGTACGTACATACCCCAACCAGAAGCCATGGATTACAGGCAACATTCGCACTGAGCTAAAGGATAGAGCTGTCGCTTTCAAGGTGTGGGACTCTAACCCGGAAGCTTACAAGAAATCCTGCTATGCCCTGCGACGAACCATCAAACAGGCAAAGCGTCAATACAGGGCTAAGATTGAATCATACTACACCAGCTGCGACGCTCGTCTTATGTGGCAGGGCTTGCAAACTATTATAGACTACAAAGGGAAGCACAGCTGCAAGCTTCCCAGTGACACGAGCCTACCAGATGAGCTAAATCACTTCATGCTCGCTTCGAGGCAAGCAACACTGAGGCATGCATGAGAGCATCAGCTGTTCCGGACCACTGTGTGATCACGCTCTCCATAGCCGACGTGAGTAAGACAGGTCAACATACACAAGGCTGCGGGACCAGACGGATTAACAGGACGTGTGCTCCGGGCATGTGCTGACCAACTGGCAGGTGTCTTCACTGACATTTTCAACATGTCGCTGATTGAGTCTGTAATACCAACATGTTTCAAGCAGACCACCATAGTCCCTGTGCCCAAGAACACAATGGCAACCTGCCTAAATGACTACAGACCCTTAGCACTCACGTCCGCAGCCATGAAGTGCTTGAAAGGTTGGTAATGGCTCACATCAACACCCTTTTCCCAGAAACCCTAGACCCACTCCAATTTGCATACCGCCCAAACAGATCCACAGATGATGCAACCTCTATTGCACTCCACACTGCTATTTCCCACCTGGACAAAAGGAACACTTATGTGAGAATGCTATTCATTGACTACAGCTCAGTGTTCAACACCATAGCACCCTCAAAGCTCATCACTAAGCTAAGGATCCTGGGACTAAACACTTCCCTCTGCAACTGGATCCTGGACTTCCTGACGGGTGCGTGCTCAGTCCTCTCCTGTACTCCCTGTTCACCCACGACTGCATGGCCAGGCACGACTCCCAACACCATCCTTAAGTTTGCAGACAACACAACAGTGGTAGGCCTGATCACAGACAACAACGAGACAACCTATAGGGAGGAGATCAGAGACCTGGCCGTGTGGTGCCAGAATAATAACCTATCCCTCAACATAGCCAACACTAAGGAGATTATTGTGGACTACAGGAAAAGGAGGACCGAGCACGCCCCCATTCTCATCGACGGGGCTGTAGTGGAGCAGGTTGAGAGCTTCAAGTTCCTCGGTGTCCACATCAACAACAAACTAGAATGGTCCAAACACACCAAGACAGTCGTGAAGAGGGCACGACAAAGCCTATTCCCCCTCAGGAGACTGAAAAGATTTGGCATGGGTCCTGAGATCCTCAAAAGGTTCTACAGCTGCAACATCGAGAGCATCCTGACTGGTTGCATCACTGCATGGTACGGCAATTACTCGGCCTCTGACCGCAAGGCACTACAGAGGGTAGCGCGTACGGCCCAGTACATCACTGGGGCTAAGCTGCCTGCCATCCAGGACCTCTACACCAGGGGGTGTCAGAGGAAGGCCCTAAAAATGGTCAAAGACCCCAGCCACCCCAGTCATAGACTGTTCTCTCTACTACCGCATGGCAAGCGGTACCGGAGTGCCAAGTGTAGGACAAAAAGGCTTCTCAACAGTTTTTACCCCCAAGCCTAAGACTCCTGAACAGGTAATCAAACGGCTACCCGGACTATTTGCATTGTGTCACCCCCCCCAAACCCTCTTTTTATGCTGCTGCTACTCTCTGTTTATCATATATGCATATTCACTTTAACTATACATTCATGTACATACTACCTCAATTGGACCGACCAACCAGTGCTCCCGCACATTGACTAACCGGGCTATCTGCATTGTGTCCCGCCACTCGCCACCCGCCACCCGCCAACCCCTCTTTTACGCTACTGCTACTCTCTGTTCATCATATATGCATTGTCACTTTAACCACATCTACATGTACATACTACCTCAATCAGCCTGACTAACCGGTGTCTGTATGTAGCCTCGCTACTTTTATAGCCTCGCTACTGTATATAGCCTGTCTTTTTACTGTTGTTTTATTTCTTTACCTACCTATTGTTCACCGAACACCTTTTTTGCACTATTGGTTAGAGCCTGTAAGTAAGCATTTCACTGGAAGGTCTACACCTGTTGTATTCGGCGCACGTGACAAATAAACTTTGATTTGATTTGATGAAATGCACACTGCGACTTGTAGTGTGCTGATGACGAGGGCAATACAGACGCTTCAACATGTCAAAAACAAGGAATCGTGCAGCATGAATATCAAAAATGTTAAAACATAAAGTGTATATCAAATCTTACAGTAGTGCATATATACTAACAGTATAATAACTGGTTGTAAAGTGGTGGAATTTTTCTTTAATACGTGGTGTGGAAGTAGACAGTGACAGGGACTAACAAGTCAGACTGTACTAATGGCAATGCTAATGCATTAGCGTATTTAACCTCAGCAATTTTACTCAGTGTGCGAGATAAATATTCAATTCTTCATCCTCTGAGTTGATCCTTTGATATAAGATACCTTTATCTAATCCATTCAGCATCTATCCCAGCCAGGCCAATGGAGTGGTTAAACAGGGACAATTAATTAAAATCCGCTCTTTCCTTCAGAGTGCAGATTGGGTGTGAATGGTTCAGCTTCACTCATGGTCTATGGGTGGCTTGCTCTCCTCCAAGCAATTTGAACCACAATTTCAACCCCTCACTGTGAGAATGAGTAAATGGCTAATCTCTATTGTCCCAGGAGAGCATTGGGAGCCAAATGTAAACCCTTTCTCTTCAATACGGTCAATGTGTCACTGTTATTAGAGTTGCTGCATCATTGTTTTGGGTCTCATATTGACATGGGTCCTATATCACGTCTCAATACTCTAAAATGGCTTCCTTTCCTCATTCACCTTCCCTACAAGGCAGGTGAAATGAATGTATATGTGTCCATCGTATTTCACCAAGCGATGGCCATTGAGATAAGTGGCTTTGAGCCTAAGGAGTCACAGTTGTTTTAATATAATGGATACACAACTAGTATATCTAGAACATGCATTTGGTGTAGAACTTAAGCAAGGTTATCTCAGGAAGGGAAAGCTCATGCGTTTCATCCTTAGTTCCTCTACTAACCATGGGCTGAATCCTGACTAGAGATGTGTGCACGTAACCTGTGTGAATCATCCATTGATGTCATTGGGAGATTTAGATAATTCCTTAGGTGCTCATTTGCGGACATTTTTTTCCCAAACTGAATGCCGTATTAGAACCCATGTGGACTCTCTCGCTCTCATTCTGTCTCTCCATCTCTACCTTTCTACCTCTCCAGAATGAAACAAATTGCAATCACAAGGGGATACAATGAAAGCCCATGAAAGAGAGCGAGAGCTAGAGAGGGACAGCAGAAGAGGGAGGCAGAGAGGGAGAGAGATTTCTGGCCGTATCTTTTACACTCCACACTGGCAAATGTGAGTCCAATTTCATGAAGGTAAAATGAAAGAGGTCATATTGTGCAAGGTCTCTCAACCCCATCCTTAATGAATTCGGAGAGAGAAAGAGATTATCTTATTTCAAGTCAATTAGTGGTACTATCAATCACAAAGGCCCACTGAACATCATTCAATTTCGTGTGATTGAGCTATGAGACTGAGTCATGTGTATGCCTACTGCAAGGCTGGCCAACCCTCCTTCTGAATTGCTTCTGAATGTGTGTCACTACACGATCATCAAGACAATGTTTTTGCCAGGTAAGGGCAATTGTATGGTAATGAGCCAGTTTACAGTCTAGTGTTACAGTTACTTCAGAGTGTGCATAGTGTGGGACTAACGGTTGCTTCAAAATGTATAGTTCGGTTGGAGCATGTGTTTTATAAAATCTCTATACAGTCTATAGGGTTGGTATATTCCATGTGGTATATGCCACTTACCCTCTTTTAGTCTTTCTTTGATTTGATGCGATAACATAGTACTGTAATGTGTTTGACGGAGAGACAGATCTCTACACTGGCTGTAGATCACTCTCAAAGGGTGTCAGACCAAAGCTTATCAGATCACAGGCTTCTGTGATATGCTCTCCACTGTCTGACTGGGAACATGGACATGAAGGACAGCTATAAAATCCCTAACCCAATTAGGCGCACTGTATTCAGTAGAGCCGTGAAATTGTAAAATTGGACCTTAAAAGAGCCTTAGGCCACCACTTTCTATTTCAGTGTGAGGATTCAAGAAATGACTTGGTCCATACACTGACTTCTAATAGCTTCTATGGTTGGAAGTTGGGACCGTACAGTAGGTTATTCAACAAAAATTCCTTGCCCGATTGGATGTATGAATTGACTGGAATTTAAATGAAATTGAACTCCAATTTTGGAATGTGATGCCATGCAAAACACAACTCCAATGCTAAATATAGTCTGGGCACTTCAATAAGACATCATGTAGAAAAAATCCCAGGATTGGAATTGCATATGGAACTCCCATTCTGCTTCACGACAAGTGTTTTTGGGTCCCTTAGATCTTGTCCCAGCCAACGCAGAAGCGCATCAATTGCCGTGATACATTTCCATCCTCTCTGAATGATTTCCCTTTGTTACACGTCCGTCTGCTTTGTCTCCCCGAAATGGAATCCTCCTCAAAGTATGATTGAACGTTGAGGTTAATGGCCGACTTCGCTCTTTGCCTGATGAGGTGAGGTACGCTTGAACCAGATGCCAATTCTGCAAACAGAGCAGATGCACGGCGCACCAGGGCTGATTTCCTTTCAATTAGTCTGAGCAATCAATGCAATCTGTGTTTGGTAATGTGCAACACTGTCACTGCTGCTGCTGAAGGGAGGAAGAGAGGGATGGAACAGAAGGCCTGAGAAAGGCAAAAGAAAAGAGGGGAAGTGAGGAAAGGAAAGAAAATAAAATCTGGTCCCCATGTTTTAATACTGTGTGAGGTGTTTGACAAAGAAAGATTGGAACTTTTGTTGGACATACTGAAAATATAGAAGTCTGTACTGAAGATCTGCTACACAATGCATATAGGCCTGGTTCCTATACCCACACGAGTAGAATGATGCAAGGTATTGGGCCATGCATTCTAAGTAGTATGTTAGTACGGACATTGGAACATTACCTAGAATTTGGCCTTTACTGATATAGCCCATAGAAACAGATTGAATAACATATTCATAAATGGCAAAAAAGACAGTAAAAAAAATGATTCATAAGGAATAAGGTTTTGATGTGTCTGTCCTATATCTAGGAGATACTGTATAAGGAAGCTCAGGAAATTTGTGTTTTTTGGACACATATTTAACCCCATATTTTTGTTGGCACAAAACGACCTCCATACTTCCATTCCTTTGTATGGGTTACCTTCAGACGAGTCCGTAGAGAAAAACGGAGAATAACATTGTGTTCGTGAGAGTCCATAATGGGGTCATATTAGTTTGTACTGTAGCTCAAAAGGTTCGGAAGCTACAGAATGAAGTTGGCACATCAGCGTTACCGACTTCAGACGAGTCCAGTGACACTTGTGACTCTTCAGACGAGTGCCGTGACACGAGTCCTGTTTCTCCTTTCCATAGAGTGGTTTGTAGGTCAATAATTGTTTTGCAGGCCAAACCGTTCGGGCACTACAGACATTTTCTCATGGTCTGACAAACACCGCAGTAGCTCGGCCACCTTCCACCGCAGATGTGTAAGATTGGGATGCAGCACATGCAATAAACCTGGTATGTATATCTTAAACTGACAGATTTTGAGGAGGAATTATTATAACTTTTTAATTTTTTTTGTGTTACTTAGATTGACGCACAGGTGCACCTATAGACTCTTAAGTGTGTTGACAGTGCAATCCAAAATAACATTGAAACAGTGGTAAATGATGTTCTCCTAGCCAGCACTCTACAACCTGCCATGCAATTCAACAACCCTTGTAGAGCAGTGGTCACCAACCGGTCGATCGCGATCTCCAAGGCTTTCCTAGTCGATCGCCAAACATTTCTGTTAAAAAATACAACGATAAAGCTTTGCGTTCCTATTTGTTTTTATTCGTTTGCGCTGTTGGCGACAGGTGCCCTTCATTAAGCAGCCTTAGCGCTGGGGAGGCAAAGGGTTCATTTCATGTGTCTGAAGATAGAACTCTGCCTGCCGGCAGTCCCAGAGAAAAAGTTAAGTGCACCTATAGGCCTACCACTGGCCAATCAGATAGCGCAGATTACTGTGTCTGCACAGGTTCCTCAAACCTTAGACTGTTGAAAGAAGCCTCGAACGCACAGAAAAGTCAATACTGTGAGATTTAAAACCATGACTAGAAATAGACTCTATTGAATACATCAAAGTACTGCTTTTTTATGAGTAAGTTCATGTTTAAGTTGTTATTCAGCACCGTCAACACTTTAAGCCATAAAATGCACATCCTCCCTACTTCCACTGTCGCTACAACCAGCACTGCACCTGCATTGAAGGAGTATGCATAGTAAAGTGTTGTATTTTTTAATATTGAGGAATATTTCACTTTCTCTGGTCATAGGAGTAACAACAGGAATTGGTGCATGAGGCAGAAATAATGCAGTGTGACTCGAGTATCACCATCATATGGAAGACTGTGTCCCCTTTTCTCAGCAAGGAGAGAGGGCAAGAGAGAGGAGGGATGGTGAGTCGGGTGAGAGGCAGCCTCACCACTGCTCCCTCCCTCCACTCAGCCTGACCACTAGATGTAGGCCATCCATCCAGTAAAAAAAAAGTGAATTATTATGGTCGCTCAGCTGTGCCTCAATAGGAATACAGCAAATTAACTTTGTAAAATATCATTTCAAAACGGTCTGAGAAGAACATCATTGGCAGGGCAATTCAAGCATAGCAATGTGCAATGCTAATGTATTTGGACTAAAGCCTACTGCACAAATATCATTGCTACAGAATTGTTATTAATTGCTTAAAGTTTCATGGGCTTACGTTTAAGTCATGATTAAAATAAAATCTGAGCGGTAGATCTCGGCTTGCATTTTGACTCAGAAAGTGATCTTGACTCAGAAAAGGTTGGTGTCCACTGTTCTAGAGCGATCCTGACGCACCCTAGGATGCCTGAGTTACAACACAGCATGGGCTGCCCGCTTTCCCCAAATCCTTTTCATACCTTCAAAACCCCAACAAAATTCATAATTGTCCATATGCTACGAATGTCGACTTATGTATTTGATAAATTACAGTGATTTTTAGCTTGTCTTTCCTATAAACAGTGAGCCTTCATATGTAACCCAGATGAAGAGTGGGGTGTGTGGGAGGATGCAGTGAATCAGAGACTAAAAAGCCAGACGGAGGTCCCCATAGATGTAATACAAAGGGTGTTATCATCAAAGCAGAAACAACATGCCACTGTTCTCTACTCCCATTCCAGCACCTTCTAATGATAATCCATAGTAACCCATTTGAGCTCTGTGGCTCTAGACACAGGCTGCCGGCTTTTAAAACATAGGTGAGGTTTTCTTGGCTTTTATTTGGTGCATTACTTCTCCTATAGCAGAGGTCTCCAATCCTGATCTGTAGGCTCCCCAGTGTGTTCAGGCTTTTGTTCCCATGCATTACTACCCCCACCTGATATATCTAATCGATGCCTTGATAATCAATAGAAGTTGAATCAGGCATGTCACCCTGATCACACAGTGGCTCTCCAGGAGTACACTGATCAAGCTGTTTGAGGTTATATTCTTTAACTATAATACTTTAACGTCCGTATCAGGCAATTTCTATAAAAAATACTATTTGTGACTGATCGGGTCACATATTTGAACATTCTCAGTTCAATACATGTTGAATAAATTATAGTAGCTATTATAACAACTGGTCCCGTGTGGCTCATTTGGTAGAGCATTGTACTTGCAATGCCAGGGTTGTGGGTTTGACTCCCACGGTGGACCAGTATGAAGATGTATTCACACACTACTGTAAGTTGCGCTGGATAAGAGTGTCTGCTAAGTAACTAAAATGTCTATCATGATAAATGTTCTAGCAGCATGACACTAAATCAAGGTAAACACATAAGTAATATGGTGTGAATGAATTTGGGTTTCAGTTTCCCTACTTTTCAAATTAGAACTGTAATTCATTGCAAAAAAAAGGAAGCAAACAGTACCTTTGGTCAATTATGAGACCTTCATCTTTGAGGTGATTAGAATGCTTGAAGTTTTACCAGGAAGAGAAAAAAAACATGGTACTTTCTTCTAACATATTTTATATGATAAACCGTATCTTCTACGTGCCAAATGATACAAATATTTGACATATTCATCATCTCCCCCTGTCTACAATCACATACTGTGGTATCGGCTATGCAAGCGAAGACCTTGCGTTCAAATGAAATGTGTGATATTAATTTCACAGTTAAATACACCCTCGTTTTATGCTGTGGTATTAATTCCAAACATGAAGCTAAAGTTAAGTGATATGTTAAATTGAAAGTGTTTGTCAGCCCATGAGGGAGAATGCAGTCAAAAACAATGAAGATAATGTCACATTTGGAATGTCATCCCTGCATTCCATTATTTCTGCATAGTGACGTTAAAAAAATTGGTTGGCAACCTTACTGTACCACACAATGTACAATTACTAAACAGTCACATTTGTGCTGAGTTTGACCATAATAGTTACTTGAATAGTTTTTAAATACTTAGTAATTACCTAGTATCTGCACTGTTTTAATATGTTGGAATCAATAGCACATTGAACTCAGAAATCATTCAGCCCAAAAGCCCTTCTTTGATAGCACATTCCATCAATCTAACAGTACAACACTTGGAGACAGTCTTTGTGGCAACTTAAGTTTCAAGTTTGATCGTAATATAAAGTGTAGAACATAATCATTATAACAATTAAATGTTAGGAAGCCTATTTAGACCTTTGCAATGCTCCAACTCTTATCTCTGATTTCGATTGTCTCCATTTTTAATTAGGACAGAACTACTCTAAAGCTGTAACTGGCTGGAGTTAATACAGGAGCAGGTTAAACAGTTTCCCTCTCGCCGGTGAGCTCAATGATTGGCAGGAAGGGAGAGACTAATTGCCCAGCTTTGGCAGATAACTTTTCCCCGACTCATCACCATTGAATAAAATGTTCAACTGACTTCTCCTCCTCTTATAAAAAGGGACTTGATAATGAGGGAAAAGAGGAGGAATAAGGGAAGATATAAGTCTCTCTCTCTCTCTCTCTCTCTCTCTCTCTCTCTCTCTCTCTCTCTCTCTCTCTCTCTCTCTCTCTCTCTCTCTCTCTCTCTCTCTCTCTCTCTCTCTCTCTCTCTCTCTCTCTCTCTCTCTCTCTCTCTCTCTCTCTCTCTCTCTCTCTCTCTCTCTCTCTCTCTCTCTCTCTCTCTCTCTCTCTCTCTCCGGTCTCTCTCTCTCTCTCTCTCTGCAT
This sequence comes from Salvelinus namaycush, assembly GCF_016432855.1. NCBI lineage: Eukaryota > Metazoa > Chordata > Actinopteri > Salmoniformes > Salmonidae > Salvelinus > Salvelinus namaycush. The sequence continues at coordinate 9,836,590 of NC_052346.1, forward strand.
GCTGGGAGTGTTTGGTGCATGCTGGGAAGTGTATGATCGAGGGAGTGCGTGTGGTTTGTGTAGAGTTAGATATTCAGAACTTTCTTTCGGTTTTCTCTTTCTTGGTGGCATTCTTTGGTTTCTTCTGTGCATGATTAAGATTATTATATATATTTTTTTTTGTGTGGTAGAATTAAGTATTTAGGTTTTTTCGTATCGAAATTACCTTGATTTTGGCGGGGATGGCTTCCAGAATTGGAATGCCGTCCCTGTCACTTCGGCACGGCTTTAGGTGTGTTACTGAAGCTACTGTCACGGTGGAGGATTTTCTGGTCGCCGTAGGAGAGAAGGTAGGCTATGAGAATATTGCTTATGCGTCACGGATGAACAAAGCGGTGGTGGTATTTCTTAAAGAAGAGCGCCTTGTTGATCGTATGGTTGAGCAGGGCGTACTTTTTAAAGGAATGTTTATTCAAATTACGCCGCTTTTTTCTCCGTCAACAAGGGTAACTATTTCAAATGTACCACCGTTTATTCCAAATGCGCTATTGGAGCGCGAGTTATTGCGCTTTGGGAAGTTTGCAAGCTCAATTAAGGTTGTTCCGTTGGGTTGCAAACACCCGGCGTTGAAACAGGTTATGTCGTTTCGGCGACAGGTGTTTATGTTTTTGGACTCACCGGAGCAGACTTTAGAGATATCGTTTAAAGTCAAGTATGACAATAGACTATATATGGCTTATGCTAGTACGGGTAGTCAACGGTGTTTTGAGTGTGGGGATGTTGGCCATAAGCGACATGCTTGCCCGAAAAGGGAGAAGGCAGAGGGAGGGGCGCAGGTGGTCATCATAACGCCTGGGCCCACTGATGTAGGGAGAGGTGGGCTGATAGTGGTTGAGCAGCCACAAGCACCTGTTGCCGAGGAACAAGTTATCCGTGTTGAGGCCACGAGTTTGCAACTTGTATTAGAGGGAAATATTATGCAGCAGAAAAATATTGTTGTAGAAGGCAAGGATGGATCTGAAGAGCCAGTTCCTCAGACTGGTGAGGAGGTGCCCAGTACGAGTACTGGGGCACAGGAGGGGGTTCATATGGAGTTAATCTCCCAGGTAGTGGAGGAGACGCCCACTACGAGTAATGGAGTACAGGAGGGGGTTCAAATGGAGTTAATCTCCCAGGTAGTGGAGGAGATGCCTGGTACGAGTAATGGAGTACAGGAGGGGGTTCATGTGGAGCTAATCTCCCAGGTAGTGGAGGAGATGCCTACTACGAGTAATGGAGTACAGGAGGGGGTTCATGTGGAGATAATCTCCCAGGTAGTGGAGGAGATGCCCACTACGAGTAATGGAGTACAGGAGGGGGTTCATGTGGAGCTAATCTCCCAGGTAGTGGAGGAGATGCCTACTACGAGTAATGGAGTACAGGAGGGGGTTCATGTGGAGCTAGGCTCTCAGGTAGTGGAGGAGATGCCCACCACGGGTAATGGGGTTCAGGTGGGGCTAGTCTCCCAGGTAGTGGAGGAGATGCCTGGTACGAGTGATGAGGTGCAAGTGGGGAGTGTTGAAAGGGATGTGGTAGAAGGGAGTCAGTGGTCTGTGGCCTCAGCTGAGGAGGATCAGGAGAAGGATATGGATATCTCTTCTGATATGACAGCAGCTGGTGAGGACTCAATTTATGATCTAGAGGAGGTAAATGGTTTTCTGGATCAGACTTTTGGGAAATCTGTCAAATTGGCAGAATATTTTGATGTTGATAAGTTTGTGAGGTCAGCTGTGATGTTACAGAAGACGGTGGGGTTGGACGAGTTGAGTGAGAAGAAGCGGTTTCGCTTGAGGAAATTTGTTACTGCTGTTACAGCAGCAAAAGGTGGTGGGAAACGTGGTCAGGTTAATAAGAAAAGATTTAAATAATGATGATGATCATGCTCCATAGGGTGTCTTTTTTCTCTTTGGTTTCTCTGTGGTATCTTCTGCTTTTCCTTTCTCTTTTCTACATGGAGGTACTAAGGGTAGGCTCTCTCAATATTAATGGGGGAAGGGACAGAAATAAGAGGGCTTGGGTATTAGAAGAAATAAAACAGAAAAGGCTTAATGTAGTTTTCCTACAGGAGACACATAGTGATGAGGATAATGAGGTTGACTGGGGAATGTGGTGGGAGGGGCAGCATATACTCAGTCATGGTACTAATTTCAGTGCTGGGGTGGCCATCTTGTTTTCCTCAGGCTTAGGGGTGACTGTGGTATCTACAACAGAGATTGTCAAGGGTCGGGTTTTATTGGTCAAGGTGGATGTTATGGGGTTTTTGTTTGTTTTTTTGAATGTTTATGCTCCTAATGAGGGTACCGAGCGTCTTGTTGTGTTTGATAAAATAAAAGAAACCTTAAGACAGTGTGACCAAGAGGGGTGTATGGTTGTAGGGGGGGACTGGAACTGTACTGTGGATTTTACTGTTGATCGCAACGCTGAAGAACCTCACCTGCGGTCAGCCACTTTCCTGTCTGGCCGATTAACTGAGTTAGAGCTTTCTGATGTGTAGAGAGTAAGGAATGCAAAAGTTAGGCAGTACACATGGTTGAAAGTGAATGAAGGTCGTGTCAGTGCAGCAAGGTTAGATAGGTTGTACGTATCTGATCAATACTGTAGTAGGGTTGGAAGGTGTGCCATTACTCCTGTGGGTTTCTCTGATCATCATATTATTACTGCTGATATTCACTTGTCCTGTCCACGAAGGTCATCACCTTACTGGTATTTTAATGTTAAATTGTTACATGATGTCAAGTTTTGTGAAAGGTTTTTGTTGTTTTGAGAAAAATGGAGGGTTACAAAAGGGAATTTTGAGTCCTTGAGACAATGGTGGGATGTTGGGAAGGCCCAAATACGAGTATTTTGTCAACAGTATACTGCTTTGTCTCAAATTTAAGTTAAAGACACTATCAAGGCCCTTGAACAGGACATCAAATCAATTGAATTGAAGCTGCTCACTCAGAATGACCCTGGACTAGTCATGAACTTACAGGACAAGAGACATGAACTGAGGTCGTTTCTGCATGAAAGAGTGAAAGGTGCCTTGATTAGGTCTCGTTTCGCTTCCCTCAAGGACATGGATGCTCCTAGTGCTTTTTTCTTTAACCTTGGACAGTCGAAATTACAACGTAAACAGATGGTCTGCCTTCGTCTCCCTGATGGGAAGGTGACCACGGATGACAGTGAAATGCGTCAACATGCCGTGGATTTCTACTCTGCCCTGTATAAGGCGGAGGATTGTGACTCTCTGTGTACTGACCAGTTGTTACACGGTCTTCCTCAATTGGGAACTGAACAGAGAGTCGCATTGGACTCTGACATTACACTGCAAGAGCTGTCCACAGCAGTTATGCAGCTCTCAACAGGCCGAGCCCCTGGCATTGATGGTTTACCATCTGAGTTCTATAAGCATTTTTGGGGGTCTATTGGGGAGGATTTTTATAAAGTGGTGTGTGAATCTTTTCATGAGGGTTCTCTTCCTGTATCCTGTCAACGTGCTGTGCTTTCACTGTTGCCAAAAAAGGGGGATTTGGCTCTCATAAAAAATTGGAGACCTGTTGCTTTGCTGTGTGCAGAATACAAAATAGTTTCTAAATGTCTCTCAAACAGGTTGAAAGAGTATCTGGGATTGTTGGTCCACAAGGACCAGTCCTACTGTGTACCTGATCGCTCAATTGTTGACAACTTGTTTCTGATAAGAGATGTTTTAGACATTTGTAAACTGTCTGATGTAAATGTGGGTTTACTTTCTTTGGATCAGGAGAAGGCTTTTGACCGAGTGGACCACCAGTATTTGTTTAAAACGATGAAAGCCTTTGGGTTTGGGGATGTTTTTTTGTCTTGGATGAATTTACTGTATGCTGGGGCCTCGTGTATGGTGAAGGTGGGGGGTGGTTTGAGTTGCCCCATCCCTGTCCAAAGGGGCATCAGGCAGGGATGCCCAATTTCAGGGCAGTTATATAGTCTGGCGATTGAACCAATGCTTTGTTTTTTAAGAGCGAAGCTTACTGGTTTCTCTGTGCCAGGTGTAATGAAGGGACCCACGATAGCACTGTCTGCGTATGCAGATGATGTGACAGTTTTTATTACAGGGGCTGAGGATGTTAAGGTTCTCTCAGACGCTTTAATGGTGTATGAGGGTGCCTCCTCAGCTAGAGTCAATTGGGGAAAGAGTGAAGCGCTGTGGGCAGGTCAGCTTCAGATAGGGTCCGCTCCACGGTTACCAGGGGGGCTTCAGTGGGGCAGAGATGGGATGAAGACATTGGGTGTTTTTCTAGGCTCTGATGTCTTTCAGAAAAAGAACTGGGAGGGTGTAGTGGAGAAAGTGTGTGCCAGACTGTCAAGATGGAAATGGGTGCTACCCCAGTTGTCTTATAGGGGAAGGGTACTGGTAATTAATAATCTTGCTGCCTCTACCCTGTGGCACAGACTAATGATTTTGCAGCCACCAAAGGGTCTGATACAAGAGCTTCAGAGGACCCTTGTCAACTTCTTCTGGTCTGGACAACACTGGATCAAAGCTGCAGCCCTGTACCTGCCACTGCACGAGGGGGGACAAGGCCTGGTGGACATTTCCTCTAGGATCATGGCTTTCCGGCTTCAAGCAGCCCAGAGACTGTTATACAGTGACGGTTCTAGCTGGGTCGACACAGCCTACGCATTGATGAGGAGAGCGGGCTGTTTGGGCTTAGACAAGCACCTTTTCCTCTTAAAGCTGGAGGGGGGTGAGTTGAATGGCCTGACTCCATTTTATGAGTCTGTTATGCAGGCTTGGAGGGTTCTTGACAAGTCCCGTAAGGCCGGCACGCTACCAGGGATGTGGCTTTTTGAAGAGCCTCTTTTTTATAACACTGCCATCCAGTCCAGTGCTCTGGGTTCAGCCAGCCTGCGTTCATGCCTGTTAGGTGTGGGGTGCACCAAGCTGGGTCATCTGATGCAGAGCAGGAGCAGATCGTTGGAGGAGCTGGGAGAAAGAGCGGGGATCCGATCATCTCGCCTACTGAGGAAGGTCGTCGCTGAGGTCTGTGACTCCTTGCCAGTTCTTCATCGTCAGTATGTGACTGAAATTTCCAATTCTGATCGGTGGAAGGAGGGTCTGGATTATATGTTCCCTGCACTGATTGTTAGTGCTGCGGTGGGGGCATTTGAGGAGGATGTGGGGATGCTGCTTTCCTTCGATACCCCGGAGCTGGGGGAGTTCAAGGAGGTGGGAAAGAAGGCCATGTACAGAATATGTGTAAAGGTGTCCCATGCCTCTTCCCTGGAAGGGATAAAATCGACGAGGTGGGCGGGTGTGCTTGGTCCAGGTGCTTCCCCAAAAGGCTGTTGGCGATCCTTATACAAACTGCCGATTGATAAGAGGACAGCTGACCTCCAATGGAGGATAATACATGGAGCTATAGCCACCAACATGCATCTGGTACACCTGGACCCTACTGTTGGGGAGGGGTGTCCATTCTGTGCAGAGTCTGAAACTCTGGCACACCTGTTTTTACTGTGTCCCAGGTTGGTCGGGATGATTGACCTGATCACTGACTGGTTCTCAACGTTGGGAGTGGTTTTCTCTTCCCAACTGTATATATTTGGGCCAAAGTACAGGTTCAGTCAAAAAGGTGTCGTTGTGTTGCTTAATTTTGTGTTAGGGGCAGCAAAATTAGCGATATGGAAGACCCGAAAGAACAGTATTCGGGGACAAGGGTCTGTGGATGTGGTGGGAATGCTGGAGGGAATGGGGGCAGCGAGACTAAGGGTTGAGTTTGCCTATTATAAACTTGTCAACAATATTGATCTGTTTTTGAGTATATGGGGTATTCAGAGGCTGTTGTGTTTAGTTACTGTGGAGGAGGAGTTGGAGTTGTGTTTTTAATTGATGTGTAACTGTGGTTTTGTATGAGTATTTATTGTGTGGTGGGCTTCCAGACCCAATAAAGATTATTTAAAACTCTCTCTCTCTCTCTCTCTCTCTCTCTCTCTCTCTCTCTCTCTCTCTCTCTCTCTCTCTCTCTCTCTCTCTCTCTCTCTCTCTCTCTCTCTCTCTCTCTCTCTCTCTCTCTCTCTCTCTCTCTCTCTCTCTCTCTCTCTCTCTCTCTCTCTCTCTCTCTCTCTCTCTCTCTCTCTCTCTCTCTCTCTCTCTCTCTCTCTCTCTCTCTCTCTCTCTCTCTCTCTCTCTCTCTCTCTCTCTCTCTCTCTCTCTCTCTCTCTCTCTCTCTCTCTCTCTGTGTGTGTGTGTGTAAGAGTAGGCACATGTGCCTAAAGATTTTCTAACTGAAACATAATGATATAGATTGTCAAGTGAATCAGTAGAGTTGAAAGTAATGTAAAGTACTAAAGAGAACAGAAAATACACCACTTGGGCCCATGACGGTACTGGGTCCTTGGAGGTGTCCCTGATGATGCAATCAACATAACTGAGATGAATGAACAAGTACAGTGCCTTCAGAACATATTCACACCCCTTGACCTTTTCCACATTTTGTTGTGTTACAGCCTGAATTTAAAATTGATTGAATGTAGTTTTTTATCACTCAGTTAATGCAGAAAAATAGGTGTTCTTGATGCACTCTTGTAGGTATCAAACCCCTGTGTTTCTATTGGTTAATAAGGAGCTTAGGACAGACAGTTTAGGAAGAAGGAGAGGAGAACCTCTATATACTCAGCTGAGGGGCAATAGATCACAAAAGTGAAGGGAGAGGGCCAGTAGATAAGTAGTGAGCAAGAGGGAATGTGAGGAGAGATTTGCAAAGGCTATAGAGAAGGGACTATTCATCTGGCAGTCACTTGGAGAGATTGCAGGAGTCCTGGAGGGAACTAGAAAAGGAAGGAATCCCTCCTGGCCTTGTACTGAAAATGTTCGGCCCTGAATGCCGGTCTCTCAACGGCTTAGTTGAATTGCTGATCCCAAATGATGTGTTTAAAGTCACAGACTTGGAAACACACACACACGATAGAAGAACCAACCCACACATGTCATGTTCTTCTTTCCTTGTGGGGACCTAACCCTAACCCTAACCCTTACCATAACCCTAACCCTAACCCTAACCCTTACCCTAACCTTAACCCGTAACCCTAACCCAAACTCTACACCTAACCACTTACCCTAAATCTAACCCTAACCCTAATTGTAAACCTAAACCTAACCCCTTAAGCTTAAAATAGCCTTTGTCCTCATGGGGGAGAATTTTCCATGTGGGTACTTTTGAGGATTCTAGGTCCCCACAAGGATAGAAAAACCAACACGCACGCACGCGCACACACACACACACACACACACACACACACACACACACACACACACACACACACACACACACACACACACACACACACACACACACACACACACACACACACACACACACACACACACACACACACACACACACACACACAGATAGTAGTTATTATCATGTACAATCTGCTCAGGGACATGTTCTGAGTATCTGAATAAACACGGAAGCCGAGGTCAACGCTCCATACTGTACAGCCAAACCTTTCCTGCTGTAGCTAGCAGGGTTCAAACTCGTCAAAGACAGCTAGCTGCTTCACGTCTGTGGGCCCTGCTTGCTTCACTTGTCAGGGAGGCTGAGATCTTGCAGTCTTCTCACTGTTAGAGTGTAAGTCATGGGGAGACGAGGGGGAGACGGGAAAGACGAGTTAACGCTCCATCCTGCTGTTAGGGAGAGGTTCTCATCACGCCTCCTCAAGGCACAAGGCTTACCTGGAACAAGAGGTAATTAAAGCAAATCAGTGTCAGTCTTCCAGCAAAGGTGTGGGCTCTGGGACCCATCAACTACCAACATAATAAAATGTTTCCTTACACACTGCGGCGTCTAGAACATCCGGACTGTGAATTCATTCTGGAATATATAACTGTAACCGAAAGCCTTTTTGATTAACGTCTAGGTCTATTCAGGTTGACCATGACACCATACTATAGGTTTCTCTGAGCATTGTTTACCACCTGACTGGTGCAGCTAGCGAATGGATGTTAGGTGAACTCAAATGATGAAGACCATCATGTTCCTGCACTATTCAGCTCCAAAATATAATGTTTACTCTCTTTTTGCATAGATATATATATATATATACTGTATATATATATGTATAAATATATATAAAAGGGGTGGGGGAGGCAAGTAGACACCTAACTCAGCAGAAGTCACTTTGAGGTGTGCGCACACTACTCTGTGGTGTCCTGAGGGCCAGATTGTGGAAACATACTGATGGTGGAGCGTCTTTCTTCGCGCTCTGTAACTTAAAGTTCACTGCCAACAAATAGCAGAAGAGCAACATGGGAATCAGAGAGTTCATCATCAGAATTCAAAGAATCTTTGTATAAAATCTCAGGGCCATTACGGGTTACGCTTTGTGTAAAGTTATACATTGTTGTACAGCGCAGTACAATATAAACTGGCATTTAATGCGCACTACTGTATGCAAATAATGATCCCAGTTCACCAAGTGAAAGAGCTTGCATATAGGAAATATTATTAGCCAATAGAAACCATGGGCATTATATTTCAAATATAACATTATCTACATTTAGTATTTTTTAACTCACAGGAAACTGAGCAACATCTTTGGAGTACATCACAATTTATGACATCATCCATTGTTGCGTGGGAACGGGTGGAGGAAGAACAGTGATCCGTTTGACACACTTGAAGTTTCCGAGAAGCACGAGGTTGCGTTGAAAGTTTCCCTGTCAGCAGTTGTTTTGCATTGCCTTTGGCATTGTAAGCACTTCTGTCAGAACTAGTAACATTTCTGGATTAGTTTAGAACAAAAAAAAATACCTCAAGTATGAGTCACTGCGATGGGTACTATAGATCGCCTATGGCCATTCTGTTTTCCAGAAACATGATCATGTGGGTGATGTTATACCCCTGGAGGGAGAAATCACGCTCTGCTGTTGGTCCTGTCCTTGAGGAGGGATTGAATGTAAGGTATAGTCATACTAATGGCCTTTTCTCTTCCTGGTTCTTATTCACAGAATGTATTGAATGTACGGTATTTCATTCATCATGATGAAATGTATTCATATCATGTTCCAGCTGTATTATGTCACCTGTCGAGGGATTCAGGTTAGCCAATGACGATGGATTAGAGTGCTTTAGGTGCTGGACTATCAAATTCACCATTCACAGCCTCTCTCTCTCTCTCTCTCTCTCTCTCTCTCTCTCTCTCTCTCTCTCTCTCTCTCTCTCTCTCTCTCTCTCTCTCTCTCTCTCGCATTCTGTATATCTCGCTATCCCCCCCCCCCTCTCCATCTCTTCCCCCTCTGTCCCATCTTTCTCTCCCTCTTTTCCCCATCTCTCTATCTCTTTCTCTTCCACCCACTTCTCTCTCCCCCTCTCTCTCCCTTCCTCTCTTCCTCTGTCCCTCTCTCTGTCTCTCTCTCTCTCTGTCTGTCTCTCTCTCTCTCACTCTCTCTTACTTTGTCTTTCTCGGTCGCTCTCGCATTCTGTATATCTCGCTATCTCTCCCCTCCCCCTCTCTCCTTATTTTCCCCCATCTCGCTCTCTTATTTTCCCCATCTCTCTCTCCCCTTCTCGTCCACCCCCTTCTATCTTCCTCTCTCTCGCTCCTGTCTCATCAAGGACACCAGCAGGCTGACTCATTCACGATTTAGCTGTCAGCTCTGTCACCCCGGGGATAGGATTGTACGGAGGAGGTTACTGTCAACATGTTCAGGGAGAGTGTATGGGTGGCGGAGTTACCAGGCTTGATTGCTTCATTGCTAATAATTGGAGAGACTACTGTTTGGTGGAAATTGTAATGAATTGTGTCATATTTGGTGATTATATAATAATGCCTAGCATGTGTGTATGAACGAATGTTTGTGTGTGTGTGTGTGTGTGTACACATGCCTGTGTGTGTGTGTGTGTGTGTGTGTGTGTGTGTGTGTGTGTGTGTGTGTGTGTGTGTGTGTGTGTGTGTGTGTGTGTGTGTGTGTGTGTGTGTGTGTGTGTGTGTGTGTGTGTGTGTGTGTGTGTGTGTGTGTGTAATGTAAGTAGAACCTGAAACAAGCCATAGTGCAACTGTATTCTAGTCTCTCTCCAACCCACCCAGACTGGGCCAGACTTGCTCAGAGCATCTGGGCAACAGACAGCCCCATTAGCCCATAGGGTGCCTTACTGCCAAAACAACAACAACAACAACATATGTCAGCACAATAATTGCATTAATGTTTTACATGTCTCAATGGGGTTGACTATGGGAAAAAAAGTAGGTGAATGAACCCCCAACATTTTTATATTATTGTGGTCATATTTTGATGCAAAATGGCATTAGGGTTAGTGGGTAGTGTCAAGGATCAACTTAACCAAACTTTCAGGAAGAAAATAGCCTTAGGACTGCATTACAAATACTAGTTTCAACATATCCAAAGCTGTTAACGGGAGAGTGAGCTACTGTGAAGCCTTCCCTCCAAAACCCACCCATTTAGCGAGTTCATTACGTTTGCAAGGTACAAATTGTTTTCCTGCCCGCCAGGTATTGTCAATGAAGATGCAAGACGTTTGCTTGGCTCGCATGTAGATCAAACACCGTCTGCCCCGCGGACCCTCATTAATAGGCAAGGAATGTTTAAAGTAGTTTCAAGTGATCAACATGCTGGCAGGCCATACCCCTGTTGAATAAAAAATGAGTCCCAACGCTTTGAGAGGTGTAGATTAGACCCATATATGGATTAGGCCCTGGGGACGTCAATGTTGGTCCACTTGATTGCTGTGTCCCACTGATAGATGGTCTCCTGTGATTTATTTCCACATCAAATGTTCTGTGTCATGAAACATGGGCCGTGGTGGGCTGTTGTGATATAATTGTTGTGACTGTCTTCCGATTTATCTTCCTGAGACAGCGCTACCCGCCTCTGCATACTCATCCTCCCCATACACCCTGGGCTGATGCTGGAAGCTGTGTCCTCCATGCACACAACTCTCCAGAACGACTCACAACAATGCCCTACTTCACCGTAATCGCCTTACTTACTGTACAATAAACATGCAAATGAATAAGTAAAGGGAGAAAACCAAACTCAAGGGAATCTATGATGAGATCAAAACCAGGGCACTCCAGGTTATGTAAACATGTAGATTGATTTGGTTGCGGTACTGGTTTGACTGAAGGGAGATTGAGCAGGGGCGGCAGCAGAGGAGAAGGCTATAGGGCAGGGTTCCCCAACCGAATTTGACCCACGGGTGGTTTTATATGCCCCCCCCCCCCCCCCCCCCCCCGAAGTTTTCTGAGCAAAAACATATATTTATATATATTTACATTTTCGTTGTTGGACATGACTGTAAAAACACCAGTTATTTTTATTTAGGTAACCTGTTCCCAAGTATTCTCATGCATAATAGATAACAGAGACTTAATACAGACACGTGATCGTGTACAAATGTAAGCAAGGTTTGAAATGATAACGTTTTTGTCAAATATTATATCTGTTCGTGATTCTTCCGGTCAAATTGCAGTCTACAAATGATTTGTAATTATGTTCCGGCCGCCCGACCGTCCGCTCACAAAAGAATCAGACCGGGGCTGAATCTAGATGATCCCTGGTCTAGGGCCTTGGAGGCTGACAGATGGAGCGGCCAGATGATGGGCATCATTGGATTGATGTCTCACGGTGGGAGCCGTTGCTCACACCATTTAAGCCGTGAGAACACTCAGGGTTTACATTAGCACCCGTTTGGGCGTGTGTGTACATGTGGGAGCGAGATTGAGTGTGTGTGCATGCGTGTGAGAGAGATGAATGTGTTTGTATGTGTGTTTGTGTGCGCATATGAATGTGTGAGAAAGAGTGTGTTTGAGAGATAGGGAGAGATGGTGAGTAAGTGGGACACCTGCACCTCTCATCCAAAGGAAACCAGCTCACAGTTTCTGGGACTACCTTCAACTCCCCCACTCCCTCCCTAACACTGGTCCCTATGGTTTTGGTTCTATTGAGTAGCCATAGTAACACGGAACGTCGCAATGGAAGAGCTGATTTAGAACAAACACTGTAAATTAATGTGTCATCAAGAGGCGTGATAACACCAGGAACTACTTTTATCACAGCCGGTGAGAACAATGACCGAGTAACAAACCACAGATTAACACATTGGCACTTCACTGTTTTCAACTTTATCTGAGGGCTATTTGCTCTCACTCCCCAATTGAGAATCTCAACACTGCCTTTGAAACCAGCCAGAAAAAAAGCTTTCATCTTTAGAAGAATGGGATTCGGAGGCATACTCCTGTGACCCAGCTGACATTTCATCATAAGAAAGAAACAGTGTTTCAGAGGAGCTCGACACGGAGCGTTCAACACGCATCCGGCTTTGACACATGGAACACTTCGGAATGTTACGGCAGATATGCTGTGCTTGCTAAAACCCCATCAAACCAAAATGTGTATTACACCAGTGTGACAATCAATAGTTGATGTCTTCTATGTGACGAGCTAAAGCGCTAACGCTAACTTCATGCTGTCTCTTCAAACATACATGAGCTGACTAGGGGCATTCTGGAAATACATGACATCTGCCTCTGATTCCACATTGCATCCATTCTGCACAACTGTTTCAGTCATGATGAGGATGACTACGGAAACCCGCAAAACTGTAAATCCCACTGCTGACACCAATATGCGTTCCAAATAGCTTTGTTACGAGACATTGATTCTTCTTTAAAGGGATAGTTTGGTATTTTGATATGAAGCCGTTATTAAAAGTTTGGTTCACTCACGTTACTGAGGAATGTGATTGTCATTAGGACTTGATGCAGTGGTACATACTGTATGATAGATTTAACTATGACGCTTGAAATGTTTTTGTGTCTACCTCAAGACAAGTTATTGTATGGGGTTACGTTGTTACAGTATGTCTGATATTTGTCTCAAACATAGTTCCCCACTGCTGTTGTCTCAGTTGGACCAGGTCACTCTTCAAAAATAGATTTTATCTCAATGAGACTAACCTGGAAAAATATAGGGGGGAAAAGTATTAAATAAAACTACTTCCCCAGAGCCAGGTGAGCTGTACCCGAAGACTTCCGGTCTTTGCACTAAGCTAGTTAGCATTGGCTCACAAAACTACCACTAACTTCCTTCATACTGGATGCAGATGCATATAAATGGTATCCACGAGTTCATCTGACGTAGATAAAGGGCCTCATTGCCAAAATCCCAAACTATCACTTTAACTCGTTGGGCTGGGACAACACTTAAAAAGATTAAGTGGCCCTTATACTGGCTAGGTACAGTTTCCTCCACTCTCTATTTAGCCGGCGCCAGAACTGTAAATCATTGTTATGTTTTATGGCACATTTCTTACACAGTGAGCAGTAACGGGAGGTTTGTAAGGCGTGTCTACCAGTGACAGAGAAACATTCTCTGTTCTAAAATTGATCTCAGAAGAGCAAATGGCGTGTCTTTTGCCTACATGACTTACCGTATATTGGCTGAGAATATTGAATCTCCACCGGGAGCCTTCGGAGTGTATATGTCCATCATGCGCAGTACCGACAGCGATATGTCCGTGCTATTCAACATTCAACAACAGCCTTGTAGTTAAAGGATTTTTATTCTCTGTGAAACAGTATTTAATATTTTAACTGCAGGTCACAAATAGACAATTAATGGATCTGGCGCTTCATTAATGGTTCAGGTATCGCATGTAAATGTGTTTTGAAAAGGGAAGATAGAAAAATGGGCTTGGATCTTAAACGTCAACACAGGATCAATACCAATCTCACTTCTAGGAATGTAGATATAGGAAAATGATTGAGCGAGGAGTCTTAGCCTGTGTATCAAATGGCAGCCTATTCCCTACATGGTCCACTACTTTTGACCAGAGCCCATTTGGCCCTTGTAGAAAGTAGTGCACCATACAGGGAATAGGGTGCCATTTGGGATGCCGCCCAAGACTCCTCTCTGTGATTTACCTAGACCACGAACATGTTGCAATTCAAATGATTTTGATCGATTCCAATGTCATTCAGGAGTAAGCCAGAAACAGCAGGGGTTCAAACTCTAGAACCCAGTTCCTACATTTGAACAAAACTATGCTACATTTTATCTCTGGGACCTTCATGATGACAAATCATTGCTAGATTATTGAATGTAAGTACATTATTTAACTTCAGAAGTGAATGTATCAAACCAGTTGCCGTGATAATTTTTTGTTGTTGTTGTGCAGTCTCCTCAAACAATAGCATGGTATTTTTTCACTGTAGTAGCTAATTTCAATTGGACAGTGCAGTTCGATTAACAAGACTTTAAGCTTTCTACCCATATAAGACATGTCTATGTCCTGGGAAATGTTCTTGTTATTTACAACATGCTAATCACATTAGCGCACGTTAGCTCAACCGTCCCGTGGGGGGGACACAGATCCCTTAGAGGTTCATTGTTACCCGATTAAATTAATCATGTAACAATTAACTCATTAGGAATTGGGGCACCACGAGAGCGGTTCTTTAAAGAGTTACCATTTCCCGAATTAAACTCTTAACCTCTAATTCCTCCCAAACCCGGATCCGGGAGCACCCCCATCAGTAAAAAAGCTGACTAGCATAGCCTAGCATAGCGTCACAAGTAAATACTAGCATCTAAATATCATTAAATCACAAGTCCAAGACACCAGATGAAAGATACACATCTTGTGAATCCAGCCATCATTTCTGATTTTTAAAATGTTTTACAGGGAAGACACAATATGTAAATCTATTAGCTAACCACGTTAGCAAAAGACACCACTTTTTTTACTCCACCAGTTTTTTACTCCATCAGTAGCTATCACAAATTCGACCAAATAAAGATATAAATAGCCACTAACCAAGAAACAACTTCATCAGATGACAGTCTGATAACATATTTATTGTATAGCATATGTTTTGTTAGAAAAATGTGTATATTTCAGGTATAAATCATAGTTTACCGTTGCAGCCACCATCACAACTCTCACCAAAGCAACTAGAATAACTACAGAAACCATCGTGTATTACCTAATTACTCATCATAAAACATTTCTTAAAAATACACAGCGTACAGCAAATGAAAGACACAGATCTTGTGAATCCAGCCAATATTTCAGATTTTCTAAGTGTTTTACAGCGAAAACACAATATATCGTTATATTAGCTTACCACAATAGCAAACATCACAACAGCATTGATTCAAGCCAAAAATAGCGATAACTTATAAACCACCAAAATATATTAATTTTTTCACTAACCTTCTCAGAATTCTTCAGATGACAGTCCTATAACATCATATTACACAATGCATATAGAGTTTGTTCGAAAATGTGCATATTTAGCGGCACAAATCGTGGTTATACAATGTGATTAGTGGCCAAATCTGTCCGGCGCCATCTTGGAGAGGCACCTAATCTAATCGAAAACTATTCATAAACTTGACTAAAAAATACAGATTGGACAGCAAATGAAAGATAAATTAGTTCTTAATGCAATCGCTGTGTTAGATTTTTAAAATTAACGTTACTGCGCAATACAGCGTGCGCTAAAGCGAGACCGCACTATAATTCATGGCGGAATTATTATTTGACATTTGTCAACATAAGTACGAATTAACAGCATAAAGACTGCTTACTATTTGCTGAGCTTCCATCAGAATCTTGGGCAAGGTGTCCTTTCTCCAGAACAATCGTCTTTTGGTTGAAAGATGTCCTCTTGTCCTGTCGAAATAGCCGCTAACGTTAGCCACCCACTGTAGAGGTGTCCAACTCGTGAAAGCGCATCACAAAGAAATCCAGGAAAATCGCAATAAACTGATATAAACTGCTATAAGTCGGTTTAAATTAACTACCTTATGATGTCTTTAACTTTTTATGGCTGCAGGGGCAGTATTGAGTAGCTCTGTTTAAGGTGCCCATTTCAAACGGCCTCGTACTCAATTCTTGCTCGTACAATATGCATATTATTGTTATTATTGGATAGAAAACACTCTCTAGTTTCTATAGCCGTTTGAATTATGTCTCTGAGTGGAACAGAACTCATTCTACAGCACTTTTCCTGATATGGAGTGAGATTTCAGAAATGTTGGCCTCTGGTCCCAGGTCAGTTTTAAAGTCCCTGTAAATCCTATGAGGATACAAACACTGCCCACGCCTTCCTCTAGATGTCAGTAAGAGGTGACAATTTGAATGGAGTCGATTGCGCAATCAGGGCCTGTATAAAACGCCAAAGACCGGATGTACCGTTCTTTTCCTGCTGCGCCTGACGCACGATGGACGTTGGACCTGCTCTCTTTCCAAGCTTGGGTTTAGCCAGTAATATATAGCCGGTCATGTTTTTACTCGTTGTAGGTGTTAAAAACATCATAAGGTAGTTAATTTAAACCGTTTTATAGCAATTTATATCCGTTTAGTGCGATTTTGAGGCAATTCTTAGTGATGCACTTTGAAGCTTTGGGCACGTTTCCAGTACCGGTCGAACGTTAGTGGGCATTTCGACGGACAAGAGGACATCTTTCGACCAAAAGAAGATTAGACCCAAGAAAGGATACATTGCCCAAGATTCTGATGGAAGATCACCTCATAGTAAGAAATATTTAAGATGATAAATCGTTGTTCTGTCGAAAAATGTTAAACGCATATTCCGCCATTTTGTTTGGTATAGCTTCGCTTGGCGAACCCTGTATTGCACAGTAAGGATAATTTTAGAAATGTAATTCAGCGATTGCATTAAGAACTAATTTGTCTTTCGATAGCTGTCCAACTTATATTTTTTTAGTCAAGTTTATGAATAGTTAATCATGAGACAAGATCACTGTCAAATATGGCGCCCGACATTTTCAGGCTAGTTTTGCTAGTATTGTCATTGTATAACCACGGTTTTTTGTGGCTAAATATGCACATTTTCGAACAAACTCTATATGTATGTTGTAATATGATGTTACAGGAGTGTCATCGGAAGAATTCTGAGAAGGTTAGTGAAAAAATTAATATATTTTGGCGATGATTACGTTATCGCTCTCTTTGGCTTGAATCAATGCTCTGGTAACGTTTGCACATGTGGTATGCTAATATAACGATTTATTGTGTTTTCGCTGTAAAACACTTAGAACATCTGAAATATTGTCTGAATTCACAAGATCTGTGTCTTTCCATTGCTGTGAGCTGTGTATTTTTAAGAAATGTTTTATGATTAGTAATTAGGTAATTCTCGTTGCTCTCTGTATTTATTCTAGTCGAGTTGTGATGGTGGGTGCAATTGTAAACTATGATTTATACCTGAAATATGCACATTTTTCTAACAAAACCTATCCTATACAATAAATATGTTATCAGACTGTCATCTGATGAGGTTTTTTCTTGGTTAGTGGCTATCAATATCTTTATTTGGCCGAATTGGTGATAGCACCTGATGGAGTAAGAAACTGATGGAGTTAGAAAAGTGGTGTCTTTTGCTAACGTGGTTAGCTAATAGATTTACATATTTTGTCTTCCCTGTAAAACATTTTAAAAATCTGAAATGGTGGCTTTATTCACAAGATCTGTATCTTTCATTTGGTGTCTTGGACTTGTGATTTAATGATATTTAGATGCTACTATTTAATTGTGACGCTATGCTAGCGATGCTAATCAGTGTGGGGGGGGTGGGGGGATGTTGTCATAGGTGTACCGACCTCGGGCTTGCAGCCATAAGAGGTTAACAACTATAACGAATAAAAACATGACCGGAGATACAGAACTAGTAAAACGAAAGCTTTGCAGGAGGCCATTGGGATGTCCCTGATGCGCCAGGCGCCCCGTTGAAAAGAACGGTACTTCCGTTCCACGGTCTTATATAGGGCCCCAGATTGCGCAATCCACTCCATTCAAATTCTCCCCGCTTACTGACATCTAGAGGAAGGCGTATGCAGTGCATGTAGCCCGTTGGCTTACATGGGGACTTATAAACTGACCTCAGAACAGGGACCTCGATTTCTGAAATCTCACTCCCTGACAGGAAATGTGCTGCAGAATGAGTTCTGTTTCACTCAGAGAAATAATTCAAACGGTTTTAGAAACTAGAGAGTGTTTTCTATCCAATAGTAATAATAATATGCATATTGTACGAGCAAGAATTGAGTACGAGGCAGTTTAATTTGGGAACGAATTTTTACAAAGTCGAAATGGCGCCCCCCTAGTGTCAAGAAATTAACCTTTTGTCAATAGGGGGGTGCCATTTCGACTTTGTAAAAATTACTTTACTGATGCAGTAAAAAAATGGTGGAGTAAAAAAAGTGGTGTCTTTTGCTAACGTGGTTAGCTAATAGATTTACATATTGTGTCTTCCCTGTAAAACATTTTAAAAATCAGAAATGATGGCTGGATTCACAAGATGTGTATCTTTCATCTGGTGTCTTGGACTTGTGATTTAATGATATTTAGATGCTAGTATTTACTTGTGACGCTATGCTAGGCTATGCTAGTCAGCTTTTTTACTGATGGGGGTGCTCCCGGATCCGGGTTTGGGAGGAACTAGAAGTTAAGAATGAACATATCAGACCAGATGTCACGTTCGTTGATGGAATGATCTGACCAAGGTGCAGCGTGGTAGGCGTTAATACATTTATTAAATGAACACCAAAAAACAAGAAAGATAAACGACACGTAAAGTTTTGTAGCACTAACACAGCAACTATACAAAAACAAGATCCCACAAACTAAGGTGGAAAAAAGGCTGCCTAAGTATGATCCCCAATCAGAGACAACGATAGACAGCTGCCTCTGATTGGGAACCATACCCGGCCAACAAAGAAATAGAAAACATAGATTGCCCGCCCTATTCACACCCTGACCTAACCAAATAGAGAATTTAAAAGGATCTTTAAGGTCAGGGCATGACATCAGAAAGACATCAAGCTGCAGCTCACGTTTAATGTGGTTTAAACTTTGAATCTCAACATGAGGTAGAGACGATAAAATTACCTCCCGGACAATCGCTGGTACAGCTGATTAGCTGTCCTAAGTAAAGTATCTAGAAAACCGAATTTAAGTGGGACCATTCTACTACTCTCTTCAAACCATTGTGTTCTACTACTCTCATCACCCCACTAGGAACCATTGATACGGCTGGCTAGCCTATCTTTAAATAAGCATCTTCCAGGGCTAATGGAAGTAGAATAAACTCAGTAGCTATGTTCTGGACTACACGATAAGTCACCAGATACCGGACGACGGCAGAGGACAACAACAGTAGGAGACGGGTGGGGACCCCTTTTGGACAATCAGAGATTTACAAGCATGCCGCGAAAATGCCCAACTCCCTTTCCAAGAAGGCCTGGTTCCGACAGAAATACACAAAGTACCAAGACATTTACACGTAAATACATTCATGATTTCTTAGTCCAAACAGTTGGCGGTTCGTGTGCAAGGTATATGATAATTGTGAGAGTAGTTTCTTAATCTACCAAAGTGTTATGTCTCTGTCCCTCTCTCTCACCCCCCCCCCCCCCCCATCTCTTTTGTAACACGCCGCCATATGGTGTCAGTCCTCTAGAGACCTGTTTTTACTGTATTAAGTGTGTATGTTTATCATGTGTTACCATTTAATTAGCTAGTAAATAAGTAAATCAACCATTTGTGTAGTATTGAATCATCAGTAAGGCTCGGGTTTTAGTAGATGCAGGAGGTTACGACTGTTCAGAATGATGAATAATAAGTTGATTATGATTAATAAGTTGACTGTTTATAGATGTGATAGGTTAACCCGTAATTGTATACAGCTCCATCAGGCTGACATGCTCTCTGACCTCACTCAAAGGGGCGGTGACTAGTTACTTGTAAAAATTTCTAGAAACAATTCTATAATCACATCCCTCTCCTAACAAAAACACTTTCATCATTTTTTATGTTTCATGCACAGCACATCAGATGGACACTTCACACATATAGTGTGTATACTATTCAGGTTACAGTATTTTATTTATAACATTTTCAATGACATCACAAAATAACAACCAAACTGACATCAGTGTTCTTTTAGGTCACCTCTGCCCATTCCTCACGTTCTATGTTAGAAATATTGTTCCAGTATTCACTTTAGAATGTGTTCCAGTTTTGGCGGGAAAATGTCTGTGTAGACAAAGTCACATTCTTTCAGTGAAGAGGGAGAGGGTGATACTGAATGTTCTGTCCTTGAATTACAACAGGGCGAGAGAGAGGGTGAGAGGGGGTCTGGTTGAAGTTATTTGTTGCAAAGCAGATTTGACCAATTCAGACTCATCCTCCCAGGACATGGATCTGTGGTCGTCTTGACATAGTCCAAACTTTTATTCAGCTATAAGAATGTATTTCCAATTCCAATCTCACTAGTGCTACTAAAGGGACTTTCATACTAGCTGGATGTGTATCAATCCCCTACAGATTGCCTTGTAGGGGTTCTGACTTTGAAAGCATGCCAAACATGTGTTACAGGGATATACAGTAGTATAACATACTGCAGGTACATGCTAAGCATTATGGGATGAACCGGCCTCTAAAAAGTGAAACGAGAACATCTGGCTTTTATTTGCAGTACTTGTTAGCTACATCGATTCAAACCCAACCTACTTGTTTTCGGTATGAAGGCAAACAATTGCCATTTATTTCCTCCCAGATATGTTTTGGATTGAAGATTATTTAGCCAATAGTAAATTCCCTTACTGTTGTAGATAACATTCCAAAAATGTGTTAGTCATCAATAATTTCCTGGTCATTTGAGGTGGTATTGGTACAAGTCAGTGTATTGTACTCTACCCCTGAAGGTATAAAACCTTTGCGGGACTTCTCACACCACAGGGGGAAGGGGGGCGGGCTGTCTGTCAGTCAGAGTGAGACTCAGGCAGTGCAGCTCTGACCTCCGGCACTGTCCTTCCTTTCAGAGGAACAAAAAAGGGAATACTTGCCCAGAGGACATGCAGGAATTATTTCTGGGTCATTGAAGAGCATTTTTGATTCTGCTCATTTTGGTTGAGAGACAACATAGAATAATGTTCTCGTCACCTTATACGGATGCATACAGTTCTGAATTTGAACCCAAAAACTGCAAATGGAACTAACAATATTAGACCAATCTTCCATTGACATCAGCACCTGATTTGTGCGGAATATCTGAGTTCGAGCATGAATCTGAAGTTAGAATTCAACATTTAGTCATGCTTGATATTTCTGCAAACCTTCAGTTGAGGTTGGACTGAAAACACTACCCCTATAGTACAATCAAGCAACTTTTTTTTAGTGATGGGCATTCTGAATCTTTTCAGTGAGCTGCATCATTTTGCTCTGTTCAAGTAAAAGAACCGCATCATTTGGCTCCCAAAGGGCTCTTCATTCAAAATGCTTTTTAAAAAATCGCTGTAGAACCATGAAGAAATGTTCATCTCTAATGTAAAGCCCAAAAACTATTCTAACATTATGTCAGAGCGTGATATGCAAGTCCAAATACATTTGTACCTGTCCAAATTATTAGATCGCCTGTTCCAAAAAATGACTTTTTCTTTTAGCTTGGATAAGAATGACGTGCTCTTCCCACTATTTGTTTCTGAAGTGAGGATTCACCATCTTCAGAAAATGATTGTGTAACTTATCGACAGATAATCGTTGTTCGAAGCTCTACAAGCAGTAGTAGCAGTATTCAAATCACTGGCAGGTCTGATGCAAGATCACCAGAAAGGGCATGCACAGAGCTACATTTGCCAGACAGACGTTAGCTGGATGAGGAAGAGATACGAAGGTACAAGACAGGATTCCTGAGGGAGGGGAACAAAAGAGCCCCCACCTGGGAACCCTGGGAGCCCATCCAATGGGTGTACATGACAACAAAGAATGACCTTCAACTCGCAACACAGGGCCCTGTCTGAGAATGTCACAGATAACGCGTGCAATCACCGGACTGAACTTCCAAGAGCCTTTCTCTGCAATGAATAACATCCATTGTATTCAAATTGAAATAATTGCTGGTGTACAGTACACACAATCACACTCAAATCAAGAGAAAGAGCCAATTCCCTGAAAGATAATAGTTAATCATCCATTTAATCAAGCAACTAATTTGATCATTTTGGGGTGGCAGGTAGCCTAGTGGTTAAGAGCATTGGGCCAGGAACTGGAAGGTTGCTGGTTTGAATCCCCGAGCCAGCTAGATAAAAACCTGCCCATGTGCCCTTGAGCAAGGCACTTGACCTTAGATGAGTAAATGGGGTTTTAACCATTTTTAATGCAGACTTTACAGAATATTTTGGATGAGCAATTTAGGTTCTTCCATGCAGAAGAGAATGGGCTCTTCGTCATTGTCCACCAATCATTTCAAGAGCAAGTTTTGTTGAGTATTTTAACAGCAAGCTGCCCAAATACAAAGTAATCCTACACATAGGAACATTACATGTAAAGCATGCGCATCACAGTACAATATAACACTGTCATTTCAAATACTCTTTGTTGGCTGGCATTATTATATGTTCTCATAGAAAACTGAGATCTGAAGTATTTATTTGACCACCTGCCCACCTGTTTTTAATTAAGTATCCCTCTCAAAGCTGAAGCACTAGGCGAATAAGAACAATGAAAATTCCACATCATTCTTGAAAGGTGTGTTCCTGACGCCTCAAGGAAATAATTAAGAGTGGACTCTCTTTGGAGCTGTGCAATCCGATGCCTCCCACTGCGTATGTAAAATGAAAGGAGTGATAGAGACTAGGTGTGTATGATCTAAAACAACAGCATCCATCACTTGAAATGTGTCATGTGCACTGATAGTGCTCAATAATAAGTCACATACAATCACATTCACTCAGAGTTATGGCATAATCATACAGAGCAGATGGCTTGCTTGACCACAGTAGCAGCCTTGGTTGCTGTTTTAAATGAATTATTATGGTTATTAAACTACTAGACCGTAACCAACACTAGCACCTTGATAGTCAGTTTTGACCCATTGGTGATGAATGATATGATATTGTACTACAAACGCCCTCATGGGAACGTAACCCATATCATCATTTATTCAATATGTATAGGTCTGCAATCAAGAACTAGCTCACATGATTCATTTACATATGATGAAAACCAGAGATAATTCAGAAAGTCAATTGTACATCGCTAATTCAAAATGTGTTGAATAATTATCAGAAACAAATACTCTGCTGTTTGTCCTGACTTCCATGGTCTTAGTATGTACAGTTGAAGTCGGAAGTTTACATACACTTAGGTTGGAGTAATTCAAATTGTTTTTCAACCACTCCACAAACTTCTTATTAACAAACTATTGTTTTGGCAAGTCCGTTAGGACATCTACTTTGTGCATGACACAGGGAATTTTTCCAACAATTGTTTACAGACAGATTATTTCACTTATAATTCACTGTATCACAATTCCAGTGGGTCAGAAGTTTACATACACTAAGTTGACTGTGCCTTTAAACAGCTTGGAAAATTCCAGAAAATGATGTCATGGCTTTAGAAGCTTCTGATAGGATAATTGGCATAATTTGAGTCAATTGGAGGTGTACCTGTTGATGTATTTCAAGGCCTACCTTTAAACTCAGTACCTCTTTGCGTGACATCATGGGAAAATCAAAAGAAATCAGCCAAGACCTCAGAAAAAAATTTGTAGACCTCCACAAGTCTGGTTCATCCTTGGGAGCAATTTCCAAACGCCTGAAGGTACCACGTTCATCTGTACAAACAATAGTACACAAGTATAAACACCATGGGACCACACAGCCGTCATACCGCTCATGAAGGAGATGAGTTCTGTCTCCTGGAGATGAATGTACTTTGGTGTGAAAGGTGCAAATCAATCCCAGAACCACAGATGCTGGAGTAAACAGGTACAAAAGTATCTATATCCACAGCAAAACGAGTCCTATATCGACATAGCCTGAAAGGCCACTCAGCAAGGAAGAAGCCACTGCTCCAAAACACCATAAAAAAGCCAGACTACGGTTTGCAACTGCACATGGGGAAAAAGATTGTACTTTTTGGAGAAATGTCCTCTGGTCTGATGAAACAAAAATAGAACTGTTTGGCCATAATGACCATCGTTATGTTTGGAAGAAAAAGGGGGAGGCTTGCAAGCCGAAGAACACCATCCCAACCGTGAAGCATGGGGGTGGCAGCATAATCTTGTGGGGGTGCTTTGCTGCAGGAGGGACTGCTGCACTTCATAAAATAGATATCAGCATGAGGAGGGACAATTATGTGGATATATTGAAGTAACATCTCAAGACATCAGTCAGGAAGTTAAAGCTTGGTCGCAAATGGGTCTTCCAAATGGACAATGACCCCAAGCATACTTCCAAAGTTGTGGCAAAATGGCGTACGGACAACAAAGTCAAGGTATTGGAGTGGCCATCACAAAGCCCTGACCTCAATCCTATAGAAAATGTGTGGGCAGAACTGACAAAGCGTGTGTGAGCAAGCAGGCCTACAAACCTGACTCAGTTACACCAGCTCTGTCAGGAGGAATGGGCCAAAATTCACCCAACTTATTGTGCTTAGCTTGTGGAAGGCTCCCCGAAACGTTTGACCCAAGTTAAACAATTTAAAGGCAATGCTACCAAATACTAATCGAGTGTATGTAAACTTCTGACCCACTGGGAATGTGATGGAAGAAATAAAAGCAAAATCACATTCTTGAAATAAAGTGGTGTTTCTAACTGACCTAAGACAGGGAATTTTTACAAGGATTAAATGTCAGGAATTGTGAAATACTGAGTTTAAAAGTATTTTGCTAAGGTGTATGTAAACTTCCGACTTCAACTATATATATCAAGGTTGTATTACTCTTTTTCTAATCAATTAAATTTTATATTCTCCCTGGATTGGCTATGGAGCGCCTGGTGCAAGTTGGCCTGGGGAGGGACTTCATAATAATAGTGAGGATAAGGCACACTACTGATCAGAAAGCCAAGCCTGTGTTGTGTACAAAAGTTCACCACCTTAGAGTAACCCAACTAATGATCGCCTTGCAGCTGTAATTTCCCCGTTGCCAGTGTCTTGATTCAGTGCGTTTTGGACTCGCTTTGCCAACCTTGATCAATAACGTGCCACCTATAGCGGCCAAGCTCTTCAGTAAACACTTTCATGTACTCTCTTGCCGGTGCATGGCTGGTGCTGGATCACGGTTGGTGAGGTATATGTTATTTACACTTTGATGAGGAGCATGTTAATGGACACAGTGGTGGGAAGATGAGACAGGTATTTAGCACAGCCAGCCGAAGCCGGAAAAGTTGTTTCAAGTCGTGCTAAATTATTTTGTTCTGTGAGACACAGGGACTATGATTAATTGGTTGATTTTGTGTGTGTGTGTGTGTGTGTGTGTGTGCACATGTGTGCACGCTTGCATGTGTGTGTGTCTGTGTGTGATGCTATTTTAGTAGGCATTTGAATATCTGAAGCCTTAACGTTAAATTCCTCCACTTCATCTTTTGAGGTAATTGTCTATACCATAAAAGACTTTGGTGGCAGTATTCTGTGGTGGCTAAATCATGACTAGCTATTAGTTATGAAACAGTATGCTCACATACTTATTTGGCTAAATTGTGACTAGCTATTAGTGAGAACATTAAACTGTCGTTGATTACTTCAGCCTTTAATGCCATATGTTTATCAGAGAGACATCAGATTGGAATGTCATTAAAAAGAGTGAAATCTTTTTTTTCTCGCAACAGTAAATTTGACTTAATACTCGTTCCAAAGTCATATGGGTTTTGCTTTGCTCCCAAATGGTTTTTATTTAATGTATTTTTCATTACTTCTAATCCGTTTTCTTTTTACTGCAGCCTATCTTCAGTTGGGCAAATTCGTTTGCTTCATCCAGAAATTATTAGTGCTTATCAAACGTCAGACAACATTAAGCCAAAGTGGATTTCTGGATTATTTAAGGCAAATTGTTTGCTGAAAAATGAATGAGTAATTAATGTAGGACCTACAGCAACATAGAGGACGACTGAGACGGAACAATATAACTTTATTATCTAGGAAGCTTTTAATCTGAATTTATTTTTGAAGGAAAGATCACAGACCATAGCTGGACAAGCTTGTTGTGCCAGAAGATCATAACTTTACTGGATCAAGAACCCCTCTAATTTGTCTGTAAATTGGGGACATTTGTAAGTTCCATTACAACGAAGTAGAACTCAGGTTACTCTTCTAGCATTGTGTTTTTACCCAGTTCAGATAAGGCCTCATATGAAGTATGATGTTGCCTAGAGCTCAATTCAATTAGTCTTTACAGTGCAGCATTTATGCAGAAATGTATAGGAACATACCGTTTCTCCCCACAGTCACTTAGTCATCGAATGGTTTGGGATATTGTAAAAACAGGCCAAGATCCAGTAGATTATGTGCTATCCACACATTTTTACAATGGTGAAGTTATGTGATGTCGAGGTATTTACATGACAATTACCCGTCCACCGAGGGCAATGTGAGTGCCTAAACATCTAACGTGTTGTGGATGGGGTTTGAGGAAGAGCTTAACCATGAGCTGCGGCTAGGCACAATTCTTTTTATTTTAATGTTTCTGTTTTAACCCAAACCTTAAAATCTAAAGAATGAATGCCTTAATTTAACCCTTGAGGTTAGTTCTATTTCACATGTGAATGACAGCACTAAAGTTGCACAGTGTAACTGATGGCATGTAATTCTTGATTTGATATGGGAATTCATATATTTTTATATTTAACCTGGCAAGTCAGTCAGGGACTAATTCTTATTTACAATGACAGTCTACCAGGGAACACTGGGTTAACTGCCTTGTTCAGGGGCAGAACGACAGGTTTTTACCTGGTTGGCTCAGTGATTCAATCCAGCAACCTTTCGGTTACTGGCCCAACGCTCTAACCGCTAGGCTACCTGCCACCCCAAAGTTTGCCGTTTAGAAGTTCAAAATGAGGTGTCATTATTCTGGAGAAGGTTGCGTTGTGTAAAAATAGCAGGTACACTAAACAATAGTCTAGGCATGATTCAACACTTAGGTAGACATGGTGTACATAGAAAGTACTTGCATATTTACTCTTTAAACAATGCTATGGCAGATTGTACAGAATCGAACACTGCCTCGACAACATTCACATCGTGATTGTCTTCCATTCAGCATGTCAGCTATTTAAGGATGAAAAATACTCGCTGTTGGACAGCAACCATCTGGCAGACCCACTCAAACCAGCCATGTGGATTCGCTGGCAAACTCTCTGTACCGTAGCTCTGGAAAGAATGATTTAACACCCACAACACAAAACTTTACCCTGGCATCTTGGCTTGAACCATGTGTAGTTTTCAAGTCTGTCTGCTAGCACAGACTACCAGCTCTATGGCTGAAGTAACATATTCTCACTGAGAAACTGTAGTTTACAGTTTTTCTCAGTCGCTTTGGTGCATTTACATTTACATTTACATTTTAGTCATTTAGCAGATGCTCTTATCCAGAGCGACTTACAGTAGAGTGCATACATTTTATTTCTTAGATCAAAAGTGCAATTCTTGATACTACTTGTACAAATTCCAAATCATCTAGTCACTTGTGCACATCATTAAAGCAATTTCTTATTCCTTTGAACAAATTGCAATTGATAATGTCCAAGTGTCAGCTTTTTTCCACATTATCAATTGCTCATGTTGATCAAAATATAGTAGATGGTTCTCTGTTGAATAGTCTTACCCCTCAAAACATGTAGGCATTAGTTCCTTGTATAAGCCATTACATGCAAAATTGTTGAACTATTTGTCATAAACTGTCAAGCATAGTTTTACACATTTCTATTAGACCTTTTGTACAAAAACGTGAATTGATGAATCGTGCATGTGAAATTGACCCTCACTCATGAAGGAATGTAAAGTGTTAGTTCAACCAACAAACAACCAGTTGTCTAAATTGCTCAAAGGTGCATCTCATGAAGAATCAATTGGCAAGCATATATAGACATACCACAACACAGAGTTGTAATTTTCCAATAATGGATGGACCAGGAAACGAACAGGGTCAACAGCCAAGAGGAGGAAGAAGAGGAGCAAGGATGCGTGGTGGAAGGCAAAACAGAGGAAGAGGACATAGGCGCATATCTGATGACATAAGGGCCACTATTGTAGACCATGTTGTCAATCATGGCCTTACAATGGCTGAGGCGGGTCGAAGGGTGCAGCCGAATATTGGGAGATCAACCGTGTCCTCAATAGTTCAAACGTTTCGAAGAGAGAACAGGTATGTCCACCAATGTACAGTGCACTGTTACTGTATATAAGCAGTATACTGTATACTTCCTACAATGCTTCATATTACAGTAGTCCACTTGTATTTCATAGCATACAGAAATATACCCTATACAGATACATACTGCACCTTACATGCACCCACCTGTATGTTTTACAGTAAAATGTGTGTTCGCATAGTTTATGTCTATGTGAAAGTGTGCGATGCATTTTTCCCCACATAGGACTGCAAGATTACCTCAAACCGGTGGCAGAGGACGCCTTTTCACACCTCAACAGGAGGAGGCTATTTGCACCATGGTCCGAGCAAACAATGCCATGAGACTCAGGGAAATACAAAGGACCATTATAGAAGACAACAATGTCTTTGAAAACATCCATACGGTTAGCATCTCAACCATCGACAGGGTGCTGCATAGAAACCAGATGAGTATGAAACAGCTGTACCGTGTACCATTCCAAAGGAATGAGGACAGAGTTAAGGAGCTACGGTACCAGTATGTACAGGTAAAACATATATCTATGTAACTACTTTACAGCAACATTTTATAGTGATACATAGTACAGTAAGCATAAACTGCACACATTTCCATTGCTGTGGAAGGAACATGCAATATATGTACATTTTGTCACTCTTCCTTACCAAAACAAATTCAACTGTGTGTTCTGGGATATAGCGTATAATGGAGTTGGAATCAAGTGAACCCTCTCACAACTTTGTATACGTGGATGTGGCTGGCTTCAACCTGACCAAATGCAGAAGGCGGGGTCGGAATATCATCGGTCACAGAGCTACTGTGGATTTGCCAGGCCAACGGGGAGGAAATATCAGCATGTGTGCTGCTATTTCGGAGCATGGTGTCCTAACCCATATCCCCATTATAGGGCCATACAACACCCAGCATCTACTCAACTTTTTAGAGACTCTCTAAAGGGCTCTCATCCCTGATGATGAGAGGGGTCTGTTTAGAGAGGATTTGCCAAAGTATGTGGTCATTTGTGATAATGTGAGTTTCCATCGATCAAACATCATAAGGCAATGGTTTGTGACCCACCCGAGGATGCTCATAGAATTCCTCCCACCTTATTCACCATTCCTTAACCCAATTGAGGAGTTATTTTCAGCATGGAGGTGGAAGGTGTACGATCGTCAGCCACACACACAGATGACCCTGCTGGCTGCAATGGATGCAGCATGTGAGGACATCACAGTAGACGCCTGCAGAGGATGGATAAGGCATTCCAAAAGATTCTTTCCACGTTGCATTGGAAGAGAAAATATCCGGTGTGATGTGGATGAGAATATGTGGGTCGACAGACAGGAACGTCTGGATGTGTAGAGACAGCACAACAGTGCTGCGGGCAAAGTTGTGCCTTAGGGGTGGTTTCCTGTGTTTCTTTCTAATTTAGTTTTTTTTCCTTTGTGCCCCTTGGGTTGTCCAGTCTCTTTCAATCAATAACCCACATACAGTAATATGTAAATAGTACTGTTGAAATTGATATATGCCATAGAAGTGCAGCCTTGTGCATTTTCAATACAGTAACTGTCATCCAAACTGTAGCCTAAGTTTACATCAGGTAATACTGTCAAAGTACACAGTTACATTGACAACATGCCTAAACATTTTGACGACCTTGTTCGTGAACAATGACTCAATGACTTATCATTCTGATGACACTGACATGATCATTGGCATGAATATTTACTTTTGAGAGATGTACTAAGGATTTTTAGTGACTGACTAGCTTTAGAAACATATCTATTGTATATTGCAGTTTGTACAAATTGTTCTGAGAAATGCACTTATTATTTTGCACATGTTAGGGATGATGTGAAAAATGACCCAAAGCGACTGAGAAAGACTGTAAAGGACAATGAGTCACCCACTCTAATTGGTTAACCTGAGAGGGAGGAAAGTTCATAGTTAGCAACATAGGAATCAGGACTTTGATTATGTTGTTCTGCTTTAACTGTGGTCCAATTCGATTGCTCCGTATTGAATTAGGGACACTTCACAATATTGGCTTTGTTCGTTATGAAAACTCCAATAATGTCTTTAACAGTGACTGCCATACGACAAAAAACCCCAACTATTATACAGATTCCAATTTATTAACAGGGAACGCCAATCACAAAGAGTGTTTGGGATCCTTTACAATAACTGCTATTTCTAAATAAAAAAATCAATAGCCTAACTCAAATCCTAGTTCTTCATATAGAGTGATGTGGAGGTCTGCTGTCCCCTCTTATGACTCCACCTACCAGAGCTGTTAGGCTCCAGTGGCGTAGTCTGTTGGTTATTTATACTCAGGCCCTTTTATTGTCCCTGGAGAATGTTTAATCAGATTTAACTCCGTCTGGGAAAGGAATGAGGGCAATCCCTCTCCACTGCACACACACACAAACACACATGCGGGTAAATGCACATGGAAACACACACACACACACACAGAGACTAATGCACACGCATAAACACACACACACATGCAGGTACATGTGCGTGGAAAGACACACACACACTTACAACCCCTCTCTCCCCCACACACACCACCATAAAGAGCTCTCTGTGAGGGGCAGGGCCCGGCCAAAGTGATAGAATGTGCTGCAGGGAGTGATCAATATGTTTGTTCTATAAATAGACCCTAGCGCAGTGTGGCGCTACTAAGGAGGGAATGCAGTGGTAATATATTTCATGGGGGAACCCAGCAGGCCCTCGGCAGGAAGAACGCCTCTGTATCGAGAGGCCCGACTGGTTCATATGTGTCAGCTATCAGTTACTCTACCTATGATCATGACTGAAGACATTATTGATACCAGTTACTCTACCTATGATCATGACTGTGTAGACATTATTGATACCAGTTACTCTACCTATGATCATGACTGTGTAGACATTATTGATACCAGTTACTCTACCTATGATCATGACTGTGTAGACATTATTGATACCAGTTACTCTACCTATGATCATGACTGTGTAGACATTATTGATACCAGTTACTCTACCTATGATCATGACTGTGTAGACATTATTGATACCAGTTACTCTACCTATGATCATGACTGTGTAGACATTATTGATACCAGTTACTCTACCTATGATCATGACTGTGTAGACATTATTGATACCAGTTACTCTACCTATGATCATGACTGTGAAGACATTATTGATACCAGTTACTCTACCTATGATCATGACTGTGTAGACATTATTGATACCAGTTACTCTACCTATGATCATGACTGTGAAGACATTATTGATACCAGTTACTCTACCTATGATCATGACTGTGTAGACATTATTGATACCAGTTACTCTACCTATGATCATGACTGTGAAGACATTATTGATACCAGTTACTCTACCTATGATCATGACTGAAGACATTATTGATACCAGTTACTCTACCTATGATCATGACTGTGAAGACATTATTGATACCAGTTACTCTACCTATGATCATGACTGTGAAGACATTATTGATACCAGTTACTCAACCTATGATCATGACTGTGTAGACATTATTGATACCAGTTACTCTCCCTATGATCATCATTGTGTAGACATTATTGATATCAGTTACTCTACCTATGATCATGATTGTGAAGACATTATTGATACCAGTTACTCTACCTATGATCATGACTGTGTAGACATCATTGCTCTCAGTCGCCAATGAGGGGAATGATTCAGTCAGTGTGAAATAGATGAGTAACTCACATCTCAAATGGATGAATCAGTGTTGATATACACAGCTAAAATACCAAACACCTTAAGCTTTGATTGCACCTACACATACAGAGATATACACTGAGTGTACTAACACTTTTCTTCATATTTGCGTTCAGAACAGCCTCAATTTGTCAAGGCATGGATTCTGCAAGGTGTCGAAATGTTCCACAGGGATGCTGGCCCATGTTGACTCCAATGTTTGTTTACTACAGATTTCGGAAATGTATGTCTGTAAAGTAGAAATATATAAAGTATGATATACTGTGTACTCAAATGTACTGCTAGGATGATGACTGTCATGAGTAAGTTTTAAAAATGCTGATATTGACAAGATCAGAGATGTATGTAGCAAATCCAATCACAGTTTATTGGTCGCGTACACCGATTAGCAGATTTTACAGCAGATGCAGTGAAATGCTTGTGTTTCTAGCTCCGGTAGTACAGTAAAACAACACCAATACAATACCAAGTACACAAATAATCCAGAAAGTCCAAAACAAAATAGCTATGCATCCCCAATACAGGAAGCATGTATCCAAAATGAAGTTGCTGGAGTCTTTTTGATGGGGGAGGGGTTCACACTAATTTACTCAAATTGCATTGGCCAATACAGTAATAATGTAATATATGCAATTTACATAGCAGACACTTTTATCCAAAGTGACAACAGTCCACACATTTTGGTAGGTGACCCCAGTGGAAATCGAACCCACAACTCCACTACAATACATAAGTAGAATGCAATACTGTGAAATACAATACACAAATACAATACAGGTGGAAGTTGTATAATTGCCATCCCCTTGATTGTACCACCTTCCTGCAGGTCATGGATGAGGCTTGCAATGACATCAATCCAGACCTACTGTTTGTCAGGCTTGGATGTGCCATGCTTAAAGGTTTTTCCCCAGGTGCATGAACAATGAGGATATGTACTGCGATTTTGAGGAGAACCTATGGCCAAATGCTCAAGACAGGCTTGATGCAAACTAGTGCCTGCTAAACATTGTTTCGTTCATTTCTTAAATTTGATTACATTGTGAAAGATGACCACACCTTTGATCACACCTGGAATAAAAATGATGGACATATGATGTTAAGTACATTTTAATAAGTAGTGCAAGTGTAATCACGGACACTGGAGATGAGAAGCAGGTACAGGGAGTTGAACATTTAATCAAGAACGGACAAGGAACAGCGTCAGAACGGGGAAACAAAACAACGACAATAATGCTGAAGCTGGGAACAACATCGGGAACAGACAGATCAAGGGGAGGAAATGAAAGCAGGTGATTGAGTCCAGGTGAGTCCAATGAATCGCTGATGCACGTCACGAGGGAAACAGGTGTGCGTAATGATGGTGGCAGGAGTGCGTAGTGCTGGGCAGCCTGGCACCCTTGGAGCGCCAGGGAGGGAGAGCGGGAGCAGTCATGACAGCAAGTGTATTGCCTAATGTACTGTAATTTACAGTAATGTAGCATACTGGGGCAATTTTGAAACATGTATCTTCATTTTTGTTGCTATTGCATTAACATGTTGTTAAAATAACTACATTGAGAAGATATCTTTGGGTTTTGGTGATTAAACCAATGTATTCATTATATTTCACAGTAAACTTATATTTTGGATCAATGGTTGCGTGGTGAAAGATGTCTACAAACAAAATGAATGCCCAATTAAAGGTTTTGAATGGAAGACTGGCAGCATTACAAGTATTACCAATTTGAAGTTTTGTACTCAGATTTTTAACTTCTTTGGGATAGTGGGCGGTATTTTGACGTCAGGATGAAAAGTGTGCCCAAAGTAAACTGCCTGCTACTCAGGCCCAGAAGCTAGATATGCATATAATTGGTAGATTTGGATAGAAAACACTCTAACGTTTCTAAAACTGTTAAAATAATGTCTGTGAGTATAACATAACTTATTTGGCAGGCAAAACCCTGAAGACAAATCATCCAGGATTTTTTGTTGTTGTTGAGTTCACTGTGTTTTCAATTGGTTTCTATGGGAATCTAGATTTCTGAGGCATCTGGTTGCAGTTCCTATGGCTTCCACTAGATGTCAACAGTCTTTAGAAATTGGTTGATGATTTTCTTTTGAGTAATGAAGAAGTAGCCCTTTCCTTTCTGGGTGTTGAGCCAAGTGGACTGTTTTGTTTGGGGCGCGCGCCCTGGGGCTCGCTCCACTTTCATTTTATCCGCTATTGAACACAGTATATTCCGTCTTAAATTTTATAGATTATTTACGTTTTAAAATACCTAAAGTTGTATTAGGAAAGTTGTTTGAAATGTTTGGACCACGTTTACAGGTAACTTATTAGATCATTTGTAGTCATGTTGGGCGAGTTGTTGAACCAGTGTTTTTCTGAATCAAACGCGCCAAATAAATGGACATTTTGGGGATATAACGACAGAATTTATCAAACAAAAGGACCATTTGTGATGTTTATGGGACATTTTGGAGTGCCAACAGAAGAAGATCTTCAAAGGTAAGGCATGAATTATATAGTTATTTGCCTGGCGGGTTGAAATGTGATTGTCATGTGTTTGTATGGTGGGGTGCTGTCCTCAGATAATCGCATGGTTTGCTTTTGCTGTAAAGCCTTTTTGAAATCTGACAAGGTGGCTGGATTAACAAGAAGTTAGGCTTTATTTTGGTGTATTGCACTTGTGATTTTATGAGTTAATTCAAATAATTTTATTTGAATTTGGCGCTCTGCCATTTCAACGGATGTTGTCAAATCGATGCCGCTAACGGGATTTGATCCCTAAGTTAAAAATGTACCACGTACAGTACTTGTGAAAATAGTACCAAAGCTGTAATCAACAACGGATTTGAATTTACACTGGATATCCTAGATTTAGAATATACGAAAAAGCCTGTGAAGGGCAACATTATGCTAATGGCGCCAGATTTGAATGATAATCACAACAGACAAGGGCCCCCGGGGACCCATGACAGATGTCACCATTTGATTATAAATGTCAACTCGGAAAGGTGGACAGCAACGCCTGTCCCTTAATTTCTCATCCAGACACCACAGTTTATCTTCTCATCAGTGGCCTTGTACTTGCAGTGGGTGCCTGCCATTTACAAAGGAAAAACAAGGTGTTGAATCAACCCTCCCACAAAGCCCAAGATGTAAAATCAAAAGAGAGGAGTGGAAGAGGGGAGGATCTTTAAAGTGAATGCTTCAGCTCATTTCCAGTGAGACGCGAGTGTCGAATTGCAGGTTGATGTGCTTCGTTCAACTAAGAGGGAATAACGATTGAAGTTTGACATTCAAATGAAACATTACACCTTCAAAATGAAATACTTCTGTCACGCTCGCTATCCTCAAACTCCCTGTCATAAATCGACCAAGGCGCAGCGTGCATGTAGTTCCACATCTTTTAATAGGAGTGAAACCGTAACAAACAAAAAACAAACAGGTAAACAGCAATGACCGTGACGCAACCGAGGTGCACACAAACACACACGTAAAATAATAATTACCCACACATTAGGTGGGAAAAAAGGCTGCCTAAGTATGATTCTCAATCAGAGACAACGATAGACAGCTGTCCCTGATTGAGAACCATACCCGGCCAAAACATAGAAATACAGAAACATAGAAAACAAAACATAGAATGCCCACCCCACATCACACCCTGACCTAACCAAATAGAGAAATAAAACGTCTCTCTAAGGTCAGGGCGTGACAACTTCATATATATTTGGAATTGTGGTTAAATAAAATGTGAACACATTTAAAACTTCTTATGGCTGCAGCCCGGCGTCGGTACACTTATGACAACAGCCACTTCAAGTGCAGGGCGCGAAATTCAAAAGATATTTTTTTTAAATATTTAACTTTCACACATTAACAAGTCCAATACAGCAAATGAAAGGTACACATCTTGTGAATCCAGCCAACATGTCCGATTTTTAAAATGTTTTACAGCGAAAACAGCACGTATATTTATGTTAGCTCACCACCAAATACAAAAAAGCACAGACATTTTTCACAGCACAGGTAGCATGCACAAAGCCAACCTAACTAACCAAGAACCAACCAAACTAACCAACAAACAACTTCATCAGATGACAGTCTTATAACATGTTATTCAATAAATCTATGTTTTGTTCGAAAAATGTGCATATTTCAGGTATAAATCATAGTTTACATTGCAGCTACAATCAGAAATTGCACCGAAAGCAGCCAGAATAATTACAGACACCAACGTCAAATACCTAATTACTCATCATAAAACATTTCTGAAAAATACATAGTGTACAGCAAATGAAAGACAGGCATCTTGTGATTCCAGCCAATATTTCCGATTTATTAAGTGTTTTACAGCGAAAACAAAATATAGCGTTATATTAGCTTACCACAATAGCCAGAAAGACATGCCATTTCCCAGTTAGCGATCGTAACAAACAAGCAAAAGATATATAATTTTTGACTAACCTTGATATTCTTCATCAGATGACAGTCCTATAACATCAGGTTATACATACACTTATGTTTTGTTCGAAAATGTGCATATTTAGAGCTGAAATCAGTGGTTATACATTCTGGTAAAGTAGCTATTTTGTCCCACAACGTCCGGATTTTTTTCTGACACTTTTTATGACACACATATTCTGACCAAATGACTATTCATAAACATAACTAAAAAATACATGTTGTATAGGAAATGATAGATCCATTAGTTCTTAATGAAATCGCAGTGTTAGAATTCTAAAAAATAACTTCATTACGACATCCACTTCGGTATAGCTAGAGTACCCAAACGTTGGGCGCCGACGACTAGTTCACATGCACGACAGATATATGAAATAGCATCATAAAATGTTTCTTACTTTTGGTGATCTTTCATCAGAATGTTGGACAAGGGGTCCTTTGTCCAGAACAGTCGTTGTTTGGATTTAGAACGGACACTTTCCCTCTCGATTTAGGAAGCGCACTAGCCAAGTGGCACGAATCGCTCCATCGTCAACAAAGTCAGAGAACGGAACACGGCAAAACCCCCGAAAATGTTTCAATAATCTGATTAAACTATATTGAAAAAACATACTTTACGATGATATGGTCACATGTATCAAATAAAATCAAAGCCGGAGATAGTAGTCGCCTATAACGACAGCTAAACAAAAGGCAAATCCATGTCTCTCTTCGCGCCTTCCTGAAAACAGGAAATGGAGTACACGTCATTCCATGAGCTGTAATTCGAGTCCAGATCAAGTTACACAGTCCATTTCTTCTCTCACTCATTGTCGACATCTAGTGGAAGACGTATGAAGTGCATCTAAACTAATAAATAACATGGACTTTAATAGGCAGCCCCTGGAACAGAGCCTCAATTTCAGACTTTCCACTTCCTGTCAGGAAGTTTGCTGCAGAATGAGTTCTGTTTCACTCACAGATATAATTCAAACGGTTTTAGAAACTAGAGAGTGTTTTCTATCCAATAGTAATAATAATATGCATATTGTACGAGCAAGAATTGAGTACGAGGCCGTTTGAAATGGGCACCTTTTATCTGGCTACTCAATACTGCCCCTGCAGCCCAAACAGGTTAACAATTGAATCCAACTGAGGCATCTGCATGATATTGACTGTAGTACTTCTCAGTCTTGTCCTATGATTCTGCCTTGAACCAGGAGTAGTCAAGGGACTCAACCAGTACTAAGATGAGATGAGAGATGATGCGAGAAGTTAGTTTAAAAAGATTGCTTCAGATGTTGATTGCATTCTGGATTCAAATCCTCTCTTGCTTAAACGTCAGTAGCATTTCAAATCTCTCAAATCTTTTATTGAAACCTTACTGCCAGTTCATGTAGCATGTAACAATATTGCTTTAGAATTATGTTTTGTCTATATCTTGCCGTTATAAACATCAACAGACAACAAACCACATCCTGTCCTTGGGGATGTTGTAGTACATGTTGTCATTGAAAGACTTAGGATTTAAGGTAAACTACAGCATTGACAGTTATTGACAGTAGTACAGCTAGCTCTTATTGACAGTAGTAAAGCTATACTTTCCATTACTGAGTTGAGACGTTTTCAGTGTGGCAGACTCTTTACAGCAAGGAAATTCAGTGTGGCCCCTCTTTACAGCAAGGAAATTCAGTGTGGCCCCTCTTTACAGCAAGGAAATTCAGTGTGACTCCTCTTTACAGCAAGGAAATTCAGTGTGACTCCTCTTTACAGCAAGGACATTCAGTGTGGCCCCTCTTTACAGCAAGGAAATTCAGTGTGGCAGACTCTTTACAGCAAGGAAATTCAGTGTGGCCCCTCTTTACAGCAAGGACATTCAGTGTGGCGCCTCTTTACAGCAAGGACATTCAGTGTGGCCCCTCTTTACAGCAAGGACATTCAGTGTGACTCCTCTTTACAGCAAGGACATTCAGTGTGACTCCTCTACAGCAAGGAAATTCAGTGTGACTCCAACTGATATTTCATCGCAAATACTTTTTCATCTGAAAATCTGAAGCTCTCTTTCTTGCTCGCTGTGTCGCATCGCCGTCATTTCATGAGAGTTGTCTGTGGTGGTGTTGACTGTCCGTGCGATACACCGGCATCATTAGGATGGGAACGTGGACGTGCCAAATGTCAGCTAAGCTACCCCTTGTCATAATTATAGTTGCCAAGCGAGCTTTGCGTAATCCTTTATCCCATGGATGTCCCACAGACTTGTCGTCGTCATTTTCAACTTCAAAGGGTTGCTCCTCTCACTTGGCCTGCATGTGATCACATTCTACTTCCAGAACTAATGTTTGCTCTCTTGTGAAGTGGGTGGTTGGCGTCGTCTTTGGTATACCTAATTAGCTATATTTCCTTTAATGTCACACCACCAATAGTAAACACCCATTAGAACATGTTGTTATGACAGTATGTATGTATTTGAAGCAATGTTTGGTAAAGTATTTCTTAACTGCGCTTAGTATTTCAAGAGAGTATAGTTTGTATTTAGAAAAACACATTTCTTCGACCAATGTTGATAATTCATCCAGTGGTACCTATTATGGATGATAAGGCTTTATCATGTATCTGGGTTCGGTGTGAGTTGTAATGGAAGACTGGAAGGCAGCTTCCGATTAATTAAGCAAGAGGATATTTGAAAGGAAGCAAGATTTATCTTGCTGGCCTTATCTGCTTTTTAAAAAATCCCTTTACTCAGTAGACGCTTGTGAGGGGCAGCAAAAACATTCAGAATACATCAATAATTCCAAAGCATTTGAGAAAAAGGAATACAAAATGGTAATTGGAAACTTCTCGTCTCCTAAAATAAAAAATTGTCTTTATCAACAAATAAATGTTTTGCCTCGTATGGCAAGCCATGGAGGACATATAGGAAGTCAGAAGTGTATGGCATCCATTTTCAGACTGCACCAACTCCTTGTGACTCTGAGGTTGTCCTAACATGGACACCGCAGAGGTGGGATTAATGAAAAAGCACCGGCACCAGACGTCATCTTTCAGGACATCATGGTAACCTGATGCAGAGATTGGGGTTGGTGTGTGTGGAGGGACTTAATAAGTGTTACCGGTGTGACACATTCATCATGAGGACGTTAGAGGGAGAGGTAGAGAAAGGGAGAGGTAGAGAGAGGGGTAGAGATAGGTAGAGGTAGAGAGAGGGGTCAAATTAAATTAAATTAGAGGGGAGTGTGGGAAGAGGGGAATGTGTGAATGTGTGTAGGCACCCACATACAGTACCAGTCAAAAGTTTGGACACACCTACTCATTGAAGAGATTTATTTTATTTTTTTACTTTTTTCTACATTGTAGAATAATAATGAAGACACACATTTGGAATCATGTAGTAACCAAAAAAGTGTTAAACAAATCAAAATGTATTTTAGATTCTTCAAAGTAGCCACCCTTTGCCTTGATGACAGCTTTGCACACTCTTGTCAATCTCTCAACCAGATTAATGAGGTGGTGACCTGGAATGTATTTCAATTAACAGGTGTGCCTTGTTAAAAGTTAATTTGTGGAATGTATTTCTTTCTTAATACGTTTGAGCCAATCAGTTGTGTTGTGACAAGGTAGGGGTGGTATACAGAAGATATCCCTATTTTGTAAAAGACAAAGTACATATTATGGCAAGAATCACTCAAATAAGCAAATAGAAACAAAGGTCCATCATTACTTTAAGACATGAAGGTCAGTCAATCCGGAAAATGTCAAGAACTTTGAAAGTTTCTTCAAGTGCAGTTGCAAAAACCCTCAAGCGCTATGATGAAACTGGCTCTCATGAGGACCGCCACAGGAAAGGAAAACCCAGAGTTACCTCTGCTGCAGAGGATACGTTCAGTAGAGTTAACGTCACCTCAGATTGCAGCCCAAATAAATGCTTCACAGTTCAAGTAACAGACACATCTCAACATCAACTGTTCAGAGGAGTGTCACACCCTGGTCTGTTTCAACTGTCTTTGTGATTGTCTCCACCCCCTTCCAGGTGTCGCCCATCTTCCCCATTATCCCCTGTGTATTTATACCTGTGTTCTCTGTTGGTCTGTTGCCAGTTCGTCTTGTCTGTCAAGTCAAGCAGCATTTTTTTGTGTCTCAGCTCCTGTTTTTCCTAGTCTCTGTTTTTCTAGCCCTTCTGGTTTTGACCATCCTGACTCTGAGCCCACCTGCCTGACCACTCTGCCCCTGACCCTGACTGCCGTCCTGTACCTTCCTTTGCCCCACCTCTGGATTATTGACCCCT
The DNA here is from genome assembly GCF_016432855.1 of Salvelinus namaycush. Lineage (NCBI taxonomy): Eukaryota > Metazoa > Chordata > Actinopteri > Salmoniformes > Salmonidae > Salvelinus > Salvelinus namaycush. The sequence continues at coordinate 9,877,216 of NC_052346.1, forward strand.
GCCTGCCTTGACCTGTCAGTTGGATTATTAAACCATTGTTAATTCTACATTGTCTGCATCTGGGTCTTACCTTCATACCTGATAGAGGAGACAGCGTGATTCAGGCCTTCAAGGTCAAATTTTTGCAAAGAAACCACTACTAAAGGACACCAATGAGAAGAAGAGACTTGCTTGGGCCAAGAAACTCGAGGGATGGACATTAAACCAGTGGAAATCTGTCCTTTGGTCTGATGAGTCCAAATTTGAGATTTTTGGTTCCAACCGCTGGTTCACCTAACGCAGAGTAGGTGAACGGATGATCTCTGTATGTGAATTTCCCTCCGTGAAGAATGGAGGAGGAGGTGTGATGGTGTGGGGGTGCATTGCTGGTGACACTGTCAGTGATCTATTAAAAATTCAAGGCACACTTAACCATTCATGGCTACCACAGTATTCTGCAGTGATACGCCCTCCCATCTGGTTTTCGTTTATTGAGACTATCATTTGATTTTCAGCAGGACAATGACCCAAAACACACCTCCAGGCTGTGTAAGGGCTATTTGACCAAGAAGGGGAGTGATAGAGTGCTGCGTCAGATGACCTGGCCTCCACAATCACCCGACAAGTGGTCAGCATATGTGGGAACTCCTTCACTGTTGGAAAATAATTCCAGGTGAAGCTGGTTGAGAGAATGCCAGGAGTGTGCAAAGCTGTCATCAATGCAAAGGGTGGCTACTTTGAAGAATCTAAAATATGTTTTGATTTGTTTAGCACTTTTTTTGGTTACTACATGATTCCATATGTGTTATTTCATAGTTTTGATGTCGTCACTATTATTCTACAATTTAGAAAATAGTAAAACTAAAGAAAAGCCTGTGAATTAGTAGGTGTGTCCAAACTTTTGACTAGTACTGTCATTTGCAATCTGGGTCATGTAGGCATCACCTGAAAGCTTGTTCTGTTGCCAACATGACTAGCTAAGTTATTAAATACATCTTACAGTGTTAGGCTTTCACATGTTAATTCAGAGAAACAGATTGTAATTTTGGTGCACATAGAAAGGAATGATGCGTGCATTCAGGTGCGTTTTCCGCTGTGAATTTTCTTCACAATAGAAAAACATAGGGTCAGATATGTTCAGAACAACCCAGGGTGTGATGCCATGTCATCTTGTAACTGTACATCAAACATAGTGATCGTAAACGTTGAAACGTATTCTACAATGTAGAAAATAGTAAAAATAAAGAAAAACCCTTGAATGAGTAGGTATGTCCAAACTTTAGACTGGTAATGTATAAAAATACCTGAATTACCCATGTGACAAGCAGGGTTGATGAAGGGTGTGTGTGTGTGTGTGTGTGTGGGGGGGGGGGAGTGTGTGACATGGTGTGTGTGTGTGTTGAGTGAGGCTAAGCGAAGCAGTCAGCAGTGCAATTTCTTTCCTTCCAGCAACAAGGCACCATCACCTTTCAATTCACCTTCCATGAAAGCTTCCAATTCAATTCACCTAGTAGCATTGGTCTAGTCAGGACTGAAAGATATAATTCTACAGTGTTAGCTTTGATGCTTTCAAAATATCCAATATAACCAGCAGGAGCTTCCCTTTCTCCTATCCTTGCATTTTACTATTGGAATAGTCATTGAGGACTTTGTGTACTGTATAAATCAGGGTGGGCTGCTGAGTGGAGGACGGCTCATAATAATGCCCAAAACATAGTAAATGGAATGGCATCAAACCATGTGTTAGATGTAACTGATTCCACTAATTCCGCTACATTCATTACCATGAGCCCATCCTCCCCAGTTAAGGTGCCACCAACCTCATGTGCTATGACTTCATGGAATGCATATGGTACAAAATCATAAGAACCATATACAGTACAAATAGAGATTGTGTTATTGAATGTCTGACGACCAAGTATAGCAATTTACAAGACACTCATCACATCCACAATTTACTGACACCTTCAGTCACATCTACTGCACAAATCTGAATAGACAATCTCAAGCGTGGCATTACAGCCTAAGCTAGCCTAAGACAAAGATAAAGGGTAAGATTTTCCTACAAGTATCAGGTATAATTTTTTTCAACGTGGTAGAGGCGCAACACTACAACAGTATCTTATTTTGTTCTTTTGTGCAGGAATGCAGCATCAGCACCTCTGTTAAAGCACTAGATTATGCAAAGTGGAGCCCAGAGTCCCAAAGAGCTAGAGGGGAGGAACGAACGGCTGGTTGAGTCTCAACGTTGGATACCTTCTGATCGCTGATAATCAATTCAGTAATTACAGATCTGCGTTGACAAGGGACTAGAAACAGGTCCCTTGCCCACGCGTAGGATATTTTATGAATATGAAGGTGGTGGGAACATATTTGACTAACAAAAGTATTGCCATCTTATTTTAAGGAGGAGTGTGGAGAGAACTGGGAGAGCAGTCTCGAGGCAGCTAGTTTTGTCTTTTGTATTTTATCTGCAAATTTGATAATCTGCTCATCCATGCATTAGCCATTTTTTGGGTGGGTGGGGGTAACGATTGCAATCGACATTGAAATGACTAAAACCACATCGAAACTGTGTAGAAATCATAATAGACCTACATTTATAGACCCTTCATTCTGTCCAGCTAGCTAACAGTCATTGGAAATGAAAGCTAGACAGTCAGGGACCATCAGAAATTCTAAAAGTGATGGTTAGAGGACTATCCATCACTAGGAAATATAATACATTTTAAGTGCAGCTCTTTGGCTCTGAAGACTGAATGTGGCCCACGGGGAAAATAAGTTTGACACCCCTGCATTAGTGCATTTTTCTGTAGAATAACTTGGATAAGTAATTCTGTGTTCATTAGTTAAAGTTCATCTCCTAGAATTGACTCACTCCAAATTGCTCCCTGGCAATCAATGAGACACAAGCATTTTTGCAAATGTGTTTTTGCAACACACACAAAATACCTCTAGCTCTGGCTCAGAATATTAGTTTCTCTATTTCTTTTCAATATAATCACTACATAGAGACGACAGGACACACAACAATTACTTCTAAGATATACATCTGGGTCTAAGGAGATGGACTATGCCATGTGACATGAGTTAGGACCTGATGCATTTTTGCAACCTGGAGTCTGAGTTAATGCAACCTGTTGTATCTGTTGCACCCTGTTATATCAGCATTTGGAAAATACAGCACCACAGCATTTTACGAACCAGCGACATATAAATGCATAAGGCAACGGGTGAGGATTTAATCTTATGTCTTCATTCATTCTGTGCCCATATACGATTGATTACATTTTCTTTTCACCTTATGTTCTGAGGATTTTATTAGGAGGGGGTAATTTCACCTCTTACCTCTAGGTGGGTCAATTTCACCTTCAGCCGATGCCATCCATCACCTAGCTGTGTGATTCACTTCACACAGGAAAATAGGTCAGAGAATGGGCCACCCAGATACTGCAGATTAGCACCGGGTGTCAACCACAGCCGCGACTGCCAAAGCAATCCAGAGACAAAGGCAGGATCAAATTGAAAAGCCGACTGCTTTTTTCCTACAGGGATCGAGGATGATACACAAGGAAATATTTTATCACTCCAAGATATACTTTTGTACTGTGCTGAATTTGTTCTGGCTATTGCCGATGATGATGATAGTTCTGTCCCATTTGTCATTTTATACATCTGACGTGTTAGAATTATTGAGTTTGCTCGATGGCTATATCTTTTAGAGCCCTCAAACTTAACTCTTGACCTTGAAGCCAGTTCCACTGCTTTTTTCCCATTGTTACCCTCTAATCAGGGACGATTTAGGCCTGGGACACTAGGTGTGTGCAATTAATTAGGAGGTAGAACAGAAAACCAGCAGGCTCCGGATCTCACAGTGTAAAAGTTGGATACTCCTGTTCTAGAGCAATATCTCAAGAGGAAGCCGTGTTATAGGATATAGTAGAAACATAAAAAATGTTTATTGTGTTTGTTTGTTGTTTATTAAATACAACACCCTCAACTATCAACTATATATTCATATGACTTTATTGATTGAAACCTATAACATCATTACCGACCTGTGTGCAATAATGTATGTCACAGTATGGTCAAATGACTTGTTTACAAATGGGCTCAAACCAACTAGGATAAATGTGTTTGGAATTGGACCAGCACCGCAAAATCTTGACTCAGCTAGACCATTGGAGCGCTGTCAGCAAACTGCGTTGCTATTGCTTCCTTTGCTTCCTATTGCTTCCTTTGCTTCCTATTGCTTCCTATTGCTTCCTTTTGGTTCCCACGGATTGACAGAGTGCACGATCGACATTACATAGCATGTTCTTGATTTTACAAATGGGGTGGCTCAACCAAAGATAAACATGTAGTCCATTTGAATGTTATTCCTGGGAATTCAAGTGTTGAATATCAGTGTCTTCGAGTGTCTGACTTGCATTTCAGTAATTTGGTCCTCCTTACAGATCTCAGGTTAGGTTTGTCATTTTGCTCAACAGGATGATCATTTTACTGAACTCACACCACATAATGAGGTAATGAGCCAAATGTTGCTTGAATAATGCAAAGGCTTTAATCCATATTGGCCTCTGACTCTGAGTGGAGGAAAACAATGCACTGAACTTAGTATAACAAGCATAGGTCAAGGCAGAAAACACTCTTCTGAAATGAATGGCAATCTTAATACTCCCACGAAGCTGTTGTTGCACTCATTTGTTCTGTGAATCAAAAAGCACAACAGTTTGTCAACGCTAAGACTCGTCGGTAAGTGGCAATTACCTTTAAAAAGTATACGGCTTCACCGGGCTCGCTCTTGGGGTGGTATATCGGAACTGCGGTAGCAAGCGGAGTCTCAGAACTATGCCCCACTGGGAACACCCAAACACAAGTCTGTGTGAATCTGGACACAGTCAGAGGCCCTTTTTCTACCTGTGGTGTAATTATAAAATGGCAAACCATAAAACACAGATATTGTTTTATTCTTTGTCTTGTTTTTCTCTCAAAATCACACTTTTTTTTAAAGAGAAAAACAACAACATTCTCAGTCTACAACAATGCTTAAAACACATCCGGAGACCACTTTTGAGGTCTCAGAAAAATCTAAAAACATTTCATTTTCGGGTGTAAATACCCTTTCATTCAAGTGAGCACCAGCAAGAAACTTGTTTGGTAAGAGGTGTTTCTGTAGCACACATGTGATTGCAGAGTTTGTCAAATAAATCGCCATTGGATTGATGCAAATAGTCATGATTTCATTCTGGCATGTAGGCATAGGCTTCTTAGTAGTTAACATTTATTTGAGAAGGTCTTTGGGAAAGCCTTTCCATCTACCAGGAGACTCATATCGTTATTAGCAGCATCGCTAACGACTACACAAAGTGGTCGACAAACGTGCACTCTCAGGCAGGGCCATTCCAGCGTTACCTCTTCAGAAAGTTGAAGGAAAATATGAATCATTGATGCATTCGTCTTATGATAATCTTTGGAAGATTAATACATGTTCTAATACGTTCAATACACTTAGTTGATTTCCTGAACAAAACATGAAGGACACCTTTCACGTGAATCCACGCGACAGCTATGATCCCTTATTGATGTCACTCGTTAAATCCACTTCAATCAGTGTAGATGAAGGGAGAGGAGACAAGTTAAAGAAGGATTTTTAAGCCTTGAGACCATTGAGACATGGATTGTTTATGTGTGCCATTCAGAGGGTGAATGGGCCAGACAAAATATGTAAGTGCCTTTGAACGAAGTATGGTAGTAGGTGCCAGGGGCAGCAGTATGTGTCAAGAACTGCAACTGTGCTGGGTTTTTCACGCTCAACATGTTTCCCGTGTGTATCAACAATGGTCACCCAAAGGACTTCTAGCCAACTTGTCACAAATGTGGGAAGCATTGGAGTCAACATGGGCCAGCATCCCTATGGAACGCTTTGACACCTTGAAGAGTCCATGCCCCGAGGCTGTTCTGAGGGCAAAAGGGGGACAAAAGTGGGGGTTGCAACTCAATATTAGGAAGGCATTCTTAATGTTTTGTACACTTATTGCCTTCAGAAAATATTCACACCCCTTGATTTTTTCCACATTTTCTTGTGTTACTTGTGCATTATAGCATTATAGCTACTGCACAATACTAACCTAAATGACAGAGTGAAAAGAAGGAAGCCTGTGCAGAATAAAAATATTCCAAAACATGCACCCTGTCTGCAATAAGGCACTAAAGTAAAACAGCAAAACATTTGGCAAAGAAATTAACTTTATGTCCTGAATACAGAGTTGAATGAGCCACTCAACACATGTGTTTTTCTGTTATTAGAAAAATTAGATTTCAGATTTCCACGTTTCCACGTTATGTTTGTCCCCCATAAGACACTAGATGAGGAAGCATATTTCACTTCCTCAATATCCCCAGAATGAATATAAAATAACTCAAGAAATCTATAATTCATTTTTTTGTTATAGCCGATAATGTTTTAGTTGTGCAACTTTACATCTAACTAAGGTGTTTCATGCAGTATTTCTCAAGTCAAAATGTGTGACATGTTGTTTTATGTAAACAGTCAGAGCTGTTGGGCAGGTCTGTCTCACTGTCTAAGCTATTGGATAGACAACAATCACCGCAGCTGTTCACCCCATGTTAGCGGGTAAATGGACATTGTCAAATCAAAACACAACTTTAATTTACCCGGTGTGACGCACAGGTATTCGGAACTCAGTTTTAGACGAGACTGACATTATGACCAAAATTATCATGTTTACACGTTGTAGTCAATTTTGACACTAGAATAACTGTTTGTGACTTATATCGATGCCACATAAGCCGCTTTCAAAGGGATTTCTTGCTTTTTAAAGGCAGTCGCTCTTTCATGGCTGTAATATGAGAAATCTGAAGGATAATCTAAATTACTGAGTTATAAGGCACTAAAGTAAAACTGCCCAAAAAATGGTCCTTTATGTCCTGAATTTGTTTGAAGCAAATCCAACACAAAACAACGCTGAGTACCACTATTCATATTTTTAAGCATGGTGGTGGCTGCATCATGTTATGGGTATGCTTGTCAGTGGCAAGGACTAGGGAGTTTAAGATCAAAATATACAGAATAGAGCTTAGTTCAGGCAAAATCCTAGAGGAAAACCTGGTTGTCTGCTTTCCAACAGACACTGAGAGACAAATTCACCGTTCAGCAGGGCAATAACCTAAAACACAAGGCCAACTATACACTGGAGTTGCTTACCGAGACGATATTGAATGAGTGGCCTAGTTACAGTTTTGAATTAAATCGGCTTGAAAATCTATGGCAAGACATGAAAATGGCCGTCTAGAAATTATGAACAACCAACTTGACAGAGCTTGAAGAATAAATAAAATATATAATTTGCTAATATTGTACAATCCAGGTCTACACAGAAAGACTCACAGCTGTAATTGCTTCCAAAGTTAATTCTAACATGTATTGACTCTTTGGTGTAAATACTTATGTAAATTAGATATTTCTGTAAATTCAATAAATTTGCTAAAATTTCTAAAATATGTATTCACTTTGTCATTATAGGGTATTGTTTGTAGATGGGTGACAAAAAATATATATCTATTACATGTTTTATTCAGGCAATAACACAACAAAATTTGGAATAAGTCAACGGGTGTGAATACTTTCTGAAGGCACTGTATACTGTATTCTCCCCTCTCCTTCCCCTTTACTCCATTCCTTTCCAGTTTGGTAAGATTGAACCGAATTGAATGTTCTGCCTTGCCAGTTCCCACTCACTAAACATCATTTGCATTTCTATTTCACAGATGAAACCACAGCTTATGAAGAGAATACAGACAGCATTAGAGGATCCCTGAATTGGGAGTCGTCACGCCGGCTTTCTCCACAGTAAGTTCTTATTAAAGTGTAGACTGAGCACATTGTGTACCGGCTGGTATGAACCAGCTAGCAAAGAAACAACTTTCAGCTATTTATTTGTAACCTGATGCCACAGGTAATCTGATTTACCTAGTGGCTATTCTAGAAAGTCACCTGAGCATCAAAATAAGATGGAAACTATGAAACCGATCATCTTGGTCTTTGGAACGTGATTATAAAAAATGTGAATACACAACAAAAACATGACTGCAGGGAACATTCTAACAACGAGAATGAATGTGAGCGCTGCTGACAACAGCAAACCTAGCTGTGGGCTCTTGGGGATGTGTGGGCTTACTTGGCTTGGTTGGTGCTGAGAGAGAGGTCCTACCACTGAGCTCCTCTCCATCTTTCCCAGGCTGCAGCGTGCTGTATATAGAGGAGTTAAATTCTAAGAGGAGCCGTGGCTAAGCTCCCTGTGAATGGTGCCATCGCTCACTGGGGGGTGGGGGGGTAATTAAAGAGAGAGAGAGCGAGAGCGAGAGAGACAGACAGTGTCTGTCTGTCTGTCTGTCTGTCTCTGTGTGTCTGTGTGTCTGTGTGTCTGTGTGTCTGTCTGTCTGGATTTGGACTGTGTCTACAATTAGACTGGAGTGTCATTTCTGCTGTGGGGCGTTATGTTAAATAACGTACCTTAGGAAATTGTTAAAATAGAAAGCTTATGTAAATGCTGATACAGATGATGCTGATGATGATATAATGGAGTATGAGGATTTGGTTGTGATTTTAAAGGGCTATACTGCAGTTTGGGTAGTATAGTAGTATAATTTCTTAGATCTGTTACTTGTTGGAAATGTACTTTTCCACTATACCAGAATAACTTACTACTCCTATTTTTAACAGAAAAGCCATTATCAAATATTACAAAAACGGTCTATATCCATTCCCTTCTTGCAAATAATTTCACTCCAAGCTACAGTGGAAGTTGGAAGTTTACATACACTTAGGATGGAGTCATTAAAACTTGTTTTTCAACCACTCCACAAATTTCTTGTTAACAAACTATAGTTTTGGCAAGTCGGTTAGGACATCTACTTTGTGCATGACTCAAGTCATTTTTGAAACAATTGTTAACATACAGATTATTTCACTTATCATTAACTGTATCACAATTCCAGTGGGTCTGACGTTTACATACACTAAGTTGTCTGTGCCTTTAAACAGCTAGGAAAATTCCAGAAAATAATGTCATGGCTTTAGAAGCTTCTGATAGGATAATTGACGTCATTTGAGTCAATTGGAGGTGTACCTGTGGATGTATTTCAAGGCCTACCTTCAAACTCAGTGCCTCTTTGCTTGACATCATGGGAAAATCAAAAGAAATCAGCCAAGATCTCAGGAAATAAATTGTAGACCTCCACAAGTCTGGTTCATCCTTGGGAGCAATTTCCAAACGCCTGAAGGTACCACCTTCATCGGTACAAACAATAGTACGTAAGTATAAACACCATGGGACCAAGCAGCCGTCATACCGCTCAGGAAGGAGACACGTTCTGTCTCCTAGAGATGAACGTACTTTGGTGCGAAAAGTGCAAATCAATCCCAGAACCACAGCCAAGGACCTTGGGAAGATGCTGGAGGAAACGGGTACAAAAGTATTTATATCCACAGTAAAATGAGTCCTATATCGACATAACCTAAAAGGCCTCTCAGCAAGGAAGATGCCACTGCTCCAAAACCGCCATAAATAAAGCCAGACTACGGTTTGCAACTGCACATGGGGACAAAGATCGTACTTTTTGGAGAAATGTCCTCTAGTCTGATGAATCAAAAATAGAACTGTTTGGCCATAATGACCATCGTTATGTTTGGAGGAAAAGGGGGGATGCTTGCAAGCCGAAGAACACCATCCCAACCGTGAAGCACGGGGGTAGCAGCCTCATGACGTGGGTGTGTTTTGCTGCAGGAGGGACTGGTGCACTTCACAAAATAGATGGCATCATGAGGGAGGAAAATTATGTGGATATATTGAAGCAACATCTCAAGACATCAGTCAGGAAGTTAAAGCTTGGTCGCAAATGGGTCTTCCAAATAGACAAGCTTACTTCCTAAATTGTGGCAAAATGGCTTAAGGACAACAAAGTCAAATTATTGGAGTGGCCATCACAAAGCCCTGACTTCAATCCTATGGAACATTTGTGGGCAGAACTGAAAAAGTGTGTGCGAGCAAGGAGGCCTGCAAACCTGACTCGGTTACACCAGCTTTGCCAGGAGGAATGGGCCAAAATTCACCCAACTTATTGTGGGAAGCTTGTGGAAGCCTACCTGAATCGTTTGACCCAATTTAAAGGCAATGCTACCAAATACTAATTGAGTGTATGTAAACTTCTGACCCACTGGGAATGTGATGAAATAAATAAAAGCTGTTATAAATCATTATCTCTCCTATTATTCTGACATTTCACATTCTTAAAACAAATTTGTGATCCTAACTGACCTAAGACAGGGAATTTTTACTAGGATTAAATGTCAGGAATTGTGAAAAAAGAGTTTAAATGTATTTGGCTAAGGTGTACTGTATGTAAACTTCAGACTTCAGACTGTATGTCCAAAGCTTGGAGAGGGGAAAAAAAAAAAAATTCTAAAACATCACACTCCTTGAAGATATTGATGTTTGGATGAACAAAAAACATCCATTTGAAACCCTGACCCTGTGCGGCCTTGTCTCTTGTTGATTTTTGTTAACATGGATCTCGTCCGAAAAGCACAGATTGACAAACCGGTATGTTCTTGTTTACTTGATTAGAAGAATTCCCAGGCGCTTAGCGAGCTTCAGAGTGGGTGTATGCAAGGCAAGAGCAGGCTATTAGCACCATCTCATCGCTTTTTTCTCTCTCTCAACCCAGGCTGCAACGGCGAACCAGTAAACATTAGAGAGCTGTTTCTTCTTTGCCCATAAGGAATTAGGGAATTTGAGACTGTTTTTAAGTAGACATGACTAAGTCATCGTGGGCCGGCAAAGAGCTGTTAATTATCGAGGCTAACATAACAGGAGGAAAGCTGTGAGCGAAACTATGGGATTGTCTGGATTCTTATATTCAACACAAATCTAACTGGTGTTGTCTTTGGGTACACAGTGCCTGGTTTGGCGGTGTCATGAAAGTTTGTGCTCTTGAAAAGTTTGCGCTCTTTGCTAGTCATATTTCTACTTTCCCTCAGTGAGAGGCAAAGGGCATAAGGGAAATGTACAAAATAGGGTTTGAAGGTGAATGGATGTTAGGTTGCTGGGTTGATTCTTCTAGCCTTCTGGTAACTTCCAGACATTTTAGAAGTTTCCCGGGCTGCTTAGCAACTGTAGAATGTGAGGTAACGGGGGCTGTGTGTGTATGTGTGTATGTGTGTGCACACCTCAATTTATTTTTTGCAATTAGAAGTTAGTTTGACTGCTACAGTAGAACCCATGGAACAGTGGGCGAGGAACCACCTATTTGATGATAAGGTGCATTAAACCCAAATATCAACAGAACCTTCCGGCTGTGAAGAATCCCTAGCGTTTTTTTTCTTTATTTCAAACTCACGAGGCACAAATCAGTTGTACACCCTTGCCGTACACTTCAGGAAAAGTAAAACAGCCACTCCGTAGCTGAGGGTCGAATGGGGAGACTGTCATTCATTTGGCCAGAGTTTCATCTTTCAAACTAAACAAAGGTGCCACATTGGCTGCATGAGAGGACAATGTTGGCAGACTCCAATGTAGAGTTATTGCCAAGCCTTAGCGCTCTCTCCATCTCCTGCGGTGGCTCTTAAGCAGGATATAGTCATCACATGGAGTGGCTCGCTTGTTTGCAGTTAAGCACATTTACCTAGTTATTTTAACATCCACGTGGGGCGATCTGGCAGTAGCTGGAGGAGGACATTATCCTTATTGGCACTTGAGACACTTCAGTACTCATGGCAACCACTTTACATTTGAAATCTGTTTTGCTCATCTGTCAAATGGGCTTGTTTCCTCTATAAATTGTTTGTTTGGCACAGACCATTTCTCTAGATGGAGTGCTGAAGCAAGATGTTCACAATCCTAGATATTTGATGTTGCAGTTGAGGTAAGTAATAATTCTGACATGTACTGTTATCATCCCGCATGAAAGGCCAAAATGCATTATGCACAGCGCCACATTTTCAGCAATGACTTAAAATAACTTTTAATGCAGTACAGCTAAAAGACATTTGGAAATTAATATGGTAAGACAGGACCAAAATGGAGGATACGACTGGATTGAGTCTAAATATCTGGTTCCGACATCTCCCGGCGGGCTCGCCTCAGATCAAAAGAAAGAGGAAGAAAAACACAACAGAGTGAGAATAGAGTGGTGGGCCGCACACACCGAGCGAAAACACGACTCTCCTCTGTGACGCGCCGTGATGAACTGCGCTCCTGACAGATAAATCTGACGCAGTGAAAAGGCAGGATGCTGAGCCGGGCGTTCAGCACTCTCTGGAGCGCCGGGGCCGACGTGTCAGGAATGCGGGAACAGATGCTCCACACGTAGAGCGAGGAGCCTGGCCTAATTTAGACGGCGGTGATGAAAAATGGACAGTGAAAGTGCTTACTCTGCTTAGCCTGCCCTCATCCACTCTCCTCTCTTCCCCTCTCATCGCCCAACCCCACCCCCATCATCCTCTATGGGGATGCATGAGGAGTGGAGTGGCTGCTTCCCCAATAGAAGGTGCTAACTTAATTAGCCCTCCGCCACTTTGCATCCCCCCTCCCCTTCCTTCTCCTCCACTTCCTCATCCTCCGCCTCATAGCTGATTATCTGGACCGTTGTCAAATCAAATTTAATTTGTCACATTATATTTGTGAAATGCTTCCCAACAATGCAGAGAAATATTTTGGGAAAAATAATAAAATTAGGAATTAGTACACAATGTGCAATGATAACTTGGCAATATACAAGGGGTACCAGTACCAAGTCGATGTGCAGGGGTATGAGGTATTTGAGGTAAATATGTACAGTGCATATAGGTAGGGGTAAAGTGACTAGGCAAAATGATAGATGATTAAAAGTAGCAGCAGAGTCAAAAGAGTCAGTGCAAAAAGGGTCAATGCAGATGGGTAGCTATTTGGGTAGCTATTTAGTAGTCTTGGGGGTAGAAGCAGTTCAGGGTCCTTTTGGTTCCAGACTTGGTCCATTGGTACCGTTTGCTGTACAATAGCAGAGAGAACAGTCTAAGACTTGGTTGGCTGGAGTCTTTGGCAATTTTTAGGGCCTTCCTCTGACACCACCTGGTATAGAGGTCCTGGATGGCAGGGAGCCCAGCCCAAGTGATGTACTGGGCAGTACGCACTACCCTATGTAGCGCCTTGCGGTCAGATGCCAAGCAGTTGCCATACCAAGCTGTGAAGCAGCAGGTTAAGATGCTCGCAATGGTGCAGCGGTATAACTTTTTGAGGATCTGAGGTCCTGACAAGAGGGAGGAGGGAGGTAGGGCTTCTTTCATGCAAATCAGTAACATGCCTACCGGGAACATAGCAACACCTCAAGGTGAGATTTGATTTGTGCAATTAAACCATTTGGCCATTTTTTATAGTAAAGACCATGTGTGCAAGCAGGAGCGTCATGCACCCCAAAAACTTGAAGAGGCACAAAGTACGTGAGGATTGCTGGGAGGGTAGTCTGGAGGGGGGTTAGTCCCCCCAACCGGAAGTAGAAATATTTAGCATTTTTCAAACAAGTGAAACAGCGTTTTCCTGCAATCTAGAGCCATAATCATTATGCTTAATTCTATGTAAAACATGTTTATTTTTCAGCAGTATCTAAGCATACCTCTTGAGCTGTCAATATTCTCCTGACTGTTTCTTTTTTTAACAATAATTATTTACTAAATATGTTTCTCTGCATCTCTGCTTATTTCAGTGAATCAAAAAATAAGTATTTTACAGAAGAACTTCCACCAGTTAAGTCTAGTAACATGTCTGCTGCTGGTGTCTGACATCCTTTTATGGCTTGGACAAACTGTCCAAATACAGCAATGGAGCTGTTGTTAAACGAGGCGGTCTGGGCCATCTCAGCTGCTCTGGCTGTCCTGTCAGCTGCACTGGCTGCTGTCTCGTCTTCACACAGCTGATTGAAGCGTTGATTGTGCTGCTGACGCTGGGTCTTCAAGTGTCTCCAGGTATGAGGCCTCAGTCCCCCTCATGAAGTTCAGGTATTCACTGGTTGTGCTCACCATGTGTTTTCTCTCCCTTGGGAAAATATATAGGCATAAGTAATGCACAGGACAGCACAGGAATAATAAGGTACAAACTCCAAAGCTAACCTGATGGCAGCCAGTGTGAGTGCAGTTTTGTTCTACAACCATGTATTGTCAGTGTAGGGCCAACCAGATCTACCAACCAGATCAGTGGAGGCTCCTCAGAGGAAGGGGATGACCATCCTCCTCAGTGAATTTCCATTTAACATTTTTTTTTTTACATTTCAAAAGATATCCTTCTTCAATAAAACTATACTACATATAATCACATGTCACAAAATAACTGATTAAATCACATTATTTTGCAAAGAAGGTCGACAGGAGCCTCAAGGGTAGCAAAATAGTGTAGCCGGAGGACAGCTAGCTTCCGTCATCCTCTGGGTACATTGACTTCAATACAAAACTTAGGAGGCTCATGGTTCTCACCCTTCCATAGACTTACACAGTAAATATGACAACTTCCGGAGGATGTCCTCCAACCAATCAGAGCTCTTGCAGCATATACTGACATGTTGTCCACCCAATCAATGGATCAGATAATTTATCTGGTACTGAATTTTTTTTGAAAAAGCTGTTGTGCAGCAACTCACTGCCTTCCTGATGACAAACAATGTATACGTAAGCTTCAGTCTGGTTTTAGACCCCATCATAGCACTGAGACTGCACTTGTGAAGGTGTTGAATGACCTTTTAATGGCGTCAGACCGAGGCTCTGTGTCTGTCCTTGTGCTCCTAGACCTTAGTGCTGCTTTGATACCATCGATCACCACATCCTTTTGGAGAGATTGGAAACCCACATTGGTCTACACGGACAAGTTCTGGCCTGGTGTAGATCTTATCTATCGGAAAGATATCAGTTTGTCTCTGTAGATGGTTTGTCCTCTGACAAATCAACTGTAAACTTCGGTGTTCCTCAAGGCTCCTTTTTAGGACCACTATTGTTTACACTATATAGTTTACCTCTTGGTGATGTCATTTGGAAACCTAATGTTAACTTTCACTGCTATGCGGACGGCACACAGCTGTACATTTCGATGAAACATGGTGAAGCCCCAAAATTGCCCTCCCTGGAAGCCTGTGTTTCAGACATTAGGAAGTGGATGGTGGCAAATGTTCTACTTTTAAACTCGGACAAAACAGAGATGCTAGTTCTAGGTCCCAAGAAACAAAGATACCTTCTGTTTAATCTGACAATTAATCTTGATGGTTGTACAGTTATCTCAAATAAAACTGTGAAGGACCTTGGCGTTACTCAGCTCTCTTTTGACGAACATATCAAGACTGTTTCAAGGACAACTTTTTTCCATCTACATAACATTGCAAAAATCTGAAATTGTCTGTACAAAAATGATGCAGAAAAAATGTATCCATGCTTTTGTCACTTCTAGTTTAGAATACTGCAATGCTCTACTTTCCGTCTACCCGGATAAACCACTAAATAAACTTCAGTTAGTGCTAAACACGGCTGCTAGAATCTTGACTAGAGCCCAAACATTTTATCATATTACTCAAGTGCTAGCCTCTCTACACTGGCTGCCTATTAAGGCGAGGGCTGATTTCAAGGTTTTACTGCTAACCTACAAAGCATTACATGGGCTTGCTCCTACCTATCTTTACTAGTTGGTCCTGCCGTACATACCCACACGTACGCTACGGTCACAAGACGCAGGCCTCCTTACTGTCCCTAGAATTTCTAAGCAAACAGCTGGAGGCAGGGCTTTCTCCTATAGAGCTCCATTTTTATGGAATGGTTTGCGTATCAATGTAAGAGACGCAGACTCGGTCTCAACCTTTACGTCTTTATTGAAGTCTCATCTCTTCAGTAGGTCCTATGATTGAGTGTAGTCTGGCCCAGGAGTGTGAAGGTGAACAGAAAGGCACTGGAGCAACGAACTGCCTTTGCTGTCTCTGCCTGGCCGGTTCCCCTCTCTCCACTGGGATTCTCTGCCTCAAACCCTTTTACGGAGGCTGAGTCACTGGCTTACTGGTGCTCTTCCATGCCGTCCCCAGGAGGGGTGCATCACTTGAGTGGGTTGACTGACGTGATCTTCCTGTCCGGGTTGGTGCCCCCCCACGGTGCGTACCCGTGGGCTATACTCGGCCTTGTCTCAGGAAAGTAAATTGGTGGTTGAAGATATCCCTCTAGTGGTGTGGGGGCTGCACTTTGGCAAAGTGGATATGGTTATATCCTGCCTGTTTGGCCCTGTCCGGGGGTATTGTCGGACAAGGCCCAGAGTGTCTCCCGACCCCTCCTGTGTCAGCCTCCTGTATTTATGCTGCAATAGTTTATGTGTCTAGAGTATTTATCCTGTCTTATCCGGTCTCTCTCTCTCTCTCTCTCTCTCTCTCTCTCTCTCTCTCTCTCTCTCTCGCTCTCTCGCTCTCGCTCTCTCTCTCTCTCTCTCTCTCCGGTCTCTCTCTCTCTCCGGTCTCTCTCTCTCTCTCTCTCTCTCTCTCTCTCTCTCTCTCTCTCTCTCTCTCTCTCTCGGACCATGCCTCAGGACTACCTGGCCTGATGACTACTTGCTGTCCACCTGGTCATGCTGCTGCTCCAGTTTCAACTGTTCTGCCTGCGGCTATGGAACCCTGACCTGTTCACCGGACGTGCTACCTTGTCCCAGACCTGCTGTTTTCAACTCTCCAGAGACAGACGGTGCAGTAGAGATACTCTGAATGATTGGCTATGAAAAGCCAACTGACATTTACTCCTGAGGTGCTGCCCTGTTGCACCTTCTACAACCACTGTGATTATTATTATCTGACCCTGCTGGTCATCTATGAACATTTGAACATCCTGTTATAATCTCTCCCCGGCACAACCAGAAGAGGACTGGCCACCCATCATAGCCTGGTTCCTCTCTAGGTATCTTCCTAGGTTCCGGCCTTTCTAGGGAGTTTTTCCTAGCCATTGTGCTTCGACACCTGCATTTCTTGCTATTTGGGGTTTTAGGTTGGGTTTCTGTACAGCACTCTGTGAGATCAGCTGATATAAGAAGGGCTTTATAAATACATTTGATTAACCTGCCAACAGCCAATGAAGTTGCAGGGCGCCAAATTCAATCAACAGAAATCTCATAATTCAAATATCTCAAACATACAAGTATTAGACACCATTTTAAAGATACAATTCTCGTTAATCCAACCACAGTGTACGATTTCAAAAAGGCTTTTCGGCGACAGTAAAACATATCATTATGTTAGGTCAGCAACTAGTCACAGAAAGCATACAGCGATTTTCCAACCAAAGAGAGGAGTCACAAAAAGCAGAAAAAATTCATCACTAACCTTTGATATTCTTCATCAGATGACACTCCCGGGACAACATGTTACACAATACATGTATGTTTTGTTCGATCAAGTTCATATTTATATCCAAAAACCTCAGTTTACATTTGGCTTTGCCTCCAAAACATCCCGTGAATTTGCACAGAGCCACATCAATTTACAGAAATACTCATAATAAACATAGATAAAAGATACAAGTGTTATTCACAGAATTAAAGATATACTTCTCCTTAGTGCAACCGCTGTGTCAGATTTAAAAAAAACTTTACGGAAAAGCAAACCATGCAATAATCTGAGTACGGCGCTCAGACAACAAATCAAGCAAACAGATATCCGGCCTTGTTGGAGTCAACAGAAGTCAGAAATAGCATTATAAATATTCACTTACCTTTGATGATCTTCATCAGAATGCACTCCCAGGAATCCCAGATCCACAATAAATGTTTGATTTGTTCGATAAAGTTCATCTTTATGTCCAAATACCTCCTTTTTGTTCGCGCGTTTAGCCCAGTATTCCAAATTCGTGACGCGCGATCACTAGGAGCAGACGAAAAGTCAAAAAGTTCCGTTACAGTCCATAGAAACATTTCAAACGAAGTATAGAATCAATCTTTAGGATGTTTTTAACATGAATCTTAAATAATGTTCCAACCGGAGAATTCCTTTGTCTTCAGAAATGCAATGGAACTCAAGCTAACTCTCACGTGAACGCGCATGGTCAGCTCATGGCACTCTGGCAGAGACCTTACTCAATCCCCTCTCATTCGCCTCCCACTTCACAGTAGAAGCATCAAACAAGGTTCTAAAGACTGTTGACATCTAGTGGAAGCCTTAGGAAGTGCAATATGACCCCATAGACACTGTGTATTTGATAGGCCAAATGTTGAAAAACTACAAACCTCAGATTTCCCACTTCCTGATTGGGTTTTTCTCAGGTTTTCGCCTGCCATATGAGTTCTGTTATATTCACAGACACAATTCAAACAGTTTTAGAAACGTCAGAGTGTTTTCTATCCAAATCTATTATTTTCTCTGCGCTACGGATCCCTTTAGCGGGATCATTTTCCTAAACAACCGCTGAATTGCAGGGTGCAAAATATTACTAAAAATATTTATAATCATGCAATCACAAGTAAAATATACCAAAACACAGCTTAGCTTGTTGTTAATCCACCTATCGTGTCAGATTTTGAAAATATGCTTTGCAGCGAAAGCAATCCAAGCTTTTGTGAGTGTATCAATCAATGCTAGAACAGCTAGCCCCAAATTAGCATGTTCACGAAAGTCAGAAAAGCAATAAAATGAATCGCTTACCTTTGATAATCTTCGGATGTTTGCACTTACGAGACTCCAAGTTACACAATAAATGTTATTTTTGTTTGATAAATATTACTTTTATAACAAAAAAATGCCATTTGGGTTGCGCATTATGTTCAGAAAACCAAAGCCTCGTTCCGTTCGACGAAAATTCCAAAAAGTATCCGTAATGTTCGTAGAAACATGTCAAATGTTTTTTATAATCAATCCTCAGGTTGTTTTTAACAAACATAATCGATAATATTTCAACCGGACCGTAACCCATTCAATAAAAGAGAGAAAGAAAATGGAGAGCTACCCCTCTCACGCGCAGGAACTAATCAAAGGACACCTGACTACTTTTGAAAAATCTCGCTCATTTTTCAAAATAAAAGCCTGAAACCATGTCTAAAGCCTGGTCACAGCCTGAGGAAGCCATTGGAAAAGGAATCTGGTTGATACCCTTTTAAATGGAAGAAATACGGGCAAGGAAACAGATTTAAAAAAAAATAATAATAACTTCCGGGTTAGATTTCCTCAGGTTTTCGCCTGCAGAATCAGTTTTGTTATACTCACAGACAATATTTTGACAGTTTTGGAAACTTTTTGTTTTTTCTATCCTAATCTGTAAATTATATGCATATTCTACGATCTGGACCTGAGAAATAGTCCGTTTACCTTGGGAACGTTATTAAAAAAATAACAATAATCTGACCCCTAGCGTCAAGAGGTTAATAATATGCATATATTAGCAACTGGGACTGAGTAGCAGGCAGTTTACTCTGGGCACGCTTTTCATCCAAACGTGAAAATGATGCCCCCTAGCCCAACAGGTTTTAATAAGCTACAGCAAGCTAGCACTGCAGTGCAGTGCATGAAATGTGGTGAGTAGTTGACTCAAAGATAGAGAAAGACAATAGTTCAAAAGATTTGAACAAATTAATTTCTTCCAAAATGAAGGAGACTCAAGAGAGAAACAGAGAGAGAGAGAGAGATTGTCCAAAAAAATCAGTTTCACTTACTTACAAATGCAGCTAGCTAGTTAAGCCTACTGAAACACCCTGCTCAAACAGAGGGATGCTGTGTTAGCTAGCTGTCTATGACTTTCCAAGACAGCACTGGAACTCTTCCAAGTCAAGGTAAGCTTTTGGTTTTACTAATGTATTGCCACCGGGGCCCCTTAGGTGTAACTGCTTACTAACTGTACACTGTAACGTTTCTGCATGATTGTAGCGGGTTTACAAATGTGTTAGTTCTATTAGCTATTCTGACTATGAAATTACCTTAGCTAATATGGTGACAATGATGTAGGCTGTGTATAGCGGTTTGGCTTAGAATGTAAGGATCGAAGCAGGAGATGAGAAGCAGGTACAGGGAGTGAAGGTTTCATAGCTGACGGATATGAAACGGAACAGGAACAGCATCTGGACAGGAAAACATAACAACAATTAATGCGGACGCCGAGGAACAGACAGATATACAGGGGGTAATCAACAACGTGAAAGAGTCCAGGTGAGTCCAATGAGCGCTGCTGCGCGTAATGATGGTGACAGGTGCATGTAAAGAAGCGTAGCCTGGCATTCTTGAGCGGAAGGGGGAGTGGGAGCAGGCGTGACAGTACACCCCCCCCCCCCCACACACACACACACACACCTGGCGAGCCAGTTGAGGCGTGGGAGCCTGACGATCCGGCTGAGGCGTGAAAGCCTGACGATCCCGCTGCGGTGGAGAAGCCCGATGGGCCGGCTGAAGCATGACGTGATATGGTAACCTGCCGAGCCAACCGAGGCAAGGAAACCTCTCGAGCCAGCTAGGGTGTGACAGCCCAACGAGCCAGCTTAGGCACCCCCGGTTCCATCGGTGGCGGAATCCAAGGCCGATGTCACCAACAAAACAAAAAAAATAATGGGCTGGCTGAGGCATAGGAGCCAAACAAGCAGGCTGAAGCTTGACGTGGGATGGGAACCTGCCGAGCCAACCGGGGCAAGGAAACCTCTCGAGCCAGCTAGAGCATGACAGCCCGACGAGCCAGCTTAGGTGACGGCCCCCGGGTCCGAAGTCAACAACAAAACAAAACCCTAAAAAACTCCCTGATGCTTCTTGTAATGGTGTTTGCATTCTGTAAGGATTGACGCAGGAGATGAGAAGCAGGTACAGGGAGTGAAGTTATAATAGCTGACGGATATGAAACGGAACAGGAACAGCGTCTGGACAGGAAAACATAACAACAATTAATGCGAACGCATGGAACACCACCGAGGAACAGACAGATATACAGGGGGTAATCAACAACGTGAAGAAGTCCAGGTGAGTCCTATGAGCGCTGCTGCGTGTAATGATGGTGACAGGTGCGTGTAAAGAAGGGTAGCCTGGCGCCCTTGAGCGCCAGAGAGGGGGAGCAGGAGTAGGCGTGACATGGAAAGGTTTTCCCGCCTGGTCACATACAGCTGATGTGTTGTGCACTGAAGTCCACAAGCGAAGGGAAGAGGTGAAATTAGGAGAGCTCATAGATACGAGAAGGAAAACAACATGGCTGCTATGAAAGTGAACTGTGTCTATGCCTGATAAGGAGTGTATTCATTCCGCAGATTCTGTTGAAAAACGTTTCTTAAACGGAAGCAAACGGATCAAAACGGGGATAAACATACCTGAATTTGTCCAATAGAAACTCTCGTTTGAAACTGTTGGACTAATGATTACACCCTATATCAGCTAGATGCAGGCAATAGTTTGCAAGGCGGTATTGAATGTCATTGTCTGTCCATGTGTCACTGTCTGTCTCCTCAAATTTGTCTCTCGACCTGCGTGCACCTACGTTGTGAACTCATTCATAGGCTAGGTTGTAGCAACCTCATGATGGGTAGAGGGAAAATTAGAGTGTCATGTAGTAGCCTAAACCTATCGCTGTTACATTGAACTGGGTGATTGGAATATGAATGATAGTCATCCAATATGCTGTAATAGAATTGTCCTCCCTCATCTTAAACGGCACTGACCGCCACTGAAGCAGATACACCAATGATGCAAATAATAAAGGTCTTGGGTCAGAATATAATTAATAGAATCAGTGTCACAGCTTTATATATAAATTATTAGATCCACACTGTCCCTTTGAATAATGTTTAGGAACATAACCCTGCCATGACAAAAACCCTCTGTGGATGAGATTGCCCACCCCTGTTGAAGACAGCTAAATTGTGTGATTAGGGCTAAACAAGTGAACATGACAATCAATTGACAGAAAACTGTTTACCAACCAAGAATAGATCCTTGACGCCTGGGGGTGCAGGGCTCATGGGTTGCAGGAGCATTTATTGTGTCGATGGACAATTGGTGTCTGGGGATAGCAAGGCTTCACTATACGAGCACTCAGCTTCTTCTGAGTCTGTAGGTTCAGCTATTTCCTCTAAAAAGTATAAGTGTGTTTGTATCATGTATAGTCGGATACTCCAGCTAACGTCAAACATTTCACTAACTCCACGGCGTTAGCCTTTAATAGATGTT
The DNA here is from genome assembly GCF_016432855.1 of Salvelinus namaycush. Classification (NCBI taxonomy): domain Eukaryota; kingdom Metazoa; phylum Chordata; class Actinopteri; order Salmoniformes; family Salmonidae; genus Salvelinus; species Salvelinus namaycush. The sequence goes on from NC_052346.1 coordinate 9,899,377, forward strand.
TATATGGCAAGTTTTCGACCCTGGTTCACGTCTCACGCAGTGCTCACTCTCACACGCTACAGCTAGCTCCACTGAAGACATTGGTAACTAGCTATATAGTAATTTGGTTAAAAACAATGTATTACCATGCTGAACATCGCTGCTCTGTGTCATCATGGCTTCAAATATTGCTGTCTGATTCACTTTTGTTGTTGTGGTCTTTTATCTTTTTATGTTCTTGTCTGAGTTTCTTAATCCGTGCACTGTTTTACTGTCCGATGGATTCCCATCTTGGCTAATATATCTGCTTCCATTATTAGGTATAGCTTTAAAGTTATTCCACATTGTAGCTGTACCAAGTTCTATCTGTGGCTGTAAAGTTCATTGTCATATTGACCTTAACAATATACGCAACACTGTGACATCATTGTGTGAGACCAATCATTAACTATGGTCATTTGTAACCCCTCCCACCAACCTACTTGGTTCGAGGTCTGTACCAGATATCAAACTAGGGTGAATATCCCGCTTGGTTCCAGGAATCAAATGGGTCATGGGAAAATGAAATAGAAACCGTTATATTCATGACCCTAAGGCATGGCCATGCAGTGAAAAAGTGTCAGCTTGATTGATTGCTTGAAATTGGTATGTCACTAGTTATCACAGCCACAGTCATAAACCCGTCTATTTCTAAAATGTCTTAAAATGTGATTTTAAACCTAACCCTAACCACACTGCTAACCTTACAGTGCCTTGCAAAAGTATTCATCATCCTTGGCATTTTTCCTATTTTGTTGCATTAAAACCTGTAATTTAAACAGATTATTATTTGGATTTCATGTAATGGACATACACAAATTAGTCCAAGTTGGTGAAGTGAAATGGAAAAAAATTACTTGTTTAAAAAATGTAAAAGAAATGTAAAACGGAAAAGTGGTGCGGGTATATGTATTCGACCCCTTTGCTATGAAGCCCCTAAATAAGATCTGGTGCAACCAATTACCTTCAGAAGTCATATAATTAGTTAAATAAAGTCCACCTGTGTGTAGTCTAAGTCTCACATGATCTGTCATATGATCTCAGTATATATACACCTGTTCTGAAAGGCCCCAGAGTCTGCAACACCACTAAGCAAGAAGCACCACCAAGCAAGCGACACCATGAAGACCAAGGAGCTCCCCAAACAGGTCAGGGACAAAGTTGTGGAGAAGTACAGGTCGGGGTTGGGTTATAAAAAAATCGGAAACTTTGAAAATCCCACAGAGCACCATTAAATCCATTATTAAAACATGGAAAGAATATGGCATCATAACAAACCTGCCAAGACAGCGCCGCCCACCAAAGCTCACAGACCAGGCAAGGAGGGCATTAATCAGAGAGGCAACAAAGAGACCAAAGACAACCATGAAGGAGCTGCAAAGCTCCACAGTGGAGATTGGAGTATTTGTCCATAGGACCACAATAAGCCGTACATTCCTAAGAGCTGGGCTTTATGGAAGAGTGGCCAGAAAAAAAGCCATTGGTTAAAAAAAAAAGAAAACATGTTTTGTGTTCACCAAAATGCATGTGGGAGGCTCCCCAAACATATGGAAGAAGGTACTCTGGTGAAAGGAGACTACAATTGAGCCTTTTGGCCATCAAGGAAAACGCTATGTCTGGCGCAAACCCAACACCTCTCATCACCCCGAGAGCACCATCCCCACAGTGAAGCATGGTGGTGGCAGCATCATGCTGTGGAGATGTTTTTCATCGGCAGGGACTGGGAAACTGGTCAGAATTGAAGGAATGTTGGATGGCACGAAATACAGGGAAATTCTTGAGGGAAACCTGTTTCAGTCTTCCAGAGATTTGAGACTGGGACGGAGGTTAACCTTCCAGCAGGACAATGACCCTAAGCATACTGCTAAAGCAACACTCAAGTGGTTTAAGGGGAAACATTTAAATGTCTTGGAATGGCTTGATTAACCTGTTAGGCTGGCTGGCCCGACACCGGTACACTTATGACAACATCCAGCTCAAGTGCAGGGCGCGAAATTCAAAAGATATTTTTTTAAAATATTTAACTTTCACACATTAACAAGTCCAATACAGCATATGAAAGGTACACATCTTGTGAATCAAGCCAACATGTCCGATTTTTAAAATGTTTTACAGGGAAGACAAAATATGTAAATCTATTAGCTAACCACGTTAGCAAAAGACACCACTTTTCTAACTCCATCAGTTTCTTACTCCATCACTAGCTATCACAAATTCGACCAAATAAAGAAATAAATAGCCACTAACCAAGAAAAAACTTCATCAGATGACAGTCTGATAACATATTTATTGTATAGCATATGTTTTGTTCGAAAAATTTGCATATTTCAGGTATAAATCATAGTTTACATTTCAGCTACAATCAGAAATTGCACCGAAAGCAGCCATAATATTTACAGACACCAACGTCAAATACCTAATTACTCATCATAAAACATTTCTGAAAAATACATAGTGTGCAGCAATTGAAAGACAGGCATCTTGTGATTCCAGACAATATTTCCGATTTATTAAATGTTTTACAGCGAAAACAAAATGTAGCGCTATATTAGCGTAGCCACAATAGCCAGAAACACTTGGGCGCCCACGACCAGTTCACATGCACGACAGATATATGAAATAACATCATAAATTGGGTCTTACTTTTGCTGATCTTTCATCAGAATGTTGAACAAGGTGTCCTTTGTCCAGATGAGTCGTTGTTTGGATTCAGAACGGCAAATTTCCCTCTTCATTTAGCATGGGCACTAGCCGAGTGGCACGGATCTCTCCAACATAAACACAGTCAGAGAACGGAACACGGCAAAACTCCCGAAAAAATTTCAATAATCTGATTAAACTATATTGAAAAAACATACATTACGATGATGTGGTCACATGTATCAAATCCGAGCCGGAGATAGTTGTCGTCCATTACGGCAGCAAAACAGAAGGCAATCCCACTTCCAAGTCGCGCGCTTCAGAGTACCGGAAGTGGACGGTCACGTCAAAGAAATAGCTTTTATTCCACCCCAGACCAAGATAAACACAAAATTTCTTCTCTCACATCATCTTGACACCCAGAGGAAGGTGTATGGAGTGTACGTAGACTCCTACGTGTCATGACCATGTATAGGCAGGAAGTTGAACAGAGCATATATTTCTGACATTCTACTTCCTGGTCAGGGAAAGTGCTGCCAAATGAGTTCTGTTTCACTCAGAGAAATAATTCCAACGGTTTTAGAAACTAGAGAGTGTTTTCTATCCAATAGTAATAATAATATCCATATTGTACGAGCAAGAATTGAGTACGAGGCCGTTTGAAATGGGCACGATTTCACTGGCTACTCAATACTTTCCCTTTCCCTTTCCCTTTGGTCCATTTTTAAATGTCATTACCGAGGCTCTGTTCCCAAATGTTAACAATTATGTTTTGTATTAGTAACCGAATACTCATTTAGCAAAAGGAGAATGGTTAAAGTGAGTAACAGCACAACAACGTCTGTAAGGGATTTCCCCAGGCATAATTCTCACCTGAGACACCATCGTATAATATATGCCAGGTCCCACGAAGTAAGTCAAACAACAAGCATTACCCCTGGAGCTAACGGGGCCTGTGACTTTCTCTGTGATGCGGTCATTTTTTTTCCTGCCACTGTGCGCAACCGAGGAGGTGATGGCTGGACTACACAGCACGCAGCTAAGGCCGCTCGCTAACAAATAAGCAGTGGACCATATATCCTGATGCACATGGAAATCGCCTCAGTCGTCCATCTTGGGCTGGCACCAAAGAACACTGATGTTTTCGCTTGGCAGCATCGCAGGGGCATTTTTCACTCACTGATGGCGCCAGCTCGCTCTGTTCTATCTCCCTCTCTCTGCCTATATCACCCTCTCTCCTCCTTTCTCTCTCTTTTCTCTCCTCCCTCTCTCTCTCGTTCTCTCTCTCCTGTCTTTTTCTCTCATTCCATCCTGCAGGCACTGACGTTGCATAAGGCCACTCTATTGGAATGTCTTTATATTCATTTTGTTGGAGGGACCAACAACACTCCTGCCTTTCTGGCCTCTTACTCCAGATTGACAGACATCTAATACATCATCTACAACAGAGAGAGTATCAGAGGCTACAGGAGCCAGAGACATTGACTGACAGCCACACTAACCCCAAGGTTAAGGACAGTGATATAGACCTACTGGAGCATTCAATAACCATATTGAAGATGATCGTAAAGCTCAAATATGTTTCTGCGTTGTTTAATTCAAATCCAAATAAATGTAGACACCAGCATTATCCTCTCATCAGCCCTCTGTCAGCATATGAGCATGTCATTAAAAACTTGTTAGGGTTGCATTTCTCCTCTGTACTCCTCTCTCTGGGGTATTTAAATGGGTGTTCATTACCAGGGGGTCCTATTTCCCACCATGCACAATGTGTCCCAGAAGTATACACTTGTGAATCAAAATGTATCTGTAAGTTAATGGTGTGAAGACATGCCCCTTGTGGTCTAAAATTAGGCGTTAGTTCGGAATAACATACTAAAAAAAATCTGTCAGGGAGTGTGGGGATGATAATGTGGACTGTTATATTTGTGTACGATGGTTATATCCACTAGGAAATAAAAACAGTGATGTGGCTTGGGATTTAGCCCAAACTCATTCCCCACCATCTGCTCAAATGAAAGCTCACCTTTCTTTGCGTAGGGATGTGCATGTCTTTGTGTAAGGGTTTTCAAGTGTGCTCCAACTGGGCGGAGACTTCAGTTCAACGTGTATTCCAAGTCGCTTCAATGTAATTTCATTGGAATGACGTGGAAACAACGTTAATTCAACCAGCGTGTTCCCAGTTGGCGGTAACAAGTTATGCGCAATTGTAAATGAACTAATTATGCATCACTTTGAATGTGACTAATTGCACTCTCCATTATATCGGTTTCGCATGACTGTGAGAAATTCATGTCAGACAGAGAAAAGTTAACATGTGCAATGCGTTGCATTCTATTGCACCGCGTTTACTGAGAATGAGAAAATAAGTGTCAACTTCTGAGCACTATTTCCAACAAAACTTTCTCCCTTTCAAAGCACTCACTGACTTGATCTTTTATTTAAAAAAACCCTGACCATAAGAGTAGGCGACACACCATGTCACTTGAATGCGTGGGTAAAAATAATTGCTGTGGAGGAAAGTAAAAATATTCAAGCCAGAAGGGGAACAAATGTCTGCGGCTACAACTTAGTTGAGAGTAAATGTGAGTAGCAGTGAGTCTGTGGTGAATGCGAGCCAGGGCTAAGAAGTCAATGAGTCGTTTGAGTAATGCCTCCGGGACTCCAAAGTGTGAATGTCACAGGTAATCCTTCTGTCTTCAAGTGATAATGGATTCATCTTTGCCAAGTGGTGTGTTGCGAAGACTATTGTGACATACATGTCATAATAACTCTCTAGGGAAATCCCTACGAAACATTCTATTGTGCGGTGTGTTTCCATGTGTTGCCTATACAGTGCCTTCAGAAAGTATCCACACACCTTGACTTTTTCCCATGTTTTGTTGTGTTACAGCCTGAAGTTATAATGGATTGAAATTAGATTTTGTGTCACTGGCCTACACACAAAACTCCATAATGTCAAAGTGGAAATATGTTTTTAGAAATGTTTACAAATTAATAAAAAATGAAAAAAATATTTTTTCACTGCAGAATAAAACATATTCCAAAACATGCATCCTGTTTGCATCAAGGCACTAAAGCAATACTGCAAAAATTGTGACAAAGCAATGTACTTTTTGAACACTCTCCATTACTGAGTACCACTCTCCATATTTTCAAGCATAGCTGCATTGTGATATTGGTATGCTTGAAATTGTTAAGGACCGGGGAGTTTTTCAGGATGAAAAAGAAAAGGAACGGAGCACAGGCAAAATCCTGTAGGAAAACTACGTTCAGTCTGCTTTCCACCAGACACTGGGAGATGATTTCACCTTTCAGCAGGAGAATAACCTCAAACACAAGGCCATATCTACACTGGTGTTGCTTACCAAGAAGACAGCGAATGTTCCTGAGTGGCGAGTTACACTTTTGACTTAAATCTACTTGAAAAGCTATGGCAAGACCTGAAAATGGTTGTCGAGCAATTATCAACAACCAGTGCTTAATTTGAGCCGGAGCTTGAACAAATTACTTTGTATTGGGCTGGCCCGGGTTTATGGTTTGTGCAACAATGTAGCCTATGTTGGAGACCAACGTGTGGCCCTTGCTGTGGTGAGAGAGGGATCCGCGACCTGTATCTCTCAGAACTAGAATGAGATTCGCTTTTCTATGATCTCTCATGAGCATGAGCCTGCAACTCTCATCTCTCCAGTGTTGCACTTCACTTTATTTCCTTATAGAATCATAGCCGGGGGAAGGGTGCTGGAGGAACCCCTTGTTAATTGAAATGATATAAACTCAGCAAAAAAAGCAAGGTCCCCTTTTCAGGACCCTGTGTTTCAAAGATAATTTGATAAAATCCATATACCTTCACAGATCTTCATTGAAAAGGGTTTAAACACCGTTTCCCATGCTTGTTCAATGAACCATAAACTATTAATGAACATGCACCTGTGGAACGGTCGTCAAGACACTAACAGCTTACAGACGGTAGGCAATTAAGGTCACAGTTATGAAAACTTAGGAGACTAAAGAGGCCTTTCTACTGACTCTGAAAAACACCAAAAGAAAGATGCCCAAGGTCCCTGCTCATCTGCGTGAACGTGCCTTAGGCATGCTGCAAGGAGGCATGAGGACTGCAGATGTAGCCAGGGCAATAAATTGCAATGCTTGTACTGTGAGACATCTAAGACAGCGCTACAGGGAGACAGGACAGACAGCTGATCGTCCTTGCAGTGGCAGACCATGTGTAACAACAACACCTGCACAGGATCGGGACATCCAAACATCACACCTGCGTGACAGGTACAGGATGGCAACAACAACAGCCCGAGTTACACCAGGAACGCACAATCCCTCCATCAGTGCTCAGACTGTCCGCAACAGGCTGAGAGAGGCTGGACTGATGACTTGTAGGCCTGTTGTAAGGCAGGTTCTCACCACACATCACAGGCAACAACGTCCCCTATGGGCACAAACCCACAATCGCTGGACCAGACAGGACTGGCAAAAGTGCTCTTCACTGATGAGTCACGGTTTTGTTTCACCAGGGGTGACAGTCAGGTTCGTGTTTATCGTCGAAGGAATGAGCGTTACACCAAGGCCTGTACTCTGGAGCTTGTTGTCATTGCAGGCAATCTCAACGCTGTGCGTTACAGGGAAGACATCCTCCTCCCTCATGAGATACCCATCCTGCAGTCTCATCCTGACATGACCCTCAAGCATGACAATGCCACCAGCCATACTGCTCGTTCTGTGTGTGATTTCCTGCAAGACGGGAATGTCAATGTTCTGCCATGGCCAGCGAAGAGCCCGGATCTCAATCCCATTGAGCACGTCTGGGACCTGTTGGATCGGAGGGTTTTAAAATGTTTTACAGCGAAAACACAATATGTATTTCTATTAGCTAACCACAATAGCAAAAGACTCAACTGCATATTTTCACAATTTTTCTACCGCATAGGTAGCTATCACAAAACCGACCAAATAGAGATATAATTAGTCACTAACCAAGAAACAACTTCATCAGATGACAGTCTTATAACATGTTATACAATAAATTTATGTTTTGTTCGAAAATGTGCATATTTGAGGTATAAATCATTGTTTTACATTGCAGCTACCATCAAAAATATCACCAAAGCAGCCAGAATAATTACAGAGAGCAACGTGAAATACATAAATACTCATCATAAAACATTTATGAAAAATACATGGTGTACAGCAAATGAAAGATAAACATCTTGTGAATCCAGCCAATATTTCCGATTTTTTAAGTGTTTTACAGCGAAAACACAATATAGCATTATATTAGCTTACCACAATAGCCAAACACACAAATGCATTTATTAGCAGCAAAAGGTAGCGATCGCAAAAACCAGCAAAATATATAAAATTAATCACTAACCTTGACCAACTTCATCAGATGACAGTCTTATAACATCAGGTTATACAATACACTTATGTTTTGTTCGAAAATGTGCATATTTAGAGATGCAAACCGTGGTTATACATTGTGAATATGTAGCATCAATTCACCAAATTGTCCGGAGCTATTTTGGACACTCACCTAATCTGACCAAAGAACTCATCATAAACTTTACAAAAAAATAAATGTTGGACAGCAAATGAAAGATACACTAGTTCTTAATGCAACCGGCGTGTTAGATTTTTTAAAATAACTTTACCATAACAAACAGCTTACGTTATAGCGAGACAGCGCCCGCAAAAAGGGCGGAAAATAGGACTCAACATTTACCACAGAAATACGAAATAACATCATAAATTGTTCTTACTTTTACTGAGCTTCCATCAGAATCTTGTACAAGGAGTCCTAGGTCCAGAATAAATCGTTGTTTGGTTTTAGAATGTCCTTTTCTCCTGTCGAATTAGCAACCTTAGCTAGCCATGTGGCGCGAACATGCCCATCTTCTCCTGACGCAAAGAAAGGAAAATTCCAAAAGTCGCAATAAACGTTGAATAAACTGATACAACTCGGTTGAAAAAAACTACTTTATGATGTTTTTATCACATGTATCAAATAAAATCAGAGCCGGAGATATCCACTGTGTATACCGAACGCTTTTCAGAAAGCGCCAATGTCGATGTACTTCGCGCGCCAGAGAAGACAAAGAAATTTCCAGACCTCCCACTCCAAGAGCTCTTGTTCAACCTCAGATCAAGCTAGACACCCCATTCCACCTTCCACTGCCTGTTGACATCTAGTGGAAGGCGTATGCAGTGCATGCATATCCATAAATATTAGGCAATTGAATAGGCAGGCCCTGGAACAGAGCATCGTTTTCAGATTTTTCACTTCCTGTCTGGAAGTTTGCTGCAAAATGAGTTCTGTTTTACTCACAGATATAATTCAAACAGTTTTAGAAACTTGAGAGTGTTTTCTATCCAATAGTAATAATAATATGCATATCATATGATCTAGAATAGAGTACGAGGCCGTTTAAATTGGGCACGATTTTTTCCCAAAGTGAAAACAGCGCCCCCTATTCACAAGAAGTTTTAACAAACTATTGTTTTGGCAAGTCGGTTAGGACATCTACTTTGTGCATGACACAGGTAATTTTTGCAACAATTGTGTACAGATAGATTATTTCACTTACAATTCACTGTATCACAATTCCAGTGGGTCAGAAGTTTACATACACTAAGTTGACTGTGCCTTTAAACAGCTTGGAAAATTCCAGAAAATGATGTCATGGCTTTAGAAGCTTCTGATAGGCTAATTGACATCATTTGAGTCAATTGGAGGTGTACCTGTGGATGTATTTCAAGGCCTACCTTCAAACCCAGTGCCTCTTTGCTTGACATCATGGGAGAATCAAAAGAAATCAGCCAAGACCTCAGAAAAGCAATTGTAGACCTCCACAAGTCTGGTTCATCCTTGGGAGCAATTTCCAAATGGCTGAAGGTACCACGTTCATCTGTACAAACAATAGTACGCAGGGTATAAACACCATGGGACCACGCAGCCATCATACCGCTCAGGAAGGAGACGCGTTCTGTCTCCAAGAGATGAACGTACTTTGGTGCGAAAAGTGCAACTCAATCCCAGAACAACAGCAAAGGACCTTGTGAAGATGCTGAAGGAAACGGTTACAAAAGTATTTATATCCACAGTAAAACGAGTCCTATATCGACATAACCTGAAAGGCAGCGCAGCAAGGAAGAAGCCACTGCTCCAAAACCGCCATAAAAAGCCAGACTACAGTTTGCAACTGCACATGGGGACAAAGATCGTACTTTTTGGAGAAATGTCCTCTGGTCTGATGAAACAAAAATAGAACTGTTTGGCCATAATGACTTTCGTTATGTTTGGAGGAAAAAGGGGGAGGCTTGCAAGCTGAAGCACGGGGGTGGCAGCATCATGTGGTGGGGGTGCTTTGCTACAGGAGGGTCTGGTGCACTTCCCAAAATAGATGGCATCATGAGGATGGACAATTATGTGGATATATTGAAACAACATCTCAAGGCATCAGTCAGGAAGTTAAAGCTTGGTCACAAATGGGTCTTCCAAATGAACAATGACTCCAAGCATACTTCCAAAGTTGTGGCAAAATGGCATAAGGACAACAAAGTCAAGGTATTGGAGTGGCCATCACAAAGCCCTGACCTCAAAGCTATTGAAAATTTGTGAGCAGAACTGAAAAAGCTTGTGCGAGCAAGGAGGCCTACAAACCTGACTCAGTTACACCAGCTCTGTGAGGAGGGATGGGCCAAAATTCACCCAACTTATTGTGTGAAGCTTGTGGAAGGCTACCCGAAATGTTTGACCCAAGTTAAACAATTTTAAGGCAATGCTAACATATACTAATTGAGTGTATGTAAACTTCTGACCCACTGGGAATGTGATGAAAGAAATAAAAGCTGTTATAAATCATTCTCTCTACTATTATTCTGACATTTCACATTCTTAAAATAAAGTGGTGATTCTAACTGACCTAAGACAGGGAAGTTTTACAGGAATTGTGAAAAACTGAGTTTAAATGTGCTTGGCTGAGGTGTATGTAAACTTCCGACATCAACTGTAGCTAGCTAAAATCGTCCCTTTCCTAAATTAGCCATGGATGGAAATAGGTATTTAGAATTGTGGTTTGACTGTTGTCCATACTGGTCAATGATTTTAACGGTGATTCTGATCAAACCATAAGTTCTGTCACGCCCTGATCTGTTTCACCTGTCCTTGTGATTGTCTCCACCCCCTCCAGGTGTCGCTTTTTTCCCCTGGTGTATTTATCACTGTGTTTCCTGTCTACCGAAAGTGCCTGGAATCCGGAGTCCCTTTTTGATACCTTCCTTCAAGGAATATCTGAGGAGATAAAGGATGAGCTAGCCGCTCGGGAATTGCCGGTGGACCTCAATTCCCTTATCGCCCTCACCATTAAAATTGATGGGCGGCTAAGGGAACGCAAGAGTGAGAGGAGGTCTGACCTGGGTCCCACTCGTTCATCCGCAGTGGCTCGCTCACCTTCGAAGGAATCCGGTTGTCCCCGAAGGCTATTTTTACGAGAGGATCCGAAGCCACCCGAGCTCCCTCGAGAATCATCAGCGACGGGTGAGTCAGATACTCCGGAACCTATGCAACTGGGCAGAGCTAGATTATCACCTAAGGAACCTTCACATAGGCTGAGTTCTAACAGTTGTCTGTACTGTGGGGCTGCAGGACATTATATAGCCACCTGCCCAGTTAAGAGACCTATCTCTATAGTAGGTACAAGTACTCTGGTGAGCCAGACTGGGAATTTTCGTTTTATGGATGCTACTCTAGTTTCTGAATTACGTATTCCCACTCAGCTTCTCTCTGTTCCCATGGATGCTAGAGCACTGGATGGACGCTCCATTGGTAGAGTAACCCACATCACTGTTCCTGTTAATCTATGGGTTTCAGGAAATCATAGTGAAGCAATACAGCTACACCTCATTGAGTCTCCCCATGTTCCAGTTGTTTTGGGATTTTCTTGGCTTATGAAACACAACCCCGTTATTGATTGGACCACAAGTTCAAACCTGGGTTTGAGTCCGTTTTGCCATTCCCATTGCCTCAAAGCAGCGCAGCCTTCCCCGAGACAGCCTCCTCGGGACTTATGTCAAGTCTCGGATTTCTCTACCATCCCCAGAGTACCACAACCTCCTGGAGGTTTTCAGCATGGCACTTCTCTTCCCCCGCATCGTCCTTATGATTGTGCCACTGATCTCCTCCCAGGCACCACACCACCTCGTTGTTATATTCTCTATCTGGGCCGGAGACCAAGGCCATGGAGGAGAACAAAGAGGATTCTTTGGCTACTGGGGCTGACCGTCCGTCTGCTTCTCCTGCCGGCGCAGGGTTTTTTATTTGTGGAGAAGAAGGACAAGACCCTGCATCCGTGCAATGCCTACCGGGGCCTTAAAATTATATTACGGTTAAGAATCGTTGCCCCCTACCACTCCTCTCCTCTTTGAACCTCTCCAGGGGGCCACCATTTTGTCCAAGCTGGATCTTCAGAATGCCTACCACCTGGTTCGGATATGCAAAGGAGATGAGTGGAAGACAGCATTCAACACAGCCAGCAGACATTATGAGTACCAGGTCATGCTGTTTGGACTCACCAACGCTGTCTTCCATCATGGTAAATGATGTGCTCCGGGACATGGTAAACCAGTTTGTGTTCGTACACCTTGATGACATCCTGTTTTTTTCACGGTCTGCCCAAGAACATGTTCTGCATGTCAGACAGGTCCTTCAACGCCTCCTGGAGAACCAATTGTTTGTGAATGCCGGGAAGTATGAGTTCCACCGCTCTACCATCTCCTTCTTGGGATATGTCATTGCTGAGGGAAATGTCCAGATGGATCCTGGAAAGGTGAAAGCAGTGGTGGATTGGCCTCAGCCCACGTCCAGGGTGCAGTTGCAACGTTTCCTAGGTCTTGCTAACTTCTACCGCCGTTTCATTCGGGGTTAGAGCACCCTGGCGGCCACCCTCTCTGCACTCACCTCCACCAAAGTACTGTTTACATGGTCTCCAGCTGTCAACAAAGCCTTTGTGGACCTGAAGCATCAGTTCACAACAGCACCCATCCTCATCCATACAGACCCATCCCGTCAATTTGTGGTTGAGGTTGATGCTTCTGATGCTGGATTGGGGGCCATCCTGTCCCAGTGATCTGCCCCGGACCAAAAGCTTCATCCCTCTGGCTTCCTGTCCCATCAACTCAACTCTGCATGAAGAAACTACGACGTGGGTAACTGAGATCTCCTGGTGGTCAAGATGGCACTGGAGTAGTGGATGACACTGGCTGGAGGGAGCTGAACATCCGTTTTTGGTCTGGACCAACCACAAGAATCTGGAATATCTCCGCACAGCCAAGCGCCTTAATTCCATTTATTAGGTTCAATTTCACTACCTCCCAGGGTCCAAAAACGTGAAGCCGGACGCTCTCTCCCATCTATACAGTTCCTCTGCCACTCCCTCTGAATCTGAGACCATCCTCCCTGCCTCTTGTTTGACGGCTTATGTTGTTTGGGGAATTGAGTCTTTGGTCCGCAAGTCTCAGCGTTCCCAGTCAGACACTGGAAGGTGCCCGGCTAACTGTCTGTTTGTGCCTGATGTGGTCCGGTCTAAGGTCCTGGAATGGGCTCACTCCTCCAGGCTTACCTGTCATCCTGGTACTCGTCGGACCCTGGCTTTCCTCCGTCAACGCTTCTGGTGGCCGACCATTGTTCCTGATGTCTCTGCCTTCATCGACGCATGCATGGTATGCGCGCAAAACAAGACTCCGCGGCAACCTCCATCTGGCCCCCTACAGCCACTTCCTGTCCCTCATCGCCCATATTTCTCTGGATTTCGTCACTGGGCTTCCTCCGTCAGATGGCAACACCACCATTCTGACAGTGGTGGACAGATTCTCCAAGGCCGCCCATTTCATCCCTTTTCCTAAGTTACCTTCAGCCAAGGAGATGGCCCAGCTTATGGTGCAGCACGTCTTCCGTATCCATGGACTCCCGGTTGATGTTGTCTCGGACCGGGGTCCTCAGTTCTCGTTCCAATTCTGGAAGGCGTTCTGCACTCGTATTGGGTTGTCAGCCAGCCTGTCCTCTGGGTTTCATCCCCAATCGAACAGCCACATGGAGCAAGTCAATCAAGACATGGAGGTGGCACTCCGGTGTCTGGTTGCCAGTTACCCCACCACCTGGAGTCAGTAACTGGTCTGGGTGGAATATGCCAGGAACACTCTGCCTTGCTCGGCTACTGGACTATCCCCTTTCGAATGCTCCATGGGGAATCAGCCCCCGCTCTTCCCAGAGCAAGAAGTTGAGGTCAGCGTACCTTCAGCCCAGATGTTCATCCGCCGCTGTCGGCGTACGTACCTGGAAAAGAGCTCGGGCAGCTATTCTCAAGACCACCTCCAGGTATCGTCGACAAGCGGACCGCCACCGGACTCTGGGTCTCGCCTTGTGCCCTTATATGTTCATACATAGTGCCCTTGGCCTGATAGGATGGAAGTTCAACATGTAGCTAGATGTTGTATGCTAATGTTAACTAGCTTGCCTGGCTTATCATTGCCCATGAAAGGAAGTTAGGCTAGAGAACAAGCATTTTAGCCAGATAGTGAAGGTCAACAAAAACTAAAAGCGTGTACTGTATGATAGAGTGATAGACCATTTAGGCAACATGAAAGAGGTGGATGGTTTTGGCGTTTCTCTATGAGTAGGGTGAATCAACATGTTTTTTTCTACTTGCAGGCACACACATACACAGAAATCAGTAACATGGAACCACATCATATTTAGCTCACGTTGATTGGACTAAATTGTTTTTGGAGTTGTTTAGTTGTCACTGTATTAGACTAAGCAGAGGTGATTAGATGACGTTGAATTTGAAATGTTACTGGAATGGTGGAGGCAGTGCCTGTTTTCTTTGCGACTTGCAGTTACTCTCCGTGGTTCTAAATCAATACTTGGTTAGGAGTCCGAAAATGTCAGAAACATGAACTTGCTTGACCGTGCTGTAGGTCATGTAACTGTTTGTTAGATACAATATGTTTTGTGGACTTCACCGGGCAGATGTTGCTCTCCGGTTTTGTGATGAAACAAAGGTATGGTTGAATTTATTCTGCCACTGTGTCTTCTTATTGTCTCGGCCTTAGGCCTATATATCACGGTGCCAAGGCATGTGAACTAACAGGTTATAGAGAAAATAACACAATTATCACAACACAAACAGTGGATTGTAATATGGCTTTTTTTCCTGGCTTGGCTTCCCTGGTGATTTTATCCACGCACTGCTACTGGTCTCCACACACCAGGGTCCAGGTTATTGATGGATTCAAGACAAGGTCATTTTTATTCATCTCATGATCTGTTTGTCAGTGTCAACGTAGCCTGTCATTTCAATAATTTGTGTGGTATTAAAAAAGATTATGTTAAAGTCTCCAGTCACATCAAATGACGTAGAATTGCATGAAATGTGTTTATAAAAGACCAAATTTGTCACGTTCCTGACCTTATTTCCTTTGTTCAGTCTTTATTTAGTTGGTCAGGACGTGAGCTGGGTGGGCATTCTATGTTATGTGTTTCTATGTTTGGTTTAGGGTCGTCTGATTTGCCTGATATGGTTCTCAATCAGAGGCAGGTGTTTTACGTTGTCTCTGATTGGGAACCATATTTAGGTAGGCTGTTCTCACTGTTTGTTTGTGGGTGATTGTTCCTGTTCGTGCGTTCATTGTTTTTCATTGTTCACTTGTTCAGGACTGTAGCGTCGTTGGTTTCGTTTTGTTTATTGTTTTGTTCGTATTGAAAGTAAGTGTTCCAATAAATATGGAAACGTACCACGCTGCATATTGGTCTGATCCTTGCTCCTCCTCAGACGAGGAGGATTACGACGATCGTTACAAAATTCTTCAAATTTCCCCATTTGTGCAACTTCTGTACGCTATTCTACTGCTCTATGCCACTACGCAAATGCAATGATATGCATGCACTGCTTTATTATAAAGGTATATATTTTTATCCGTTCCAGTACCTCGGGGCTCCCACAGGTCCCCCCCCCCTCGTGCTCACTTTGACACCTCACGATTTTACAACTTAATAAGCACGGTCAACAATACATTATGACAGAGCTCGAAGAATTTACAAAACAATAATGTGCAAATCTTGAACAATCAGAGCGTAGAAAGCTCTTAGGGAATTACACAGAAAGACTGTGCTTCTACAAAGTATTGACTCAGGGGTGTGAACACTTATGTAAATGAGATATTTCTATATTAAACTTTCAATAAATGTGACATGTTTTCACTTTGTCATTATGGGGCATTGTGTGTAGATGGATGAGAAAAGAAAAATATTTAATCAATTTTGAATTTATGCTGTAACATATCAAAATGTGGAATAGTCAAGTGGTATGAATACTTTCTGAAGGCACTGTATTCTCTTGTGTGGGTCTCTCATATCATCAAACCCATTCCCGTTGGAAGCTATGGGTCAATAGCTTCAGATCCTATAGCCTAGTAATGAAAATAAGTAGATTAGATTGTAAAATCAGATTTGGAGGATGAATCATGTTGAGTTTATGGCTCTGCCATTGAGCTCAAATAGAGTGGTGATAATTTCTCAAATATACTAGTTTGAGCATTATTGGTTTTGTGGATTGCATTTCCCCCCCTTGAGAGGGGAGCTATTCTAGATACCTGGTTGGTGCAGTACCTTACTGCTATTCTTTCAAGTGGCAGAAAAGGAATCTAGGGACAGCATCCAGTGAGAGTAGGAACCAGCAGAGCTTAAGCCTTTAAAGCATGGCCAATCTTGAAGCTCCCCAGCTTTCCCTTTGACGTAGGAATTTCACAGGCTGTTATGACGCTTGGCCATTCTCCCGAACGCTCTTCTGTCAGCGGCTGAAGCCATCTACTGATCACGGGCTATGAGGAACTCTTATGATCTGTCACATAGCAACGATCTATTGTTATCTGTTATCTAGCAACCACCCTCCTTCCATCCCCCATCTCTCTTTCTCTCTGTTCACCGCTCATGTCTCTTTCCTTATAATAGGCTGGATGTACTTAACCCTGGCAGGGCGAGCTCTGTGACTCTGTAACAGTAGCACGGAGCCCCCGTTGCGTCTTAATGTAGCCAGACATCACAGGCTACAGTTGCACCATCAATAATGAACCTCATGTTGGAGTGGGGATGGAGCCTCTGCAGGGGCCCCAGCGGGCAAATTATTCATCCCTCAGACCACCACTGATCATTATGCAGGCTTTTGTGGCTAATGATGGCTCTCCCTGGCTCTTTCTCCCTTTCATTAAAGCAGTACCTGTGCATGTACCTTCGTTTCGACACTCACCATCTCTCTTTCTCACTCAGCTCTCACTCTTTCTCTGGCTGCCATATCCAACATGGTGGTGGTGGTCTCTGCTCCAGCTTTCCCTCTGGCCCTGTTCCCCTGCGTTATTGATGGAGCTCTACTGAGACCTCTGTGTGACTAATACAGGGCAATCCTGTGTGACCAATAAAAAGAGCCCGGAGACTGACACTCACTGATTTATCGAGAGAAGTCCCCAGTCTCTTTAATTACTTTTCTCTTCTCCCCCTCTCTCTATTCTCTCTCTCTTCCCTCTATTCTTCTAGGTGCTGCTGGGACTGTTTGTCCGGTATTCCAGAGAGGAACATGATAAAGTAATCCAGTGGGGATCCGAGGGATAGATACTGTAGATCAGATAGCAATGATGTAGAGGATGGTTTCAAATCGCAGAAAACCAAGCTGTTATCTGGTGAAGTGGGGTTCTTGAACAGAGACACTGAGACACATTTCAGAAATAAAGAATTTGGCCAAATGAGGGCCAGGGTACTTGGTTGTGGAAAACATCCCAACCTGAAACTGTGAGACATTTCAGATATACAGAAGTCTGGCAAAGGTGAGAAAGGGTACTTAGTGGCAGAAAACATCCAAAACTGAAACCAACGGACAGATGGGTATTCGTGGAATGACCCAGGTGTTGGCATGGAAAGAGATCTCACTATTTGCCAGGTGGCCGGGCTAAGGAGGTTAAATAGTCTATGTCATGGCGGAGTTCTACTGCCATTGTTTATGATGTTACAGGGGGAGAGGTGAGTGTGTATTAAAAATTCATATGGACAAAATGTTGAGATCCCGTGTCAAAACTGCACTCTAATGACATTGTAGAACACTTGACAGTCCCTAACAGTTTTTGTTACTGAAATGGACCTGGGCTTATGTCCCCTGTGCGTTATGAAGTATATATCAGTATATTGAGTACATTGTTTCTGATAAAAAGGAGATTTAATTGCAAACAGTATGAAAGGTCAGTCAGTAGTGTTACATTTTGAGTATTCATATAGTATATAGCAGGGATTGCCAACTTTTTTTAGGAACTTAGTTGGGGTTTCAACTTACTTGTTAGAAAAGTAGAAAACACAAGGTGGCCCCTCATGAGATCAGATTTTTTGTGGCCCCCACCCCATCAAAGTTTCCCATCCCTGCGATATAGCAATGTCTGCATTAGGTCCTGCATTGCCATTCCAAAGTTCTCACGGTTTAGTCCTTCAACTCTGCACTACCGCTGAACGTTTGACCAACTACTCTAAAAAAGGAAACTTTGCCGTGGTTGTTGATGTAATCTAGGCTCAAGTCTATGATCCTCATGTGCTATGCATTTGCATTGGAATAGCACAATTCATGATCATTGATTTCTATTCTGTATTTCCTCTCATCTTGATGCTTAGATTAAAATGTCACTGATGTTTTAATAAAGCAATTCATTGGAGCACATTAGCATATCTAAAGTCATGTCATTATGATACAAAGTCTAATATGACATGATAATAATCTACGCTTCGGTTAAACTACACTGTAAAATAAAATCCTGTTGTTCTTACAGTAACTTACAGCCAGTTGCCTGTAAGTTACAACAAAAAAAGGTACAGCATGTTAACATAAAATCCAGATAATCTATGGTAATGTACTGTTAAACCAAAGTTTATTTGAAATGTATCATAACATATTGTACCTTTTTTTTTTTTACAGTAATGTACATAGCTGGCTGCCAGTAAATTACCGTAAAAACATTCAACTTTTTTTTACAGTGTACAGCAGCCATATTTAATGAGCTGTGGTTACATAAATTATTAACCTATATTGTTACTTCCTTGTTCTAGCAGCCTTTGCAATTGAACCATTTTCTTACTCCGAACAAAAATATATTGTTCTCCACTCAAAGCCTCTGGTCACAACTGGGTAACACACTGATGCTAGACATGAGGTAGGACCATGGTACTGTTATTCTCTAGCATTAGAGAATCCTCGAGGCAGTCTGCATTGGTATAGCTGTATATAAACTGAGTCATAAGTTCTCGTACAGAATCACTGGGAGCAGCTGCACTCAAACATCATAAAGCCAACCAGAAAACCAGAACTCAACTGCCTTGGACTGTGACACACTTTATTTAGGCATGTACATTTTCATACACTATAAACCACAACTCTGCCAATGAAACGAAAGAGAAGCCGTGTTCTTTCATTAAATAGCTTGGTGTATCTAAGTGTGTCTTTGTTTTTCCCCACGCAGGGTGAGTCGGACGCGTGGTGTAGGAAATACTTTGTTGCCCTGTTTACATACAAAGATGAAGTAGAAATGATGTCACAATATCCTTTCCTCACTGTGGTGGATAAACTGGTGCTGTGAAAAATGTGATGTGTCGTGCTGTCTAGAATAATTGCACTCAGTGTCTTTTGTTATGAGCAGTTGTGATGAAGATTGCTTTATGATTGTCCACGGGAAATGGAACCGGAGGTTTGTGTCATTCAAATGCCTCCAAAATGTTTGTACTCATCACTGCATTCTCTGACAGAAGGTTGGTTGGCCTTCTTTGATGTCATTGCTATGTTTTCATTTATGAAGCCGTTTTACAAAAAGTTCCATTGTACCTAACTTCTTTACTAAACTTTACTAGTTACCACACCCGGTCTCAGGGATGGATGGTTAGCTCTGAAAATTCCTTTGTTCTCTATGGAGTTAGGTAAATCAGCTTTTAGTTGTATTGCACCTTATTTGTTGAACACTCTTCAAAATGTTCTTAAATTTGATGTTTTGGTGCCTCTAGGGCAATTCAGAGGCTGATTGAGTACCTTATTACTGATGAATGTATTTATTTTTTATGACCATGTTTTTCTTTCCGCTTGTATTTTGTATTTATATTTTGATGAGTGTATTTTCTGTAATTTATGTCATTCAGGGCTCATCTGTAAAACATGTCTTGGTCTCAGTTTGACTCCCTGATAAAATAAAGGTTAAATAAAAATACAAGTAATATAAATGCATACAAACAATGAGGTTAGAGGGTTTGAAGTACAGGGTCAGTCAAAGTATTGTGCCCCTGGATGAATTACAGGGGTTAAGTGTCTTGCTCAAGGGCACTGTGGCAGTTGATGGCATCTGGTATTTAATACCAACCACCATCGCGACTGCTGTCTCGGGTGTCTGTTTATTGGCATTCACAAGCACTGGTGTTTGGACTGTGTGTGGACAGTACAAGAGATTCATTAGTTGATGTTTATTCTTGGTGCGCACACCATGGGAAACACAATGTCCCATGTGGATTCCACAACCGTTAACCCTCTATGCCATCACTGATTGGCTGACAACTAATTCATTTGAAGAGGTAAAGTGCAGTCGTCTCCACTGTGGTCCTGTCAAATTGGGCCAGATTTAACCAGACTACTCCGCCACATCCAGGCTGTTAGCACCTTTTCTTCTACGAGTCTACTATCTAGAGTACACTGAACAAAAATATAAATGCCACATGCAGCTATTTCTACAATTATACTGAGTTAAAGTTCATATATGGAGATCAGTCAAATTAAATAAATTAATTGAGCCCTAATCTATGGATTTCACATGACTTGGAATACAGATATGCATCTGTTAGTCACAAATACCTTTAAAAAAGAGAGAGGGGCATGGATCAGAAAACCAGTCAGTATCTGGTGTGACCACCATTTGACTCATGCAGTGCGACACATCTCCTTCGCATAGAGTTGATCAGGCTGTTGATTGTGGCCTGTGCAATGTTGTCCCACTCCTCTTCAATGGCTGTGCGAAGTTGCTGGATATTGGCTGGAACTGGAACACGCTGTCATACACGTAGATCCAGAGCATCTCAAACATACTCAGTGGGTGACATGTTTGTTGAGTATGCAGGCCATGGAAGAACTGGAATTGTGTACAGATCGTTGTGATATGGGGCTGTGCATTATCATGCTGGAACATTAGGTGATGGCGGTGGGTGAATGGCACGACAATTGGCCTCAGGATCTCGTCACGGTATGTCTGTGCATTCAAATTGCCATCGATAAAATGCAATTGTGTTCGTTGTCCGTAGCTTATGCCTGCTCATACCATAACCCCACTGCCACCATGGGTTACTCTGTTCACAACGTTGACATCAGCAAACCGCTCGCCCATGCGATGCTATACATGTGGTATGCAGTTGTGAACCTGGTTGGACGTGCTGCTAAATTCTCTAAAGTGACGTTGGAGCCGGCTAATGGTAGAGAAATTAACATTCAATTATCTGGCAACAGCTCTGGTGGACATTCCTGCAGTCAGCATGCCAATTGCACACTCCCTCAAAACTTGAGACATCTGCGGCATGATGTTGTGTGACAAAACTGCACATTTTAAAGTTGCATTTTATTGTCCCCAGCACAAGGTGCACCTGTGTAATGATCATGCTATTTAATCAGCTTCTTGATATACTACACTTGTCAAGTAATTGGATTATTTTGGCAGAGGAGAAATGTTCACAAATAGGGATGTGAACAAATTTGTGGACAACATTTGAGAGACATAAGCTTTTTCTTCTTATGGAACATTTCTGGGATCTTAATTTCAGCTCATGAAATATGGGACCAATACTTTACATGTTGCATTTATATTTGTGTTCGGTGTAGAACCTTTAATGGTTCTTCAGCTTTTTTTGGTTCCAGGTAGAACCCTTTTGGATCCAAGTAAAACAAAAGGGTTCTAACTGGTACCAAAAGGGTTTTACCTGGATCCAAAAATGGATCACCTATGGGGAAACCCTTTTGGAATCCTTTTTTCTAAGAGTGTAAGACAAGACATCTTTTAAAGGCATTTTTCCACACCTTCATTAAGTCAATTAAGAACACATTTTATTTTTGTTTATTTATTAAAGGTGCTGATCGTGGACTACAGGAAAAGGCGGGCCAAACAGGCCCCCATTAACATCGATGGGGCTGTAATGGAGCGGGTCGAGAGTTTCAAGTTCCTTGGTGTTCACATCACCAACAAACTATAATGGTCCAAACATACCAAGACAGTCTTGAAGAGGGCACGACAAAACCTTTTGCCCCTCAGGAGACTGAAAAGATTTGGCATGGGCCCACAGATCCTCAAAAAGTTCTGCAGCTGCACCATCGAGAGCATCCTGACCGGTTGCATCACCGCCTCTGTTGCATCGGCATCTGATCGTAAGGCGCTACAGAGGGTAGTGCGAAGAGCCCAGTACACCACTGGGACCAAGCTTCCTGCAATCCAGGACCTATATAATAGGCGGTGTCAGAGGAAAGCCCATAAAATCGTTAGAGACTCCAGTCACCCAAGTTTTAGACTGTCTTCTCTGCTACCGCACGGCAAGTGGTAGGACCAAGAGGTTCCTCAACAGCTTCAACCCCCAAGCCATTAGACTGCTGAACAAACACAAAAATCGCCACCGGACAATTTACATTGACAGCCCCCCCCATCCCCCCCGCGTACACTGCTGCTACTCGCTGTTTGTTTGTTACCTATGCATAGTCACTTCGCCCCCACCTACATGTACAGATTACCTCAACTAGCCTGTACCCCCGCACACTGACTCGGTACCGGTGCCCCCTGTATTTAGCCTAGTTATTGTTATTCTTATTGTGTTACTTTTTATTATTACTTTTTATTTTAGCCTACTTGGTAAATATTTTCTTCTTCTTGAACTGCACTGTTGGTTAAGGGCTTGTAAGTAAGCATTTCACGGTAAAGTCTATACTTGTTGTATTGTGGCAAATAAAGTTTGATTTGTTTCACAATGACGACCTGCGTCACGCATGCTTTCTTCAGTTCTCACTTCCATGAATACAACTGTGGCTACTGTTTGTTTTGACCCCCCTGGCTCCAGGTCTTACGTCAGCCCACTAGTCTACTGTTTGTTCTGACCCCCCTGGCTCCAGGTCTTACGTCAGCCCACTAGTCTACTGTTTGTTCTGACCCCCCTGGCTCCAGGTCTTACGTCAGCCCACTAGTCTACTGTTTGTTCTGACCCCCCTGGCTCCGGGTCTTACGTCAGCCCACTAGTCTACTGTTTGTTCTGACCCCCCTGGCTCCGGGTCTTACGTCAGCCCACTAGTCTACTGTTTGTTCTGACCCCCCTGGCTCCGGGTCTTACGTCAGCCCACTAGTCTACTGTTTGTTCTGACCCCCCTGGCTCCGGGTCTTACGTCAGCCCACTAGTCTACTGTTTGTTCTGACCCCCCTGGCTCCGGGTCTTACGTCAGCCCACTAGTCTACTGTTTGTTCTGACCCCCCTGGCTCCAGGTCTTACATCAGCCCACTAGTCTACTGTTTGTTCTGACCCCCCTGGCTCCAGGTCTTACGTCAGCCCACTAGTCTACTGTTTGTTCTGACCCCCCTGGCTCCAGGTCTTACGTCAGCCCACTAGTCTACTGTTTGTTCTGACCCCCCTGGCTCCAGGTCTTACATCAGCCCACTAGTCTACTGTTTGTTCTGACCCCCCTGGCTCCGGGTCTTACATCAGCCCACTAGTCTACTGTTTGTTCTGACCCCCCTGGCTCCGGGTCTTACATCAGCCCACTAGTCTACTGTTTGTTCTGACCCCCCTGGCTCCAGGTCTTACGTCAGCCCACTAGTCTACTGTTTGTTCTGACCCCCCTGGCTCCAGGTCTTACGTCAGCCCACTAGTCTACTGTTTGTTCTGACACCCCTGGCTCCAGGTCTTACGTCAGCCCACTAGTCTACTGTTTGTTCTGACACCCCTGGCTCCAGGTCTTACATCAGCCCACTAGTCTACTGTTTGTTCTGACCCCCCTGGCTCCAGGTCTTACATCAGCCCACTAGTCTACTGTTTGACATTGAGATATGGAGATAAAGAAGAAGTTAAAAGAACAGCATGGGGTTGCTCATCAAAATCTTGGAGTCTGAGTCAAAGCTGCAACGAAAAAGAATGTCTCGGCTCCTTTGAGGTTATGGATGAGATCACAACATCAGATGTGTTAGACCTTGAGATGAATTGCAATACATCAATAATGGCTTTCCGTTTTGCCAACTGGGAAATGTAGGAAATACATGTTTTAGCTAACTGAGATTCCTTTGGAGATTTCTACATACCCACAGGCTATCCAGAAAGACTGTGGAGTTTATTGTGTGAGTCCTGCATTACTACCTTGACCCATCATCATCAAAATGACTAAAGAAAACCCTAGAATGCCACTTCAAAAACGGAGGAGTAGTGAACATTTGTTCTCTCATACAAGACTGCACACAATGTCCCTCATACATCACTCCAATTCATTTCCATGAGAAAACAACCCAATCCTGATCAATTGAAGCTCTGAGTTGTATTTCATAAGCAGTGGCGTGTATTCATGGATACTAAGGGAAATTCCCCAGTATATGTATTTTTTTTAACATATAAAATAATGTGTCTTTCGTCTCTGTGCTTCATCATTTTCCTATAATTCGCAAGAGCAGAGAAAGCATCTGAGCGAACGAAACAGCGCCCCTCTGTTCGTGTATGTGAAGCCCATCTATCTGATGCTGTCTGGTCAAAAATAATATTATATTGTTGCCACCCGTAGCATTGAATACAAGGGAACCCAGCATGGACTTGGCCTGCCTTCATTAAAAAAAAAACGGAGTGAGCTTATCTGTGAATGGTCCTTGTGCACCAAAAGAAAGTGTAAAGGGAAGCCAGTTTGGATTTGGCTTCAGACCAATTACATCACCCCAAAGCCAAATGTCATTTACAGATAAAAACTTGAATTGTTGCATCTCGTTGTGTTGATGTCTTCCGGTGGCTGGCTAGCTAGCTAAAATTGTCCCTTTCTTAAATTAGCCATGGATGGAGATAGGGATTTGGAATTGTGGTTTTACTTAATTCTCCGTACTGGACAATGATTATAAAGGCGATTCTGATCCAACCATAAATCATATATTGTGCCCCTGGCCTGAAAGGATGGAAGTTCAATATGTAGCCAGTTGTAGTAGGCTAATGTTAATTAGGTGGCCTGTCATTTTAGCCAGTAGCCTAGGACAACAAAAACTAAAAGTGTGTACTTTATCATGACAGAGTCATAGACCGTTTAGGCAGCATGAAATAGGTGGATGGTATTAATGTTTCTCAACAATTAAGGTGAGTCAACATGTTTTTTTCTATTTGCACGCAAACACACAAACACACACATAGAAATCAGAGACATGGACAGCCACATAATATTTTGCTTACGTTGATTGGACTAAATCGTTTTTGGAATATTTTAGTTGTCACTGTATTAGACTAAGCATAGGTGATTAAATTAGGTTGAAATGGTGCTGGGATAGTGGAGGCACGGCATGTTTTCTTAGCGACTTGCGTTATCTCTCTGTGGTTCTAAATCAATCGTTTTCTAGTAGTCCAAAAATCTGAAATATTAACTCGCTGGACCATGCTGTAAGTCATGTAACTGTTTGTTACATGTTTTGTGGACTTCACCGGGCAGATGTTGCTCTCTGGTTTTGTAATGAAACAAGGATGTGTTTGAATTTTTTCTGTCGCTGTGTCTTCTTATTGTCTTGGCCTTAGGCCTATATATTACAGTGTCAAGGCATATGAACTAACAAGTTTTAGAGCAAACAACGCAATTATCACAACACTTTGGATTTTTTTCCTGGCTTGGCTTCCCCAGTGATTTTACCCACGCACAGCTACTGTTGATAAGCCAAATCAGTTGGGTGAAATACAGCATCATTGTTTTGGATTTCCTTCTTCTTTGCTGTGCAGACTGTATTGGGCACAGATTACCCAGCCACCCGTCTGTCTGGCTGGCTTAACTGCAGCAGCAGCAACAGAGGGCTGCTCAAGCTTATGCTGGCTCTCTAGACCCTTTGCTCTGGACCAGCGACACAGTCTGTAGTTGAAATCCGTCGCAAAGCCAAGGAAGGATGAGGGAATGAGAGAAAATGAGACCAAGATTACAGGCTTTGTAATGAATGTGCAAATGTGTGGAACTTTCGTTGAAATACAATCAATTATATTTGGTAATTGGACGAGCAACTACATTGCATGTAGGACGGTGTGTGCATTTGCCACAGGTCTGTAACATGGAGGATAGACTGTTAAATGTTTGATATAGCTGGTTCACTTCCCTGGTCAAATCCACTTTGACATAACCGCGGTGTCACCACCAGTTACAGAAGGTCTTAGACCAGTCCATATTTCGACAGCGACAGTTGCAATGTAAAATGTTGCCCTAAAACCTTTTTTGTAGCCCAATTAAGTCCAAAACAAAATGCCTTCAATGTACCATATCCCAGAGCTGGTGTTGTATCCCTGCTGTTCTTGTGCTGTACAGGCACAGTGAAATCCCTCACTCTCCTCGACAGATACAACATTCATTTGAGTAATGATATGCCTGACCATGCAGGTTAAAAGCAAAATATTCGACACTGCACATTTAGAGCTAGCGCTACAATGTACTGTACCTAGATTCTGAAGGTTTCTGTGTTGTGTTCATACTCAAATGTAACATTGCATCATAAATCGTATATAGAAAGCATCACAATCACATTTGTAAGATTCATACTGCAACATCAGGATTCTTTTATTTTTTTGGTGTGTAAAAAATATGGGGGATTGGAAATGATGCAGACAATTACATTGATGGAAGCCACAATCTATTTGCAATATTAAAGATGATTTACCCCCTTAGAACACCTACTCATTCAAGGGTTTTTCTTTATTTTTACTATTTTCTACGTTGTAAAATAATAGTGAAGACATCAAAACTATGAAATAACACACATGGATTCATGTAGTAACCCCCAAAAAATGTTAAACAAATCTAAATATATTTTATATTTGAGATTCTTCAAATAGCCACCCTTTGCCTTGATGACAGCTTTGCACACTCTTGGCATTCTCTCAACCAGGTTCATGAGATAGTCACCTGGAATGCATTTCAATTAACAGGTATGCCTTGTTAAAAGTTAATTTGTGGAATTTCTTTCCTTCTTAATGCGTTTGAGCCAATCAGTTGTGTTTTGACAAGGTAGTGGGAGTATACAGAAGATAGCCCTATTTGGTAAAAGACCAAGTCCATATTATGGCAAGAACAACTCAAATAAGCAAAGAGAATCGACGATCCATTACTTTCATGACAGTCAATATGGAAAATTTGAAGAACTTTGAAAGTTTCTTCAAGGGCTTTCGCAAAAACCATCAAGTGCTATGATGAAACTGACTTTCATAAGTAGGAATGGAAGACCCAGAGTTACCTCTGCTGCAGAGGATAAGTTCATTAGAGTTACC